>NW_022630998.1:30797319-31046543 GCF_010015895.1 Lontra canadensis | reverse complement strand
AAAGAAAGAAAGAAAGAAAGAAAGAAAGAAAGAAAGAAAGAAAGAAAAGAAAAGAAAAGAAAAGAAAAGAAAAGAAAATGTAGCCAGTTAACTTTGGAAACAAAGGTTCTTAGGTTTCCATAGCTGCCAGTAGTGTCTCCTTTTTTCTTTAAGCTCATTCGGCTCATTTGTACCTTAGATACAAAGGCCAATCTGCAGTCACACCAAGGTAGCTCAGGGAAATCACCCAGGATGCCCCTTCTTCCTTGCTTGTGCAAAATGTGCTTTTACTCTTGTCTCATTCCTGCCTGATTCCAAGTACTTTATTGTTTAACTCCAGTGCTGACACATGACCTTGGTATTTGAGAGTGATTTTCCTGAGGCACAAAGGCTCTCTCTTGGCAACATTGGCTTGGGTCTTGGTTCCCTATGTTACTTGAAGAAAATTTCTCCTGTATTCTTCTGGCTCTCAAACAACAGATGTGGCAGGATCTTCCCAACCATCCCGAACTTTTTTCAGCCAGGACTGGATGGAGACTAAAGCAATCTGAGTACATCATAACCAACCAGTCTTACTGTCATGGAAGATTTTCCAACCAGTCTGTCTAAAGACAGTGGGCACTTCCCAGGTGATGGTTAGGAAATTTTAAGGGCCCCTTATTTTATGTCTGTCTGTCTGTCTCTATAGATAAAATGATTTTTGCACCCATACCAAGCTCACATTCAGGGTCTCAGGTGACTTACCTCAGCTGAGTCCAAGTGCCCTGAGTACTCTTGCCAAGGCTGGTGTTTAGCAGGCAGTGAAGTCTCTTTCCTCATCTATGAGTGTTGTGTTCAAGTCCTGATTACTGTGTGATGTTACGTGCCCTGTCCACGGAGACGAGAAGCCCTCATTTTTCACAGTGAAAATATGAGTGAAAAATGAGGGAGGGACTGGGCCGAGGGAAGGTTGATTAAGGGGTTCAGCTAGTAATGCCATGCATTTCCCTTGGGGTTTTCACTAAATTTACCTGCCCCATTCTATATTTTATTCGTAGACATTCTAAGTAATATTAGACCACATGTAGGTGAGCAGAATAAAACAGATTTGCATTTAATAACCAAAATAGAAGGCTAGGATAAAGGATGCACATTTTCTACATGTTTTCTGTAGTTTTGACCTCAATGTTAAACTCACTTTCAAAAACAGAGATTCCACAACCTGAATCCCATGGTCTGAGAGGTTATTGCTTTCAATCTGCAATATTCTACAGACAGACAGCTGTTGTGTTTTAATTGAAAAAAAAAAGAAAGAAAGAAAGAAAGAAAATCCTGGAATGGAACAGTACTAGAATAGGTTCTTGGGATTTGGGGACTTGCTTGAAACTTTATTTAATTGCTGTTTTGCATGACTTTTCACATTGACTGTTCTGAAGACTGAACATACTAATTTTGTTAGTGCAAGTATTACTTAATAAGTTAAAAGCTTTACTTGTAACTTATGGTAAGGAGCGTGATGTACCCTAAACGTTTTCAGGTAGGTATGCATATTCAGCTCTCACACGAATACATTATATAGCTCTATTCCCCCAGTTTTTCCTGCAGAGGCTTCAATTAAAACCAGCCAGGTTCCTTTGATCATTTATCTCAGGTGCTGGATTTTTCAACTCTAAATGCTAATATTGATTTGTTTTAATTTTTAAAATTTAAATATACTTAATTAGCATATAATGTATTGTAAGTTTTCAAAGTAGAGGTCAGTGATTCATTGGTCTTACATAATTTGATTTATTTTTTAGAAGTCGATTTCAAAAAAAATGGATTTTTTTTTGAAGAAAGAACTTAGTAAAAATTTTGAAATTTTGGGTGGGAATGATACATTGTTTCTATTATCATGAAAAGAAAACAAGGTAAAAAATCTCCAAGTCAAACAAAAACAGTGTCACCTGTATTAGTTAAGTAAACATTTTTCTGGAAGAATATTTACTGATTTTTCTCAAAATATGAAAACAGCATTTATTTCATGGTGAAATTTTTGTGCTTGGGAGGGATTGTCTCAAACTTTTCTTTTTAATTAATAAATTTCCTAAGTTTTAATAACTAGAATCTGAGTCATTAAGATGTAATAAAAAGAGCATAGACTTTATTGTAAGAGAGAGGTAGACTAAAGGCTGCATCTGCTCCTTACAAGCTATATGTCTTTGGGCAAATTGCCCAAAGATTATTTTGCCTGACATTAACATAGCTACACCAGCATTCCTTTGGTAGTATTTGTTTGATAGATCTTTCTGTACTTTTAATTATTCATCTTTCTCTGGTTTATTTTTTTTTCCTGGTAAATAGAACACTATTTTTTAAAATTTCAGATAGAAAAAATAACCTTTTTTGGTGTACAGTTTTGTGAGTATTAATAGATGCATAGAATTATGTAACTCTTGCCATAATTAGGATACTGAACAGTTCCCTTACTTGCCCCAGACTCCTAGGTGCCTCTCCTGGTAGTCAACACTTTCTCCTACCCCAGCCCTTGTTCTCTGTGCCTATGTTTTGCCTTTTCCAAAATGTTACATATAGATTTATACAATATGCAGTAGTTCTCCTTATCCACTGTTTTGCTTTCTGAGGTTTCAGTTATCACTGGTCAACCATGATCCGGAAGCAAATGATCTTCCTCCTCAGAAAGTCAGTAGTAACCTGACACTACATCACAATGCCTATGTCATTCACCTCAGTTCCTCTTCTCACACAGGCATTTTGTCATCTCGCATCACCATCAGAAGGGTGATGTTTCTATTGTTGACTTTCTGAAGAATCTCTGTAATGTTTTCACAGTGGTTACACCAATTTACATTCCCACCAACAGTATAGGAAGTTTCCCTGTTCTCCACATCCTTACCAACACTTGTTTCTTGTCTTTTTGATATTAGGCATTCTGACAGGTGTGAGGTGATATCTTATTGTAGTTTTAATTTGTATTTCCCTGATGATTAGACTGTTGAGCATTTTTTCATGTGTCTGTTGACCATCTGTATGTCTTCTTTGGACAAATGTCTATGCAGATCTGCTGCCCATTTTTAATCGAATTATTTGCTTTTTTTGGAGTGCTGAGTTGCATATATTCTTTGTATATTTTATTTTATTTAAGTATTTATTTATTTATTTATTTTCCATGAGTGGGGAGAGTGGCTGAGGGAGAGGGAGAGAGAGAATCCCAGGGAGACTCCATGCCTACTGTGGAGCCCGATGCAGACCTTGAGCTCATGACTCTGAGATCATGACCTGAACCAAAATCTCTTGATTTTGATTAACTGATTGAGCCACCCAGGTACCCCAGTTCATTATATATTTTAGGTATTAACCCCTTGCAGCATATATCATTTGCAAATATCTTCCCTTCAGTAGGTTGCTTTTTTTGTTGTTCATAGTTTTGCATAGCAAATGTGCAAAAGCTTTTTATTTTAATGTGTCCCAGTGGTGGGGTTTTTTTTGTTTTTGTTTTTGTTTTTTTTGCTTTTGTTTCTGTTGCCTGAGGAGACGTATCTAGAAAGAAGTTGCTACTGCCGATGTCAGAGAAATTACTTCCTGTACTCTCTTCTAGGATTTTTTAGTTTCGGATCTCACATTTATTTAAGTCGTTAATCCATTTTGAATTTGCTTTTCTGTATGATCTTAAGAAAGTGGTCCACTTTCCTTCTTTTACATGTAGCTGTCCAGTTTTCCCTAGCACCATATGATGTCCCTCATATATGGAATCTAAAAAAAAGAAGAAAAAGAAACAAAGAAACAAAAAACAGAATCAGACCTGTAAATACAAAGTACAAATTGATGGTTGCTGGAGGGGAAGGTGGGGGGAGGTGACAGGCAAAATGGGTGAAGGGAAGAGAAAAGAGGGAGATAGAGGCTTCCACTTACAGAAGGAATAAGTCGTGAAAATAAAAGGCGCGGCATAGAGTATATAGTCACTGACGCTGTAATAGGCTTGTATGGTGATAGATGGTAGCTACACTTGTGGTTGGGCATAGCATAATGTGTAAACTTGTCAAATTGGAATGTTGTACACCTGAAACTAACATTGTGTGGCAACTATACTAAAAAAAATAAAAAGGGTAAGTACAGTCCAAAAATATGCTTTGAGATCACATCCATACTTTTTTGCAGTATATTGTTATAATTGTTTTCTTTTATTGTTAATTATTATTATTAATCTCTTACTCTGCCTAATTTATAAATTAAACTTTATAATTGGTATGTACATACAGGAAAAACATAACATGTAGAGTTTAATACTGTCTTTGGTTTCAGGCATCTCCTGAGGGTGTTGGAATGAATTCCGCCCCCCCCCAACGCCAGATAAGGGGAAGAGGCTACTGTTTAGGATTTTGAGTCTGGTTTCTTTCACTTAGCACAACTTTGAAGCTCCTTCATGCTGAGGTGTGTATTGATAGTTTTAACTTTGTATTGCTGAATAGTATTCCATTGTATGAAAGTACAACATTTTGTTTATTCATTTACCAGCTAAAGGACCTTGGGTTATTTTCACTTTTTGTCAGTTAAGAATAACACTACTGGGACGGCTTGGGTGGCTTAGTCAGTTAAGTGTCTGCCATTGACTTGGATCCTGATCCCAGGGTCCTGGGATTGAGCCCCACATCGGGCTCCGTGCTCAGTGGGGAGTCTCCTACTCCCTCTGCCCTTCACCCTGCTTGTGCTCAGTCTCTTTCACTCTCTCTCTCTCTTAATTTTTAAAGAAAAAAAAAAAAAGAATAACACTACTGTATATTAACTGTACTTCAATAATAATTTTTTTACAAAGAATAACACTGTTATGAACATTCATTAACATGGTTTGTTTGTTGATGAACATTTTCATTTCTCTTGGATACTTAGGAGTAAGATTATTAGTCTATATAGTAAGTATTTATAAAAAACCACTAGACTGTTTTCTGCAGTATCTGAACCATTTTGCATTTCACCAGCAGTTTCTGAGCTTTCCACTTGTTCCATATCCTCACCAGCACTTGGTATTGTTAGTTTTTAAATTTTTTTAACCATATCAATTAGTGTAGAATAATATCACAGTATGGTTTTATTTTGCATTTACTTAATGACATATGTTACTGAGTATCTTTTTGGTGTGCTTGTTTCACATTCCTGTATATTCTTTGGTGAAATATCTATTCAAATCTTTTGCCCATTTTTAACTGGATGCTTTATATTCTCGTTATCGGATTTTAAGAGTTCTTTGCATATTTCAGATACAAGCCCTTTATTAGATATGTGATTTACAGACATTTTCTCCCAGTGTGTGACTTCTTTGATTCTTTTAGCAGTGTGGCTCAAAGAGCCAAAGTGTCTAAATAATAGGAAGTCCAGTATATCAAAAAATATTTTTGTACTGTACTTTTAGTGTTCTATCAAATAACTCTTTGCCTAGCCCAAGATCACAAAGACTTTTTCCTAGATATTTTAAAGCTTTAATTTTTACACATATCTGTGATCCATTTTGAGTTAATTTTTGTGTAAGATATGAGTATGGGTTCAGGTTTATTTATTTATTTTTTTGCATGTGGTTGCCCAGTTTGTCTGGCACAATTTGTTGAGAGATTATTCTTTTTTGATGGAGTTACCTTGTACCTTTGTCAAAAATCAATTGGCCATATATGAGTGGATCTATTTTTAGGCTTTCTTTTCTCTTCCATTGATCTATTTTTCTGTCCTTTCACCAATACCACACTGCCGTGCTTATTGTAGCTTTATATTAAGTCTTGAATTCAGAGTGTAAGTCTCTCAACATTGTTCTTTTTTGAAATTGTGCCCACTATTCCTTTGCCTTTCCATATAAATTTTAGAACCAGCTTGTCAATATCTACAAGATTTGGAATTTTAATTGGAATTCTGTCTGATCTATGTAGATCAATTTGGGGAGAAATGGCATCTTAATAATAATGAGTCTTCCAATGTGTGAAAAGGTATAACTCTGTTTTTGTATGTCCTTTTCACTTTCTTTCATCAGTGTTTTTAATAGTTTTGAGTATATAGATTCTATATGTATTTCTTAAATTTTTACCTAAATATTTCAGGATTTAATGCTATTATAATCGGTAGTTTTTTAAATTTAAAATTCCACTGTTCGTTGTTATTTTATAGAACTAGAAATGCAAGTAATTTTTATATATTGGCCATATATCCTGAGACCTAGTTAAATTCACTTACTAGTTCTAGAACCTTTGTTACAGTTTTGAGGCTTTTCTATGTTGATAATTGTGTCATCTGTGAAAGAAGACAGTTTCCTTTTTTTCCTTTTTAACCTGTATGCCTTTTTCTCCTTTCTCTTGCCACATTACACTGGTTAAGACTTCCAGAATAATGTTGAATAGGTGTGATGAGAGCCGTGATGACTAATTTTATATGTCAACTTGACTCGGCCATGGTGCCAAGATATTTGTCAAACATTATTCTGGATATTTCTGTGATGGTATTTTTTAGATGAGGTTCACATACAAATCAGTAGACTTTGAGTAAAGCAGGTTACCCTCCATAATGTGCGTGTGCCGCATTCAATCAGTTGAAGGCCTTAATAGAAAAAGACTGGCTTCCCCAAGCAAGAAGAAATTCTGCCAGCAAACTGCTTTTGAATTCTAAATACTCTTGCATGGGTCTCCAGGCTGATAGCCTACCCTGCATATTTTGGACTTGGCAAAGCTGCCACAATCATGTAAGCCAATTCCTTAAAATAAGTTTTTGTCTATTTATCTATCTATATCATCTATCTATCTATCTATCTAAATACACGTGTGCACACACAGCCACACACACACACACACACACACACACACACTGTTGGTTCTTGATGAAATTCATTTTCTCATTTCAGATATTGTATTTTTCAGTTTCTACTTGATTCTTTTTTGTTTGTTTGTTTGTACCTGTGGAGAACTTCTCTTTTTTTCATTCATTTCAAGAGTGCTTCTCTTGACCTCCTAGAGCATGTTTACAATAGCTGCTTTAATGTCTTGGGACATTATTTGGGACATTCTGGGATTGGCATCTGTCTTTTTCCTTGAGAATTGGTCAAATTTTCCTGGTTCTTGGTTCGTCAAATAATTTTGAATTATAGCCCGGTCATTTGACTATTAGGTTATGAAATTCTGAGTCCTGTTAAAATTCTGAAGACAATGTTGATTTTGCTTATTTGTTTATCTTAGCAGGCTGTCAGCCCACTGAGGTTCAGACTGCAAGTTCTGTCTTATCTTCTCTGAGTGGTGTTTCCAATGTCAGTTTAATTTTCTAAGCATTTGCTATGCTGCTTTGCATCTCTCCTTTGCATGCACTTCTCAGGCATTACTCTGAGACTTAAGTAATATTTTGTTTAAAGATTTTATTTATTTGACAGATAGAGATCACAAGTAGGCAGAGAGGCAGGCGGTGGAGGGGAAGCAGGCTCCCCACCAAGCAGAGAGCCCAACGCGGGGCTCGATCCCAGGACTCCGAGATCACGACCCGAGCCGAAGGCAGAGGCCCAACCCAGTGAGCCACCCAGGCACCCCTTGAGTAATATTTTAAGTTGCTGTTCAGTTCTCACAGTTTTTGCTAGGCTGGTTTGGATCTGTCTTGGACACAGAGGCTCCTTTTCCTGATCCTCTGTCCAGAAAGACGGAGCTTCTCTTGGAGTTCTAGCCTCTTGATGTTCATGTAGTTTTATGGAACTGGGACCACCCTAGAGAAAAAGCATCAGGAGAGAAGAAAGAAGAAGAAAAACAAACATGTATTCCTCCACAGTCTTCAAATCACAGTGTCTTCTTTTCCCAAATGCCCTGGCCAGACACAGATTTTTTTCATTTGTTGTTTGTTTTTCTCCAAGTTTTAGGTTGCTACTGCAGTGCAGGTCCATGACTGGGACCACCTTTGGGCCAGGACTGTTAGAGAGCAAAAGAAGGAAAGAAAACATCAGAGGATCTTCCCCTCCCATCCCTCCATCCTCTTCAACTCAGAGAGACCCCTTTTCCTGGCTGTCTGGCCAAAGAGGGGATTATCTAAGTATTTTTGTTGTCTATAGTTCTTACACCGTTCCACAGTGGGACAACCCTTGTGTCAAAGCTGGGAGAGAGAAGAAGAAAAACCAGGGAACTTACTCCCATGGAAGTTTTTCTTCAAGTTTGCTACTCTTTCCAATCTGCTACTATGTTTAAGTTTTCAGAGTCCTAGGATAGCTGCTTTTTAAATTTTGGTTTTTTAGTTTTAATCAATGAGAGACATAGGTTTAGTGAGCTTACATCTTGGCTGGCACCGGAACTATAGTGCTCTTATGTTTAAGTACTATACATATTTTCTCCTATATTGCTGTGTCTTAGAAAGGCATAAATTTTTGTCTTTAAACTGGAGAGTTTAGTCTGTTAACTTTTATTGTAATGGCTGATATACATCAATTTTTTTCTACATCTTATTTGTGCTTCTGTTTGTCTTACCTTTTGGTTTCCTCCTGGAATATTCTTGTACATCTTAAGGAATGATGTAATTTCTATGAGACTCTTTTTAAAAATCTCTAAAATAGAGATAAAGGGATCTAGCTAGAGTGTTATTTTAAAGATTAATTAGATAAAATATTTAACATAACTAGCACAGTGCCAGATATAGTTAATTGAATAATATTCATTGAGCACCTTGCATGTGTTTCATAGCAGAACAGATATAAATTACTGCTCTTGTGGAACTTCTACAGGGGAAGTTATCAATAAACAAAATAAATAAGTAAATTACGTAGTCTGCTATGGGAAAAATAAAGCAGGGAAGGGAATATGGAGAACAGTGGTAATGTCAAAGTGGCAGTTGTAAACTGGAGAGATCTTTTCTGTATGAAAAAGTACTGCTGGGCACCTGAGTGGCTCAGTGGGTTAAGCTTCTGCCTTCGACTCAGGTCATGATCTCAGGGTCCTGGGATCGAGTCCCGCATCAGGCTCTCCACTCAGCGGGAAGCCTGCTTCCCCCTCTCTTTCTGCCTGCCTCTCTTCCTACTTGTGATCTCTCTGTCAAATAAATAATAATAAAAAAAAAAATAGTACTGCTTTATTTTTTGCATGTTAGCACTTTATATTTATGGCACTTTATATTTATTTGTATTGCTTTATTTATTTATATACTTACTTACTTACTTACTAACTTATTTATTTATTTATTGGAGAGGGGGCAAGGGGCCGAGGGAGAGAGAATCTTAAGCAGGCTCCACACACAGCACAGAGCCTTATGTGGGGCTTGATCTCACAACCCCAAGATCATGACCTGAGCTGAAATCAAGAGTTGGATTCTCAGCCAACTGAGCCACCCACACACACCTGTATAGCACTTTATATGTCATTTTGCAAAGCACGTTAATAACTCATGGTTTATTTTTATTGATTCAACAAATGTAGGCCAGGCTTGTGCTAGACTCTGTGGAGAATAAAAACAGTTGTGTATCTGTAGGAAGTCTTTAGGGCTATTTCTACATTATTTCCATGTTAGATGAAATCACTAATACCAGTTCACTTATCTCTTTCACAAATATTTCTTGAATCTTACTGTGTACCAGATACTATAATAATTGATAGATTATCAAGTTTGACATGTCTGTAGTCTTATGAGTCTTATAATTTAGTGATAAGACAAATGTTTAAACAAGCAGTTGCCTTTTCTTGCTCTCGTAAGAAGATGATTGGAAGGGAATGGGACTGGAGGAAGGGGGCCAGTTAGGAGCAAGAAGAAGTCACCCAAGAAAAAATGATGATGGTCTAGATTGGGGTGGAGGCATGTGGAAATAAAGAATAATACTAGAGATAAAGAGAAACTTTATTTAGGAGGTGGAATTACAGTGCTGGGGAACATGGATGATGGATGATACCACTCACAAAGGAGGAATGAGAAGAGTTCAGTTTCCAGGATCCTAAGTTTATTAGAGAACAGAGCATGCAAGACATCCAAATGCCATGTCTCTGAACTTCATGAGACATGCCAGAACTAGAAATGCGGATTTGGAAGTTATCAGCAATAAATAGTAACTGAAGACATAGGAGTAGATGAGGTTATCTAAGCATATATAAAATGAAAAGAGAAAATGGCCTAAAAGAGAATTCTGGAGCATTCCATCACTTAAGAGGTGAGGAGAAGACTGTCTATGAAGGCCCTAAGAAAGGGTAGGCAGAAGTATAGGAGGAAACACAAGAGGTGTTGAGGCCCTGGAGCCAAGGGAGGAGTGGGTTTCAGCACTGTAGACATAGTGAATATGTAGAAAAGCCAACTAAGAGAAATTGAAGTGTGCCCACTGGGTCTGCCACAAACAGGTCGTTTGTGTAGCTACGGTAAGTAAACAGACTGTTGTGGTGGGATGCCTGAAAGGGGGATTAGGAAGGAGACACAAAATTAATATTCTTGTCATTAATTGGAGAAAAAGATAGGATGATTCTTGGAGAGAAAAATGGAGGGGAAAGAGGATTTTATTTTTCACTGTAGTTTATTTTTTTTTAAGGTGGAAAAGATTTAGATATTTTAAAAACTGATAGGAAAGAGCCAATGGAGAGGGAAGATATAGGAAGAAGAGAATTGAAGGAACAAAGTCCCAGAAAAGATGGGGGTGATGGAGGGACAAGAGACGACTCTTCCTTTTTAACAGAAGTTATAAAGAACAAGATATGGTTATGGATTCAGATGTATTTTTAGTTTGGCAAGAAAAGGATATTTTATGGTTTCTATATTTTCTGTGAAGTTGGAAGCAAACTCATCTGCTGACAGAGAGGTATTTCATAGCTTTAGAAAGAATGGAGAAGATTTGACTTCCTTCCATGGGGGATAGAAGAGTAGACTAGAGAAATATGTCAGGACAAGGAGGAGGCATGGAGGGTCCACTTGAAGCAAGCCAAGTTATATGATCTCCAGCAGTGCTCAGCAGCCTGGGTGCAAGTGCAAAAGAATCAACCCAAATTGGGATTTTGCCTGGTATTAAAATGGAGAAGACAGTAGGTAAGGAAATTGAGAATATTGGTTAAAAAAAAAAAAAAGTGATTGAAATGACTAAGAAAATAGTCTGAGTTTAAATAGGAAGAAAGGAGTGAGCTCTTGGAAAATGTGGACCAGAGGTTCCCATGAAATTAAAGACCTGAAGTCTGGGGAATCTTCTGAGAAATCTGAAAAGATAGGATGCTTTGGTCTAACAGTGGTTTTAGAGGGGGCAGTGACTCCTGATGTTGATAGTGGGAATTGAGGTGGAAGAGAAGGCTGAATCGAATGCTAAAATTTTGAGAGGCTAGATCAATAAAAGCAATGAGAAGGAGGTGAAAGGTTTTAGAATCTAATGGCAGGTACATCAAAGGAGATTTTTTTTTTTTTTTTACATTCTCTTATGGAAGTACAACATATATTAACAAAAGTATACCAAATCTGATATATGCAGATATTAATTTTCATGTAGTGATTTTACTTGTGTAGCCACCAGTCTTTCGAGAAATACATTTCTGAACTCTCAGAAGCCCCCACCTCATGCTTGCTTCCAATCACTTTCTTTCCCTTTTCCATAAAGAAAACCATTTTCTGATTTCTAAAACCTTGTATTAGTTTTGCCTGTTTTTTGAACTTTATATAAAGGGAATCATATGCCGTGTACTATAGTCTTTTAACTCTGGTTACTGAAGCACACTATTATGTTCATGAGATTAATCCATGTTGTTGCGTATAGCAGGAGTTTGGTATTTATGGCTGTATCGTACACTATTTCATTGAATGACTATACCACGATTTATTCATCTTTCTACTGTCAATAGATATATCCCCCCCCACAAGTTTTAGCTATGATCATTCTATGATCATGTCTTTTGATGCCTATACGTATGTACTTCTCTTAGATATATACTGAGAATAGAATTGCTGTGTCATAGTATAAATATGTTCAACTTTAATAGGTAATACCAGTTTTTCAGAGCTATTCTATCAATAGAGACTCCTGTCAGCAGCATAGGGATTTCGATTACTCCATCTTACAAATACCACTGTTTGACATTGTGGTTCTTTTAAAATTTAACCATTTTGATGAATGTGTTTTAGTATTTCATTGTGGTTTAAATTTTATTTCCCTGATAATTAATGAAGTTGATACATTCTTTTGTGAAGTGCCTGTTCAGGTCTATTGCCGGTTTTGTTTTGTTTTGTTTTTTTTTTCTTTATTGGGTTGCCTTTCTCTTACTGACTCATAGGGATATTTTGTGTATATTTTGGGTATGAACTTGGTGGGCGTATGTATAGTAGATAGCTTCTCCTACACGGTAGACTGATACCTGATTTCCTTGCTGGTGTCTTTTGATAATCAGAAGTTTTTATTTTAATGTAGTCTAATTTATGACTCTTTTCATGGCTTGTGCTTTTTGCAGACTGTTTGAGATAATTGTCTACCCCAAGGTCAAGAAGGTAGTTTATGTCCGGTGCTGTTCAACAGAAATTTTTCTAAAAATACAGATGTTGGGGCACCTGGGTGGCTCAGTGGATTAAGCCCCTGCCTTTGGCTCCAGTCATGATCTTGGGGTCCTGGGATCCAGCCCTGCATCTGACTCTCTGCTCAGCAGGAAGCCTGCTTTCCCCTCTCTCTCTGCCTGCCTCTCTGCCTACTCCCGATTTCTCTCTCTCTCAAATAAATAAATAAAATCTTTAAAAAAATAAAATTAAAAAAATTAAAAATGCAGATGTTTTTATCTGTATTGTCCAATGCAATAGTCAGTAGACACATGTGGCTCTTTAGACCTAGAAATGTGGCTACTGTGACTGAGGAACTGAGTTTTACATTTTATTAAATTTTAAGAAATTTAAATAGTCACATGTGGTTGGTAATTGTGCTCTTGGGCAGCTGGTTACCTAAATGCTGTATTATTTTACCTTTCAGATTATTTCTGTGAGGCTCTGGAACCGTTTTGTGTGTGTGTGTGTGTGTGTGTGTGTGTGTTTTGTGGTATGAGGTACAGGTCAAATTTCATTTTTTCCATATGAATATCCAGTTAGTGGCATAGCACCATTTATCAAGAAGATTGTCCTTTCCACACTGCTCTGTCACCTTTGTTGCATATTAAATTTCCATATATGACTAGGTCTGTTTTTGGATTCTCTGTTTATTCAGTTGTCTTTTTGTCAGTATCACACCATCTTTATTACTATAGGTTTATAGTAAGTCTTCATATCCAGTGGACGAAATTGCCCAATTTCATTCTTCTTTTTCTTAGATGTTCTTGACTCTTCATTTTCATTTAAATTTTATAAGCAGCTTATCAATTTCCACAAATTCATTCTGGGACTTTGGTATTAAATTAGATCGGAGATCAACTTGGAGTTAGTGGAAATTTTTACAATAGTGACTCTTCCAATTTGAATATGGTATATCCCTCCTTTAATTTAGTTAAAATTTTCCCTTTAATATCATTTTGTAATAGTCTACTTATAGGTCTGCCATATTTTTTATTGAATTTTCTTAGCTTCTTGCTTTGTGTATGGCCTTCAGTATGTTGCTAAATAGATGTGATATGGGCATCTCATTCCCAACTTAAAGGGAAATCTTTCAATACTTCAAGCATGAGATTTATGTTAGGTTTTATTGTATGTATTCTTTATGTGATTAAGGAAGTTTCCTCCTATGCCTAGTTTACTCAGTGTTTTTGGAATGTTGATTTTTTTAATTCAAAGCTTTATCTGCATCTTTTGAGATGATCAGTGACTTCTCTTTTACTCTCTTAATATGGTAAATTACATTAATTGATTTTCAAATGTTAAATTAACCTTACATTCTTGGGGAAAAATCCAATTTGGTTTGAATGTATTTCCTCTTCACTATATTGCTGGATTTTGCTTGCCAGTATTTTGCTTAGGACATTTTCATTCATATTCATAAGAGAAATTGGCCTACAGTTTTTCTTTCTTTTCTTTTTTTTCAGTTTCAGATATTAAGGATACATTACCTTCATAAGATGGGTTGAGAAAGGATCTCCGCCCCCCCCGACTCTCTGGAGGAGTTTGTGTTATCTTCATGTTATTTCTTCTTTAAATGTCTGGGGAAATTAATGAAGCATCTGGGTCTGGAGTTTTCTTTATGGGAAAGTTTTTAATAAAAGACATGATTTCTTCTATAGATGTAGTACTGTCTAGCTTTCAGTCTAATTTTGGCTCCTTTGAAGGTAGTCATTTTTTTACTCTGGCTGCTTTCAAGATTAACTTCTTGCATTTTTTTAGCCATTATATGTATATTTTCTAGTCTTTATCCTCCTTGAGATTCATGGTTCCCTTTAAATGTGTGGCTTGATGTTTTCCATTGGTTTTTGAAAATTTGTGGCCATTTCCTCTTTAAATATATTGCTTCTGCCCCAGGCAAGCTATACTCTCTCAGTGTCTCTAATTACAGGTATTTAAACCTCTTTACCATATCATATCTATGTCATGCTCTTTTCCCTTTCATTTTTGTTTTTCTGTGCTTCATTCTAGATTTTTTCCCTGACCTATCTTCCAGTTTCCTCTGTGTAAATATGCTATGAAAGCCTTTCATTGAGATCTAAATTTGATTTATCATATTTTCGGGTCTAGCGTTTTAATTTAGTTCATTAAAAAAAGTCCAGTTTCCTACCAGAATGCTTAAGCTTGTCCTGAATATATTAATAGAAATCTGAAGTCCATGTCTGCAAAATTATTTGGATCATGGGGTTGTTTCTATTGTCTGTTTTTTCTCTTGGGTTTTGGTGAAATCTTTTCATCTATCTATATATTTAACAGCTTCTTTTTATTAGGATCCAGATGTTGTATGTATAAAACTTAGAGAGATCCTCTAAACCTCTGTGAAATGTTATTTTTCTCCAGAGAGGATTTATTTCTGCTTCAGGCAGGGAGCTAGCGTCGTCGGGCACTAGCAATTCCTGATCACATTGATCCGGTTAAGGATTGAGATGTTTGGAAGCTAGGGTTAGCAGTTGCTGTAAGTACTGATCTGTTTCTAGTTCCCTTATTTTTTAAGTTTAGCCCTTCTAAATCCCATCCCAAATCCTCATGTGTTTACCAGCGACCCTCTTCCTTGGTGGACTCTGAACTCTCAGAATCAGCAGTCACAAAGACAAAAGGCACCTCCAGATTCCAGATTCACTTTGGTGGGCTTCCTTCTCCTCTTGATTCTTTGTCCTGTAATCTCATGTTTTTGTAACTCGTGGATGCCTTCTAACAGATGTTAAATTTTTTTTTTTTCCCAGCCTGTCTAGTTCCTAGTTGGAATCATGCTGGATATGGAACTTGTTTGAGCTGGGGCTTTTTGATGAAGGTTAGGCAGGGGCTGTTTGGAATTGGAATTGGAATTGGAATTGGAATTGGAATTCTGCCCCAGAAGAGTTTCTACTTGAGAGAATTACAAGGAAAACAGAATCTTAAGGGACTGTCAGATTTTAGCCAGAACAAAAGTTAAAGGCTATGTGCTGAGAAAGTTGGAGAGTTTGGAGGAGGGGAGGATCAATGTAAATTTTTTTCCCCTCTTTTTTTTCTTTAGGATGGATTGGTTGAACTAGATGACATCTAAGTTTCCATATAATTTGAAATTCTAGGATTCTATTAAATGAGCTGGGCTTCCATTCAAGTTAATTTAGAAGTTTAATTAGAACTTAAAATTTCTCCTATAGAGATAAGGAGGCTTATCATCATAAAGAAAACTTCCAGGTTTTAATTTCAGCACAAGAGCTTCCAGTTGTAAAACATCGAACCAGCTTCTTTCCATAGAGCACAATGGGATTCTAAAATCTTAAGTCCAAAGGGAACCAGTTGCAATATTATCTGCTAGGAATTTTCTATTCTGTGGATCATTGTATACTGTACATTTATGGAAACTGCCTCATTTTTTAATATCTTATAGTGTATTATGATTGTATTATTTCTTATATGTAACCTACACATTCTGGATCATTCTCTACCCATGATGTAATGGCCTCCAATTATCTAACTTCTCGTGGATCCTCAGACTCATTCCCTCCTGCCTTTTCTGTCCCCCAACTAAGTTTCCCACTTCTCCCTCCATGCCACACTCTTCACTGTGCTGTCTGGAATTCCTCTTCTGTGGGGGAGAGAGTTTCAATTATTCTCAGCCTTTCCAATGACTATTCTTTTCAGAAGAATTACTGTCTTTAATGGAATCTGGCTCTCTCTTCCCCTTCAGCCTTCTCTTTCTTGAACATCTCTAAGTGTCATGTGAGGCTTATGCCCCCTTCAGCTTTGTGTAAAATCTGTAGCCCCTTGTGGCCAGGGCTGTTTCACCGCCCACCATCCTGATCTCTCAGGACTGCCTCTCATTGCCATATTCATGTATTCCTGCTCCAGCAGCTCCCAGCTGCACTGAGTCCTTCCGTTCACTTATTTGCTTTTTACACTCACCACCTCTGTACCCAAACATTCTCTGTAGTGTGTAGGCTCTATGACCCAGGTCAGCATGCCTTCTCTTCCAAACCCTTTAATATCCTACATCTCTCCCCTGTTGTGCTCATCTTCAAGCAATTGAACATCTCTGGGGGGCGGGGGGGAGTCACACAGCCATATTGTTGGAGCCCAATTCAAACTGATGACCACAAATCTGGAAAGGACACACAAGATGACCAGGTCATTCAATGCCATTCCTCTGGTATATTCACTTTCCTACTCCCCTATTTCACACCTTTTCCTCTCATGGCTCAAGTTCTTCTTCCCTGCATCACCTCCCCCTGCCCCCACCTCACAGTGAGAATAAACGCAGTCAGGTGAGTGCCATCTCATTTTCTTAGCATGAATCCTCAAGCCTACCAACATCTGTACACTGATACTCCACCTTTATTACTATTACTGTGGGGAAAGTGGGCCTGCCCCTTTCCAGTCACAACCCCTACCTTGTGGCCTGGATCTTCTTCCTTCTCAGGGAAGTGACTCCCACAGGAATGCCCTTTCTCTCTTACATCACCATGTCTTCCTGCTATGGGGTCCTTCCCATTGCTATATTAGCACCCTTATTATCACCTAGCTTGGAAAACTTTCCCTTCGGAGATTATGAAGAGGAAATCCATAGACAGGTACAAACAAGCATGTTAGATATTTGAAAAGATATTCAAGCCTACTCATACAAAGAAGAACGAAAATTACAACTACACTGTCTTGTCGTTTTTAACCTACCATATTAGCAAAGATATAACAGTTTGAAAACACATAGTACTGAGATGAGTATGGGATGAAACGATATTTTCATACTGCGCTATTGGGAGTAAATAAGTACAACCTCAGTGGACATCAATTTGACAATATCTAGAAGAATTACTAAATTTATATGCCCTTAGACCCAGCAGTCCCACTTCTTTTTTTTTTTTTTTAAGATTTTATTTATTTATTTGACAGACCGAGATCACTAGTAGGCAGAGAGGCAGGCAGAGAGCAGGGTGGGGAAGCAGGCTCCCTGCTGAGCAGAGAACCCGATGTGGGACTCGATCCCGGGACTCTGGGATCATGACCTGAGCCGAAGGCAGAGGCTTTAACCCTCTGAGCCACCCAGGGTCCCCAGCAGTCCCACTTCTTGAGTTAATCCTTGTTAGACCTGCCAGTGCTAGAGTGCCCCCAGGGCTTAAGAGACCTTCTGTGTCTGCTTTTTCTTCCTAAGTGGTTTTATCCAGTTCCATGTCTTTTATATGCATATATGCCATATCTTTTATATGCCAGCAAGTCAAGTTCCATCTTCAGCCCGGAGATTCCTGTGTAGTCCAGACTAATTTATTTAAACTGTCTATGTGGTAGTTTCATGACATCGAAAAGTTAAAGTGGCCCGAATAGGATTGATGTTGTTCCTCCTACAGACAGTAACTAATGACGTATGTGATTCCACTTAGTCCTGAACTTTTTGTCTTTATTTATTCCTTGGTGTTATTCCATTTGTACCTCACCTTAACTCAAAGACATTGAATTTGCTTCTCACTGTCCCGTCTCTGTTTCATACTTTACCTTTGGACTTGAAACAAGTTCTCATCTTCCAGACTTGGAGTTTGGTATCTCCTGACCATGGTTTTAACTTTTCATCTCTCCCCTCCCTTCTGACTGCTTCTCCCAGTCCTCCTTGGTGACCTTTTTCCTGCTCTGGCCACCACCTTACTTCAGCTCTTTGGGCAAAACTCAGAGAATGCTAACCAGCTAAGTGGCTAATAGGGAGAACTTAGAGTGTCCGTGTATTAATTTATAACTATGACAAAAGAAGGTGAGAGCTCATGTTAGCTGATCAGCATCGAGGGAGATGACTGGAATCCATCTTATAACGTGAGTATTCGCCAGTGAACCTAGAAGCACGGCAAGGAGAGTTTGATTACTTTAAAGGCAACATCTAGCCTGGTGTGGCCACCTCCACCACGCATATTCCTGCTGGTTAGACTAGTCCCTTTGTCTGTCATCTGCCCCAGTAAAATGTAGAGTTTGTGATAGCAGGGTCCATACCTTTGGGGCTTGCCCTTAAATCCAGTGCTTAGCTCGTGGATTAATCCTCCTAGAATTCTCTGTCCTGGACAGTGCTACATGAACACTGCCAAAGTCTGCTCTCTGACTTCCATTTTCTCTGCTCTCTGCTAATTCTTTCTTTTGTGTTGATACATTCCTATGAATTATTCAAACCAGAGTTGTGTTCTCGCCACTTAGATACTGTCTTTTAAGGTAACTTTTGATAACAATTGATCCCAAACATTTGGAGTTGATTTCACAGTTTGATTATGAGGTTCTGTCTCACTGTCACTTTGTCCCTCCTCAACTACTCCTTGGCCTAATTGTGCTTCCAAAAGCTAGAAGAGTGAAATGTCTGCTCATACCTATGGACGTCCATGTGGTAATCTTTGAATGCTACTTTGTAATCCACAGATATTTAAATATGAATGACTTAAGATGTTTCTAAAAATGTAATTGATCTTCAGGAGTACAGATTTACCACCAAAAGAATGTGCCACAAAATCTGAAGGCAATGTGAATATAGTTGAGTTTTTTGACAGGTGAGATTAGAACAAAAAACAAGGCATGACAATGAGCTAAATGTATGATATTTTGTAAGCCTGATAGGAATAATTTAGTAGAAGCAGATGAAGACTAGTAATTTATGAAAGATTTGAAGTTGCATTGTTGTTGCAACAATTATAATTGGGCTCCAATTATAATTACTATTATGATTAGACTAATGGGGTAAGTTTTTTTTTTAATAGGAGAAAAATTTATTCAAGACCTGTTCTTATCCTTCATGTGTAAAAGAATCTGAGTAATAACGTGTCACTACCTGCATATTCAGAGCTCTTGTACCTGAGGAGAAGACTGTTGGCCCCTCAGAGCAGGGGATGATTGCCCAGACCAGGCTATAACTTACCAAGGGCCTTCTATGGGAGAGCGTATCCCTGAGGCCTAGGGCCCTCTCATCACCTACGGTAAACACTGATCAAAGTTCCTGTGGAGAACCAAATGCAAAGTGACAGTCAGGGAAGGGCATACAGGGTAGGCTTCTCCTGGTCTCATAGGACAAGGACCACATGTGTTCCATTCTCCACAGCATTCCTAGAATCTAGCCAAGTGCCTGGCATATGAGAGGCTCTTATAAATATTTACTAAATAGTATGAATAATGACACTAGGCATTTTAGAGCGTTTATTTGTTACTTATTGCTGTACAAAAAATTACCCCAAAATTTAGTGGCTTAAACCACTTATTATCTTCCAGCTTCTGTGGGTAAGGGAAACAGGCGCGGCTTAGCTGGGTCCTCTGGCCCTGGGTTTCTCCCTGCACTGCTGTCATGTCAAAGTTCAGGTGGGAAGGATCCACTTTCTGGCTCACTCATGTGACTGTTGACCAGACTCAGTTCCTCACTGCTGTTGGATGAGGCCTCATTTGGTTCCTTGCCATATGAGTCTCTCCATAGCGCATCTTCCAACATGGCAGCGTGCGTGCTCCATCAGAGTGAGGAAGTGAGAGGGCAAGAGAGCATCAGCAAGAGAGGGAAAGAAAGCTGGTATTGTAGAAGCTACGGCCTTTTGTAACCCAATCATGGAAGTGACATCCCTTCACTTTGGCCATATTCTACTCATTAGAAGCAAGTAAGGAGATCCAGCCCACATGGGGAGAGAGGGGATTGCACAAGGGAATGATTACCAGGAGATAAGGATTATTGAGCCATTTTAGAAAACTGCCTACCAGACCTTAAGTTTTTTTTTTTTTTTAATGATATTCTCAGAAAAAGAATTTTAATTTTTATATATCCTTTAAAATTTTTGAATTAGATATGACATAGTTGTTAAGAAGCGTCACTTCATTTTTTCCTGAAACAAACAAAAAAATGGTTAACACTGATAAATGAAGCACGTGCATTAAGCATATTTTAAAAAATATTTCCAGATTGTTACATTGTAATAAATAATGACTTTCTGAGTATTCAAAGACCCAAATAGAAGGGAGTGTATTGCAGCAAGCTTAATCAATGTTTAGTGATGATGGAATGTAAAATCGAAAAGCCAAGGATAGAAATCAAATTGCCTTTCTGCAGAAAGATCCTCAACAATTGAAAAACTGCTCCATAAAACTAAAGAACAGCTTGATGATTTAGAAAATAGAAACTGCAGAAATATTCTATAGTTCCTAGATATGTCCTCACTGCTTATTAGCTTGTCTGTTTGAGAGCGAAGAGGGAGGGCAACAAAAAGAGATTAAAATTAGTGAATTTTGCTCTGGCCCCGAGCCATGCTGGCTTAGGACTATTAACTCTTCAGTATATCCTGGACTAAAAATAAATCTTCTGCCCTTTCATTTTCAAGTAATTTTCTTTCTGTATATTCAAACTAGAACACAGACGTATATTATTAATTTATATTCAGACTTATTTAATGGACCCTTGAGTGAATGAACTTTGATGTTTTGATATGGTAAAATTATTCATTATATCCACAGTAATATTATTGTTTTGAAATAACACAGTCGAATTAGTCAGCCCAGCAACTTGTGTGACTTCCGAATGCTAACTGAGTGTGTATAGAATGGGATCAATGACAGACGGGCAACACTTCAGCAAAAGCCACTTCTAGATACTTAACCTATGACCGGGAAATGTCTTAGCCTAGCAATAGATTATTCTAATATGCCTAGCCAATAAAGCTCATGCTATTAAGAGTTTTCAATAGATTTATTTGAGTTTACAACTGAAGAATGAAGGTAGCAGCGGCCACTTACATTTTCTTTTTATTTGCACCCATTTCTTAGAAGCAAATTGCTTAACTTCTGTAAGAATCCTTAGATCTGTAGTGAAGTTGGAAAGGTCATGGCTTTGTAACTAGGCGGGCATCAGCCTCTGTCTAGTTCCTTGATAGCTGTGTGACGTTGAGTAAGTTAGTTAGCTTCCTTGGATGCTCAGTGTCCTCCTATATGAAATGGAGAAAGGACGGTGGTGGTGGTGATGATCACAGCTGACATTTGTTAAGCACCTGTTATATACCAGGTACTGCATTGTTTTTTTTATTGTGCATTACTTTGTTTACTCCTCATAATAACCCTATGAGTTGTGAATCTTAAATATGTCACATATCACACACACACATACACACATGCAGAGGAATTCTTTCTATCTGCCCATTACATGGTGATTTGACCATTTTCGTCTTTGCTTACCTCCATCCCAGAACCATCATCACAGATTTTGGCTAGACTCTGTTTTCATTTAGTGGAAGATGCATATTGCTTGTGGAAGCTTATAACGCCACAGATTATTAGGGGCCATTTTTGCTTTCTGTACCATGTGGTTCTTTTCTGCCACAGGTTCTAAGTGCCTTTTTCTCCCTTCCTAATACTTTTTATTATACTGAATTCTTTGGGGTGAATCACCTTGAATTTGTGTGTCTTATTTTTATCTTTGGGTGACATGTGTGAGAGTGTGTGTGCAGAACAGTCATTGCTATTATAGCTTGCTTTTATTAAACAAATTCAATTGTTTTTGGTACAACAGCCAGGAGGGAGTGGTGGAGATAGACCCATCAATCACTGGAATATGTCAGTTTCCTTCATCTCCTATTTACTATCCCCCAGATCGGGGGCTGTTTTTACACGAATCCAGAGTGTGTGCTTTTTCTAATATGTAGTTAACAATCTGAATGACACATTCTTTATAGTACCACAATAATTCTGTCCATTACATCACTTAATTTATGGGAGTGCTAACACCAAAATCGATAAACATTATTTCTGAAATGTCAAGAGTGTTAATGGTGTGATTAAAAAAGAAAAAGATTCTAAAATCTCTCTGCACAGAACCCTTTGATATACTGTTGTTGAGGTGCGCCTATCCCAAGCTGTGATATGGAAGACTTAAATCATTAAGACTCCGTCAACTTTAAAAATGTGTGTCGGCAGGTATTTTTAGCCACACGAAGCTTTTGTGCCATATTGTGGAATTCTGTTAGCAAAGAGAGGGAGAGACTATATGTCTCAGAGAAGATTGTCTCAGGTTGTTTTGAGACATATCAACAGTTGCTAAGGAACCGCCGCTAATGCTTCTGGGAAATCCTGTAATATTTCACTTAGAAATTGGGAGAAATTTTTATAGAGCAAAGCTTCTTAGACAAGGAAAGCGCATAAAGGGTGATATTAGGGAACAGTTTCAAACTAGAAAAAGTATTTTAAAGTTTCCTAGAAGATTGAGTTTAAATGGAGTTTCTTAGTACCATGTAATCGCCTCTTACAGAATCCTGGAAGCTTTCATTTACATCTGATTTTAGAACAAGTAGCATTTTGAAATCTGGTCACATTTCAGTTTATTTTCCATGATTGATGTTTTAAAATGGAGATTAGCATTTCTTTTCACACAGAGAATTAATTAGCATGCTACGATGGTGGTTCCACCAATTGTCTTATTTTTTAGTGAAAAGACTATATTAATCGTCAACACTTAATAGGCACTGACTGTTTACTAGGGCCTATAGAGACATAGTCTTGGCATGTAATGGTTTTATAATCCAAATAGTTCCCTCTGATGAAGTGTGGCCTTGTAGGTAGTGAAGAGATTTTCACCAGCCACCTTCACCGAGGCTTCTGTTACTAAGGGAGTCGGGCTGGCAGCCTGACACAGTTCAGTGCACCATCTGGGGAGGATGGCTGGGCCAACCACTTGCAACAGTCCAGCATCCTATGAGCTAGAGTCCACCTGGCCACACAGAGAAAGCTTGCTTCACACGGGGACATCACTTCTAGACAACTGATTTTAACCACACAATTTGATCTACCTGCTTTATTACGGCCAGGCTTACTATTAGAATCCAGGAAGAGAGGAGCGGTCATTCACTTTTTTCTCTTTCTTTCATGCACAAATAGTAAATGAGCACCTGTTATGAGCAAGGAGCTGGGGTTAGCACTGGGGTTAGGACACAGTCAGCACGTAGTCCTTGCCCTCAAGGAATTTATATTCTGGTGGAGAGACAAATCTGCAAACAAGCAATTGCAAAACAGTAGGGTAGGAGTCATCATGAAAGTGCGGAAAGGGCTGGGTGAGGAGCAAGTGCAGTTTTCCTGTCTGGGAGGAGGAACGGCGGCCTCCTAGATGGAGCCAAATAGTTTGGGGAAGAGGAGTAAACGGAAGCAAGCAGTGTGTGCAGGGTCCCAAAACCATGACCAGGAGCAGGTGCTCCACTCAGTCCTTAATGATGAGGCCGGCGGCGGGGGAAAGAGTCAGAGACGGGGCAGGACAGGTGGAACGCAGGCTCTGTCGAAGAAGGCCGGTTCTTTCAATGCTGACGCAGTGATTCTCCCACTTCTTTTGAAACTCTAGAGCCCCTGTGTTTTTGATTAGAAGACTACGGCATGGGCCAATAATAATAGGGATGGAGAAGTAATAATACCCAGAGGGAAATGATGTTACAGGGAAATGTTAGGAGGGACAATATGTAAAGACGGGTGAAGGAGCCGGGGGTGGGGGTGCCAGTTGAGGAAATACGTGATTCAGCTTTCCCCCAACACACATAACTTCGTTCTCTCCCGTTCTCCATCCACCTATGGCCCTCTCCACACCGGGCTATCTCACAGCTGCAGGCCTTTGCTTCCTCTGTCTGGAACACTTTCCCACTTGGCCTCTGATCCTCTCTGAGTTTTCATGGCAAGCCCTCACGATGCCTCTGGATTACCTATTTAGAACACCAACTGGAAACTGTTCAAAGATATATGTCTCCTACTTAAGTGCAGCCTCTTCCACAGTAGTGGCTGTATTTTGTTTTTATTTATGTAGCATGCATAAGCAGTGTATAACTTTTGCATAACTAAGGGCTAATAAATGTTCACTGACACGAAGCGATTTGATAGAGTTAAAAAAAAAACAACAAAACCCAAAAACCCTGCAGATCAGGTACCAAGTACAGTAATAATTTAGAAAACACCCACATGTCAGATGATCACAGGGACAGGGCGGCCCAGATGACTTGTCTTCATATTGCCACTTGTCTTAGTGTCTGTTTACTTGGGGGTTTTTCCAACAGCCAGAGAGATCAGAGCCAAGGCAACGTTAGGCCATTTGTTTGGATTCCAAATCCACAGCATAGAGATGGTTCAAGGACGTGATGCTAACAACGTGAGATGCACATAGGCAAAAATATAGATAGAGATGAGTCAAATTAACGATAGCAGCGAGCAAATGCCAAGTGCCGAAGAGACGGTTCAGACTGATTTATGCTTGAGGAATACAGAGGTGGTACAGAAGGCCAATAGCCCTTGAATGTAGTTATTAGAATAGTTAACAGAATTAACTCAGCATTAATTCCAACTCTGAAACCCTGACTTTGGACTCCAATCAAAATAGTCACCGAATAAAGATTTCGCTTGTTTTTCAGTAAATGTGTTAACAGAGAAGCTTGTATGAGAGTTGCATTAAAGGTCATGCTCGAAGCAGACCAAAATGTGATATTGATTAATGCATTTCTTCTTAGGCTACAGAAGCAGAAGCTATCAGAGAAAATGTCTGTGATGGTTTGCCCAGTACCCTCCCCCCAGTGTCATAGAAAGAATAAAAGCATTCCTGATGACTTTGTGCTTGTTTTACTGGAAATATCTGGTCAGATAAACTGTTGGTCATCACAAGGTCAATAATACAAGCAATTGCATGGAACATGTTTTGTTGTGAAGGTAAAGATTCCTTGGAGGAAAACTCAGAATTATTAATATTAGGCACCTATCTATAGACCAACCCATTGAACACCATATGTTTGGAATCATGATAAATGTCTGAGACCATTTTTCTCCTGACGTGGCAAGACAGTAAGCGTCGCCTCTACTTCGCAGTTTAAGAGTGAAACTAAATAAATGAGAGGTAGTATAACAAACACAATGGTTAAGAACGTTGATTTAGTTCCAAACTGCTTGGATTCAAATGTTGGATTTCCCAAACTAGTTGTGAGCCTAGAGCGAGGTACAGAGCCTTTCCATGCCTCAGTTTCCTCATTTGTAAAACGGTGACAGTACTTCATGGGGTTGTTACATGGGTTAAATAAAATAATAAATATAAAATATTTAGGATAAGTCCTAACATGTCATATGCAACCACACAATAAATATTAGCTATTAGTGTTATTAATGATCTTACCTCAAGTTGATGATAAACATCATCTCCATTAATGAGTATTAAATTCAATACTCATAGTATTAAATGCAGTACTACTGTGTGGTTAGTATAGGACATAAGCTCAAATAACAACATTATGCTTATATAGAGATACACTCATATTTTTTGCCATCCAACAGTCTTCATTTGGTGGAGCATTTGGCGATTGTAGCTTTATGGAAATCTGCCACCGGGGTAAATAGCAACCCACATGGAGATTGCCCCAGGCTCTGGAAGGTAGAAGACATTCTTCAGGATTTCAAAGGCACGTCGTCAACTGTGCCATTGCATAGGCATGAGTAGAGCTCTACATGCCAGGATAACAATCAAGACATATTGTTCTTTCAGGTTTCAAAGAAAACAAGTATCATGCTTAAGAAATTCAGTCACACCATCTCTGATACAGTCCTAAGAATAGCATTGTAATTTGTATGCTATATACTTGCTTTTAACAAGGCATTTGATTCTGTTAAGCACGTTGGTAGGTTAGAAAATCCCGCAAAGGCAGGCTGTATGGGGAAGTTTATAAGCAACATTTGTTTACTCTGCGAGGAAATGATGGTGAGAGTTATAGATGCAGACAGAGATAGCAAATGCATTTACAGTGACTAATAGCACCAAACAAGGCTGCATTCACTAGACTTATTATCATCAGCTATCTGGTTTTTTGTTTGTTTGTTTGTTTTAAGATGCCCTTTTTCGCCTTCAAAGATTGTGATTCAGGTATTAACATGAAGGTTAGGTCAGATAAGAATGCATCCAATCTGTGCCATAGGTAGATGGCAAAAGCAAATTATTATTTAGAATATAAACAACCTTATTACATATTGTCTGCATGCTGATGACTGCACCTAGGTGCCTCACCGTCAGAATGATGAATAACAGTGGTTGGGTTGGTTTGCTAAGTTGTGCATCACTTGGTCATGCTATCAATCCCTATGCAGAGAATGCTTCTCTGAATTTTCTCTGGATTACCCCTGAAAGTTAGGGAGAAGTTTTATCACTCCAGCAACATCATCTCTTGCCATCGATTCATGATAATCAACAAAGAGAGATTTAGTGGTGGTGTGTATAAGAGGCACTGTGATGGACAGCATTGGTCAGGAAATAGAAATCTATACCGTGGTCCCCCTTTCCAGAGATGGGGCAATAATTCACAGATTATACAGCAGAATTAATCAGCAATAATAAGTTATATAATAAGATAGCTCTAAAGAGGTACTATAGGCATTATATGAAAAGGTACAAGATCATTGATCGAGATTATAAGAAGAGTTTTATTGTAAACTGAAATGGTTCTAGAAAGAGTTCCTGAAAAGAGAGAGGCTTGAAATTGTCTTTGGATATTTGGATATATGGGGAGGGAGATGAAGGATTATTCCAGGTAGGGGGATCAGCACAGAGATAAGAAAACACTAGGTAAACTGAGAGTAGAGAACAAACCCGATTAAAAAGAGTATAAGATACATGAAGAGCTAGGTTTCCAAAACTAGGAATTGCATACCTTTGAGGATACACGGTTGTAGGTCAAGGTGTGACAAAACACGTCGGATAACTGTGGGTTTCTAGAGTATGAGCAACAGTAGAAGCTTTGCTGTTTTATTTGCTGCTATGTCTTTGAGATTTAGAGTAGTTCCTGGCATATAGTGGGTGCTCATTGGAGATTTGACTCTTGCCTATGATTAGGGGTACTCTGACAGAATATAAGACTTGAAGAATAATTTGATGACAGCTTACAGGGAAACTGAATTGAGGGCCACACAGCTCATGATACATAGTTTTGGATTTCTCATTTAAGGGTCACAAATCCTCAAGCTTCAAGGGTGTATGCAAACCCCTTGAATCATAGGCAAAAACCTGTGTGCATTATGCATTATTTCAAGGTCCACAGCCCTTACTGGATATTGAAAGGGATTGATGCCCCCAAAAGGTTAAGCTTTGCTTAATAAGCAGTGACTAATAAGGAATGATTTTGAGCAAGAGAGTGACATAAAATTGGTAATTGGGATGATGAATTGGGTATCTGTGCAGGGTCAGAGTGGAGAGACGGGAGCACAGGAAACAGGCAGGAGGCTATGGCAGGCTGGAGGGAAAGATGTGGTGTGTGGAACCGGACTGTCTTCAAGGAGACAGAGGAAGGGGTGGTGGGGTAAGGGGTGGGTACAGTAAAGGAAAGCTATGCTTTGGGGAATACTGACAAAATGTTTGTGGAGAAGACAGAGAAATGGGAGGCGGTGAAGTTGGAATCAGTTTCCAAAGAAATCAATGGATCAGTATTTACTTATGCAAGCCTCTTGAGCCTTCACCACTTTCATGTAAGGCTTTTGTGTAAAGACTGTTCTTTTCACAATGAGAGCTTAGCTTATCCTTGCAAGATCTGATTGGAAAGATTGGGGTGCCTCCCTCTCCCCCACCCCAAGTAGTAAACACAAGGACATCAGAGAATTGTAAATTGTAAGCTGCAAACTCACGTGAATGCCAAAATTCAAATAATTTTTCCCCCAAAATTATCTGATTTTAGATTTATGGTTAAATTCATGGAAGTCAAAATACCTTCAGATGTTTTGGATGCTTCTGTTTTTTGCAGATGTTTAGTTGACCAGTTGGATAATTAAGCTCTTTGATTGTCTTCGTGTCACACACTCCCACCTCAGGAGATTTCAAATTTTGTAGGTAGCTCAGAAACAGAATCCCTCATTTTCTCACTGCCAACTAGTTTGGCTTGCCCCTATTTAATGAGAGAATATTAGAATCCTGAAAAATAATATATTCCATACAATAAAAAAAATGAAATCTTGTACCTTCCTCTCAGGTGCTACAAATATTTCAGGACCATCACACTATGGAAATGTTCACGTTTGCCCTTGATCCCCTGACTCAGTAGGGAAAATGAACCTTCTGGGCTCTAAGTGAACCCCACCTAACCATTTGAGGTTTATCACATCTGGAAAGCAGAAGCCAAGGGGGAACTATGGAAAGGAGACACTGCGTTCAAAGATAAAAGTACTTTGCTGTCCAGGCAGATTCCAAGTCAATCCATCTGCTACAAGTGATCTCAAAACCAATGGCTTTGGCCCCATTTTCTGAAGGTGGATATGGCTGTGGCAGAGCCACCTTTAGGCCTCTGCTGCTGTTGCCTCTGCCGGAGCCCTTTGCAGACAACCTGGTGCCTTCCTTGCTGGTATCCACACGGCAGGTATATTAAGGAGCCTGTCCTGCCTACTGGGTGATTGGATGGCTCTCTGGCGGTCTCTGGTGGTGAATATTATATATGCTTCTAGAGGGAACAGCTGAACGCTTGACTCCATTAGAGCAAACACAAAAACAAACATTTGAGCAAATATGCTAAAATTCTCTGGTATGAACCGAAGTCTGATAGAAATTTCTAGTTGTTAGCTCAGAAGGATCATGGTATCATTTATTTATGACATAGAGTAGCATCTTAGAGTGAGTTATCCATATAATATTTAACTCTCCCTCCCTCCCTCTTCTACCAACAAAAACTCAATTTCTCCAGTAGTTCTTCTAACAGGCAATCCTCAAGATGTGTCTGTGGGTGTGTATCGTTTATTGTTAACTTTTTGATAACCAGCTCCATAAAGCTGAACATTAAGCGTCTTAATTATCACAGTTACAAATGTCCATTTTAGCAATTTGCTATTGTACCAGTTAGTGAATTGGACACACTAAGTTGTTATAGCAAAGAGAACTGCTTTGTGTACCTCAATACATACATATCTGGGCTGCATTTTACTAAGTACATGAGGGTTCTTTTTAATTCTTAGTATACTGTGTATAATCAGTAACATAAACATCATCTATTAGTCAGTTCAGCCTTCCCTGAAGTATTAGTATGCTAAACAATCCCATTACCAAAGCATTATTTTGATACTTTATTAAAAGTCCTACAGCTCTAGCATTGCTATACTCAAACATAGCTTTATGCAATTAGGATTATAATGGAAGCTTTATTACAATGATATACAACTTGTATCATTCTAATAAAAGTTCCTGTACATAGCAATGCTTTAATAACGTTGTTTCTGTAACAGTGATTCCTTAGTAATGGAGCTTCTCTCATGGCAACTTCATTATTAGGAAATGATTTCAGTAATAGAAATGCAAATAAAGATTTTGAGAGGAGGGTTTTATGCATGGCTCTATTACTGACCTGCTATCTTTTCATGCATTACATCTAATCATTATAAAACTACCACGTAGAGTATAGTTATGCTTATTACCATCCTGTTACATTTTAGCATTTGTGTCCTTCCAAATTATTGAAATTAACTGCCATTTTAAAATAAAATTCAAGGGTTAAAGTAATTTAAATTTTAATTAAATTTTGTTTCGAAAGCATTAAAAATGTTTCACAAAACCTCTAATTTGTATTGTATCAGAGCTTGAGTAGACCAGTCGCATTCAAACTGGAGTCTATGTACCCTCTGGTGTATGTGAAGACTTCCCAAAGGGTGTGTGGGTATGGAGAATTTTAAAGGAATTAATTTCCAGATCTTCCAGTTCCATATGCATCCTCTCATAGAATCCATCTGTCTGAAAAGGCACTTGTGGCCAAGATTTTTCCTTTCCCACTTTCCCTTTTTGCCTTTATGCCGCGGTACAAAACAAAGGCGTAACTCACACCCATCCCAGCCCTTACTTACCATGGCATATTGCTCACCTGGGCCACTAAAAGGAGCACTTGGACTTTATTTTCGCCTCCCTCTTCTGACCGCAATCTCTATTTTTAAGAGTCGAGATGTACTGGGCAGTGGTTAAGTGACTGGACTGTGGAGCCAGAGGGTCTGTGTGCAGATCCAGGCTCTGTGACCTTGAGACATCATTTAAGCTTTCTCCACCTCAGTTTCCGCATCTATAAAATGGGGTTAATAATAGTAGGGTGTTGTGAGGATTAAGTGGACTAAATGGATTCATACATGTATGATGCTACTATGATTTCCAAAAATAATTCACTTTTTATGTATTATATTTTCCAAATTTTATAACATATTTAGTTTTGATTAACTGAGCATTTAATAATTATAATGATGACTCAGTTGTCTTAGTTAATTTAACAGAGCAAAGTGCTCATGGGAAATTTTGGAAAACGAATTCCTTTCTATTTTTTGTTTACAAGAATATGATCAATAAAAAGCTTTTAAGCATAAAATATACATTAGGATAAAGTTCTTTGACAGAAGCAGAATGATGATGAATTCAAGGAGAAAAATGTAAAAAATCCTATTGTTTGTATATTTTTAAAAATGAATGATGGTAGGTATCAATGCTGTAACATTTATTTTCGATTGAGTACATATAACAGGTGACATCATATTATTTAGAATTGCTTATATATAAAAGCATGTATTTAAAGTGGTCAATATTCATAATACACTGGAAATGACACCCTTTGTAAGTATTTATGGAAAAATTTAGAAGTCAACTTATGTTCCTGTCCCTGGAGGGGTGTGTGTGTGTGTGTTTGTGTTTATCTTTTTTAAAAGATTTATGTATTTATTTTAGAGAGGGATGGAGGGGCACAGGGAGAGAGAATCTTAAGCAGTGCAGAGCCTAACTCAAGGTTCAGTCGAACAACCCTGAGATCACGACCTGAGCTGAAACCAAGATTTGAAAACTTAACCAACTGCATCACCCAGGAGCCCCAGTTGATATATATTTTTAAAGTGTAGGTGTGTATAAGGAAAAATACTCAAAGACATTGGAATAAAACACTGACGTGTAGGCGTAAAGATATAAGTGAAAGTACTGGCATAAAATTACCTTTCCAATTTATGCTTTCTGAGTACTAGGTGTTAAGAATATAGGTATTGGGATGCATGGGTGGCTCAGTGTTGGCCTCTGCCTTTGGCTCAGGTCACGGTCTTAGGGTCCTGGGATCAAGCCCCTCATCGGGCTCTCCACTCAGCCGGAGCCTGCTTCCCCCTCTCTCTCTGCTTGCTTGTGATCTCTCTTTCTGTGTTAAAAAAAAAAAAAAAAAAAAAAAAATATATATATATATATATATATATATATATATATATATATATATATAGAATAGTATCTTCTTTATCAAGTTGGGAAACTAAGTATAATTCTGGAATTCTGAGGCTTCCCTAGTGGAAAATTGGATTGACTCTCTGTGAACTAACTTGGCTGAGTATCTCCAAGTGCTTCACAGAGAAGGTCAGGGCATGGACATCACACATACACTCCCAACTTGATTAGTGCATAATGCCTGGAAGAGAGCCCTTGCCTTGAGGGGGACCTGGATTTGTCCTTTGATATGTTTGTAGATAGGTCCGTCTCAGAGTGGATCTTGTCTTGAGGCCAAAATGGGGAGGCTATTTTTCTTGGTGAATGCTCTGAGAGTTTTACATCTTGCTGGAAAAGCAGCTGTTATTACTACTAGAGGAGCACTAGCAAGGCCCTCCCCTCCCCCCACAAAAAAAAAAAAAAAGAGAGAGAGAGTAGGCCTCATGAGGAACATGCTAAAAATAGTGTTTTCAATGTAAAAAAATAAAAACTGTTGAAGAAAATTCACATTCCCTCAGGTGTGTTTATTGCCAATTATATTTATATCAGTTTGACATTCTTATTTCGTGCCATGCTGCAAGATGAAAGTTTGGATACCATTTTCTTAGTGGGCAAGTTTCATGTCAGCATATCCATAGTTGTAATCATAATGAGTATACAATGTTGTGTGCTGGGTTTTACACTTAACATTATTTTCCAGACCCTTGCCAAGTTAAGTCAAGAGCTTTTAGAGGAGTGATATGATAATACTATAGCCATATTTACACCAACTGCCACAGAATCTGAGGAGAGCATGAGCTTTAGTTAATGTGATTTCTTATGGCCTATTTTCATGGCCCCTTGAGACCCAGGTACCAGCTTGTTGGAGACTCGGGTAGGACCATACAGGCCTCCTCAGAGAGACTGAAGCTTTGGCATAGCTTCCTGAGAACTTGGTGAACTTGCCCCAGCCAATATGGAAAAACAGCATCAGGGACATAAGGTGTTTACGAGCATTTGAGAACGTCACCCCAACCCTGCCCTGAGCCCTAACCCTTCTCCATGTCATTAATTCCCAAGGGTTGCATCCTATGGCCAAGTCAAAAGTGGCATAAAGCCTAAACTAGTTGCCTAGAGTCTTCATAAAGTCTGTGTGATGTTTCTGTGAAATAGTTCCAAGGAGGATTTAATTCTAACATTAAGACGGTGCTACTTTAAACAGTGAGGGAAGTTTGTATTGGTGGCAATATACATTAGTTTAATAATATTGGAGGGAAATGTGATAATACAGATCAACAGCCATATAGATTCCCCCACTGTTTTTACTTATTCCTGAAATGTTATTATGAGGAAATAATCCATAATGCATAATAGTATAATAGTATAAAATGTATAATAGTATAATAGTATAAAACTGGAAAATGGTTTAAATATCTAACAGTGGAATAATGGTAAAGTCTATTATATTAGCCAGATAGAATATTATATAGCTAAAAAGAAAGTTATAAGGAGTATGCAAAATATAGAAAAGTATATATGAAATAATGTTAAGAGCTAAAAAGAAAAGAAATGAATCACAAAATTATATATTCACTGTGTACATAACTATGAACGATAAGTAGATAGATAACAATAACATTGGGAAGAAATTAACCTTTAAGAGAAAGGAAAGACAAAAATTCAAGGATGACCTAGTCTGAAGCAATCATAAGATTTATTGATTTCACTGTTGTGAAGGGACATGTAAGAGAATAATAGTGATCTCAGAGCTCAGCCTTGAGTTCATGTGGGAGGCCTGTGCGGATTTCCTGGTACCGGTTTTCTTTTTCAGTTTTAGACTCTCTTTTTTGTGTCCTAGACTTTCTTGTCTAGAAAATACTGAACTAGATCCAAGCTATAAAAATCAGTTCTTAAAATTCCAGCAGAAGTTACTATGGAGAAATGAAAAAAAAATGGATTTGGTTGGAAAGTGGGATTAGAATGTACATTTTTTTAAATCCTAACTTTGCTTACATTTTTAATAAAATATCTTTAAAAATAAGTAGCTGCCATCCTTATCCAAATACTTGTTTGCACAATACCAGGATATAATTGTCTGAGGAAAATCTGCGATTATAGTTTTATATGGAAGAGTGTAGTTTCTTAATACTATGGTCTCTTAGTAGCGTTGTTTTTGTTACCTCATTTCTAATTATTAGTAGTCTAAAAAGTGGGAGCAATATCTCATAGTAGCTAAATTTTTATATATCTTTGCCTAATACATTTCATTACTAAACAAGCAATAACAGATTTGTAACAGGTTTATCACATCCTTAGGAATTTTCTTCATGGAGTCTCTTTTGAGAGATCTTCTAAAGAGTAAAACTAATTTTAACTTGAATCACTGGGAAATCTGCTTCTGGGAATAAAAGGGATCTTTTTATTACCAAAGTTGGATAAGAAGCAGGAAGGAAATACATAACGGTTAGCTGTAAACTAGGGTTCTTTTATTAGGAATTTACTTTGATTATATTTTATCTGAAAAGAGTATTGTGATACTTTTTAAAAAATCATCTTGAAGATTCATCTGTATGTCTTTTTGTTGCCTTAAAAAATTGTGTTTGGCAGCGTTCTAAAAAGCAGTTAGACTAACAGACTGCTGTCTTATTCTGTGTTGCTCATAAAACATCTTTCCTGCACAATAGTTGTCAGATATTAACATCTGATTATCGATGAATTAGGTTGTTTGTCAGTTTGTTCTTGAAAATCCTTGAATTTTATGATTGCTGATTCACCTCTCTATTATACCCCCAACATCCCCAGCTCTAAAATAGTGTCACTGTTTTGGTGAGTATCTCAGAAATAGACTTAGTAAGCCAAAAATGGTCACCATTATGTAATATAGTGGAAGGGAAAAAAAAAAAAAAAGAATTAATGCTTGGAAAGAACAAGCTCCCAATTGTTTTCCTTTAAGACAAAAATAGAATAAATGTAATGCCTGCAAGTTGCTTCATGCCGAAGTGTTGCATTTAGTCCTTAGCAGGCTTGGCAGTGGCAGGGGAAGACTCTGTTCTATTCTGGAATCTGACATGGGTCTCAGCTCCATCATTTCTGAGTGCTGTGACCTTGGACAGGCCACCCCTCTGAGTAATTTTCTGCAGGATGGGTGGAGGCTAAATGAGGGTTCTGTCTAGCCCTGCCAACCCTCAAGGGTTTGACTAGAGAGAGGCAAACCAAGAGTGTCCTCTACAGACGCCACGACCCATCAGGTATTTTTTTAAAAAATGGATGTTCCCACCAGAACAGAACCTTTTAATAAGAACATTGATATGGGACATAACAAGGCTTTTAAACAGAGACTTAGAGTCCTTTTTGTCTTCGTTTAAATCTGTTTTATTTTTCTTTCTATGACACTATATAAAAATCTCATCAATATACAAAATCATTCTGAGCCTCAGATTTTCTCATTTTCTCTGGATGAGAGCTTTGATTAGCTTTTTACAAGTTCTTCATTAGTAATTGGCTTGCTCTTTCGTTTTTGTTTTTGGCTGTTGTCTCTAATAAGTTTCTGTTCTATCAAAGAATTCTTTGAGGAGGCTCTGAAATATGCTACTGTGTATTATGTTACAGAATATTACAATTTAATATTCTTTATAAAATGCAACCAACAAGTGCTATCGGGATTAAATGCTCATTTCTTCTTTTTGATGCTGGTGGCTGGGTTGGGTTGTTCAGTCTTATCATCATGCCTGACCTAGTTGTGCAGCCGTTCCTGTTTAATTAATAGACATTTACATAAGCTCTTTTTCCCCCAGCAAGCTTCATAATGGTCTTGTTGGTTATCTCCTCTCACCCTGTGAAGTATCAGCAGTGCTCTTTCTATTTTGCATATCAAAATACAGAGAGATTAAATAATGTACAACAAATTGATAACTGAAGAAGTTTGGGAACTCAGGATTCTGACATATTAATGGTGTTGCTTAAAGCAAAAACCTATATCGAGTCTATAAATATAGTCAAACTCTGCTTTCTAATCCAGAAGTTGAAGTTAGGACTGTCAGCAGCCCAGGGAGGGAGCCCTTTGTAGATGTATGTAGGATAGGAGAATTAGTTTCTGGACTCCCTCTGGAGCCATGAAAGGAAAGTTTTTGTTAGCAGAGGAGGTGGTGTCTATAAGAACTATTGCTGTGATGTTTGTAATTTTTAATAAATATTCTAGGAAGCCTGGTGGCTTCTGTGCAGCATATGAATTTGAAGAACTCTCCTTTTTTTTTTTTTTTTAAATCTACCTTTGCAGACACAGTTAAGATTTTATTCCTAATTAACTGGCCACAAAATGTCAACAGGTGCAACTTGGGCCAAGTGTGGCTTCCCTGAGCTCCCCTTGCCTGTGCAAAAAACAAGGAGAAACTTGTTGACCTTTCAGGGTACATGGGCAAGACTTGCGTTTCTTTCCCACTTGAATCTATTTTTAAATATTCTCTCACTGTCCTTGTATCTGTAATCTCTCACACACTCATTTGGGATAGGTGTCTGTCCTGGGATATTTCTCTCCTCACCCTGTTTTTCCCTGTCTCTTTTCAAAACTGTAAGAAAGAATTGCTTGTACTTCAAACCTTGCTTCTTTGTCTTGGCTAGGTCTTGATTACTTCCAGAGAATTCTTTAGATCTGACAGGGGTCGCTTCAGTTATTTAACAGTGTCGCCAGCACACTAAACCAAAATGGGCGTTTTTTTCTTCTCTAACTTTACCAAACTTCTCAGTCCTACCTAAAAGGTGGAAGTCTGTGTGCCCCTCACTAAACTCCCTCCCCACTAAACTTGGAGTAATCTCTTTCTTTCTTAGAGCCTTCAAACACAGGCTTCTCTTCCCGCACCCCAAGTCCTGCCAGCCGTTTCAGGCCTGGACCGGATGAAGCACCATGTGTTCAGGAAGTCTTGCTGCCTCTCACCAGTCCGAACTGACCTCTCCTTTCTCTGAATTCCTATATTCCTGGATTTGTACCTTCTGAGTGCTGCACAATCTGTTATGTGTTACAGTGATTTCTATAACCCTTGAATCGTGGGTGCCCTAATAAGCAAGGGGAGAGATAAGGAGTGGGGAGGAGCTGTCCTCTTCCATTTGAGTCCAGGTCCCTCTGAGCTCATAAAAATATACACCCTGTGTACAGCCCGGTGTTTCCGACTACACTGTACTCAACACAAGTGTTATGGAAACCCCTCACGGTACAATGAAATAGTAGTTGAGGAGGCATCAGGATCTCACCATGAGTACCACTCCAGGAAACAAAGAGTCTTTCCACCCACGGGTCCACAGGCCCAGGCTGCCTCTCATTTATTGGCAAGTTCATCTCTGGTCTCCAGCGCTGCCGGCCTTCCTCAGGATCCCCGGCATCTCACAGCAGGAAACCTCTCATTCTCCGCTAGTGTCCCTGAGATCCCTACAGTCTTCCCTAGAGTGGGAAGCCTCCTCTTGCCTCTTCTCCAAATGATGAAAAGAAAAATCCCTCCCACAGAGGGTATCTCTTTGCCAGCTTTTCTGGTTTCTGCTCACAAGTCTCACTACTACCCCACTCCCAGCATCAGGCCAAATGAAATTTCTGTTCTCCCTAAGGATCGCTTTTTCCATTCTCTTTAGAATTCCTAAGTGGAGGGGACTGAGTGGTGAAAAATGTATTTGACCTTTGAAATTCCTCCCCAGAGGTCCAAACCAGGACTTTGAGTATGGGGCGGGGGAGGGGATACGGCTGGATTGTAAACCTCAGGAGCTGAGATAATGGGATGTTCTTTTATATCTTTCTACTACCTAAAACTAGACTACAAACTCCATGAGAGCAGATTTTGCTTCTGTCTCAAGTATGCTTATATCAAGTATGCCAACAGTGGCTGGCATATAGAATTATGCTCCATAAATATTGCTTTGAGTAAATGAATGGGCAGATGGATAGATAGATGGTTGAATGTTTAGCATGGAGTCTCACTCACAATAGGTATTCAGTGATATTTGTTAACACATTCATCAAAAACATGTGAACTGATACAGGAGTGAGTTATGTATAAATTCGTGAGTTTATTATATAGTGTTTCTTAGTTTCTTAGTCTGGATAACACACCTTAGGGGGATACTGTGGTGTGGCAGGGGGGTAGGCTAACTCAGAGAATTAAAATATGCATCTTGGCACATCAATTTTTTTCAGTAGTAATATAGGGCATTATTTTTTGGAAATAATAAACACCATGGAAGCCAATACATAGATCTTAGAATGTATTGCATAGTTGGCATTTTTTTTTTTAAAGATTCGTTTACTTATTTGAGAGAGACTGAGCAGGGGGAGGGGTAGAGGAAGAGAGAGAATCCTGAAGCTGACTACCCACGGAGCACAGAGTGGGATGCATTGCAATGCAGGGCTCAATCCCAGGACTCAGAGGTCATGACCTGAGCCAAAAATCAAGAGTTGGCCACTCAGCCGACTGAGCCACCCAGGCACTCCAGTCCACATAAGTTTTTATATGGAGAGTTATTCCTCGCGTGCCTCTAGACCCTCTCCTTTGTTCTGAGATGCATTTTGGAAGAAATACTTGGAAAAACAGATATTGAAGTTCTTATCTAGAGACTCACAAATGTACAGAAGGTACTGCCCTGGTTTTGTGACAAGGAGAGAAAGTGTTTCTTTTCCTTGAACGTCCCCATAGCAGCATAGGGGGCCACTAGGGCATCCCCACAAATATGCCCCTTATAAAACAGGCAGCATATGCTGATAATTTACATTGGTACAGTAGCATGTTTTGTCTAGACAGTGATTCCGCTAGTATTTATTGAGTGCCTACTTGGTGAAAGGCACTGTTATGCATGCTGAGATTAAAATAGTAATCAGAATCCTCCCTCTGCCCTCAAGGAATTTTGATTTAGTGATGGAAGATTCCTGTAAACTATTACCTAGGCAGAATGGTGTGGAACTAGCCAGTAGGCTTAAGCAGGAGGTGCAGTGGGAACACAGAGGGGAGGGTACCTGGTGCAGGACTGGGGTAAAAGAAAGCTGAGATCTGTGGGAGGGAAATGGGCATGAGTAGGTGAGAAGGGGTAGGAGGGTATTCTGTATAGAGAGAACCTCATATACGAAGGTTTAGTAAGAAAAATAGTGTATTTGGGGAATAGCAAGTAGTTTAATGATAAACTGTACATAAATATAAGTAAATACCCAGTTTTCTAATTCTGAATAGGATTTTTAAACATAAAAATGATAAAAGAAATGAAAGAAAAAATATAGATTTACTTAGTTAATATTATATTCCACATGTAAATCATCCTGAGCAAAATTTAAGGACAATGAACAATCTAGAAATTTAAAGTATTTTGAATATTTCAGCATCTTTTACGGGAGCTGGTGTTATTCGTCTGTGTACCACTCTAATACTAATATTTGAACTAGGGCATGACTCACAGTGATAGTTGAGTGAATGAAAAGAATTAGTGTCCTCAAAAGTTATGGAAGAACGAATACCCATTAATAAGAACCCCCCTGAAAATCCTCACTAGACAAAGAGTCAAGAAAACAGGAGCAGACATTTTAACCTGGGAGTCATCCTTGGCTCTTTCTTTTTTCTCACACAGAACATTGAATCCTTTTACAAATCTTGGTGGCTCTCTTTTCAAAATAAATCTCAAACCTGACCATTCTCCCCCACCCACACTACTATCACCTAGTGCAGGCCACCTTCCTCTCTGAGCTACTACACCACGTGCTAGCTACTCTTCTGCTTCTCCTTCTCCAACATCAAGACTAATATTTGAAACTGTAAATCAGAATATGTCACTTTTTTCAAAATCTCCCCAAAGTCTCCCCCATTGTACTCATCATAAAACTCCAAATCTTTTCCATGCCTTGCAAGGCACTCCATGATCTTACCTTTTGGCTTCCTTTTGCCACGATCACCCTTCATTCCACCCGGCCACCTTGTCTTCATACTGTTTTTTGAGCACTGCAAGCACTCTTCCTCAGGAGGATCTTGAGGTCTTTGCCCTTGTTGTTCCCAAGCTGAAATTACTCATTTTCCAAAGAATTACATGGCTTGCTCTTTACTTGGTCAGCTCTCTGCTCAAACGTTACCTCTGCAAAGAAGCCTTCCCTCACCAACTTGCCGAAAATAGCATGCCTCCCCATCATTCTCTATAAAGTTTTTTTTTTCCTTTTACCCATTTGACCCTTTCTACTTTACTTAATTCTGTGTAAATCATGTAAGAAGAGTAAAAGAAATTTCTTAAACATACCTCTTCTTCCCTCCCCACCCTTAGGCATCAGAAAAAAGCATATGTGAACTTCTGTGTAAGGATGCACTTATAATATTAGGCCTCAAAGAATTACTGCGTTTATAATTCTACTAGGTCACAATTTAAAAAGTACAGAATTTATAACAAGCCACTAGAAGCCAAAGCTTAACAAAAACAACAAACTGTAGTATCAGATGCTCAAATTCATATCCTAAAAATTTTTGATGCAAAAATACAAATAAATATGTTGAATATAATTATTAAAATGGAAGAAAATACGGACAGTAAAAATACAGGAAGAAGAGACTATCAAAAATGATCAGGTAAATTTAATAAACAACCAAATAGAACTTTTGAAAGGAAAGCAATCTAATTAGAAGGCCTAAACTAAAAATCAGATAAATATAGTTAAAGGAAGCATTGATGCGTTAGAAGAAGACTCTGCGGGTGCCTGGGTGGCTCAGTGGTTAAAGCCTCTGCCTTCGGCTCAGGTCATGATCTCAGGGTCTCGGGATCGAGTCCCACATCGGGCTTTCTGCTCAGCAGGGAGCCTGCCTCCTCCTCCTCTCTCTCTCTGCCTGCCTCTCTGCCTACTTGTGATCTGTCTGTCAAATAAATTTAAAAAAAAAAACTTAAAAAAAAAAGAAGACTCTGAACAAATTATACACATTGTAGAAAAAAATTAAGAGAAAGATGATAAATATAACAGGCTAAGAGACACTAGGGAGAGAGGAGGACAAAGATGTGTCTAATAGGAGTTCCAGAAGAAGGAACTAGAGGGAATGAAACAGAATGAATATTCCAAAAAGCTAATGCTGAGGCTTTTCCAGGATTGCTGAAAGGACTCTGATATTCAGATGCAGGAAGCTCAGTGAATCCAAACAGGATAAATGAGAAGGAATTCACACGTGGATACATTATAGTAGGGAAAGAGAAGATCTTATAAGAAGTGACAATGTAACCGAAAGTTCACTTCCAAACAGACAAAAATGGAAGCCAGGAGAAAAAAATGGGATAATATATTCAAAGTGTTGAGAGAATATAATTATAACCTAAAACGTTTTACCTACAAAGACTTATTTTCAAAAAATGAGGGCAAGATAAAGCATTAACAATATGGGGCATTTACCGCCTACAGATCTTCACTCAGGGTTGTTCTGAGGGACATATTTCAATGATAAAAAAAATGATTCCAAAATGAATACCTGAGATATAGGGGGAAAATGGCAAGCAAAAAGAATAGTCAGATGTGAGTCAGTTTCAAACACTGAGTTCAAAACATTAATAATTTCTAGTTTATGGGATTAAGAAACAAAAGATACAGCTGAAATACTGGACTATGATAGTGCAGATATCAGGAAGGAATGATCAGAGTTAAACACCCCAGGGCACTTGAATTATTTGGGGAAAAGGCAAATGTACTGAGTAACTATATTTTATCAAGTCAAACGTTTACTTAAAGATTGTGGGATAATTTCAAATTCATAAAAAGAGAAAAAAACAGTGAGAAAAAAATTGAGCCTATACTCAATCCAATGGAAAGCAGCAAAGGAGGAAAAATGAAAAGCAAAAGAAACATTAAAAATAGAATAAGGAAGGGGCACGTGAGTGGCTCAGTCAGTTAAGCGTCTGCCTTCAGCTCAGCTCATGATCCCGGGATTCTGGGATCAAGCCCCACGTCAGGCTCCCTGCTCAGCGGGAGTCTGCATCTGCCTCTCTTCCTGCTTGTGCTCTCTCTTGCTCTAGTTCTCAAATAAATAAAATCTTTTTTTTTTTTTTTTAATAGAATAAGAAAAAACTCTAAGGGGCAGCTGGATAGCTCAGTTGGTTAAGGATTTGACTTGATTTCGGCTCAGGTCATGATCTTGGGGTCATGAGATCCAGCCGGGTATCAGGGTCTGCAATGAACGTGGAACCTGCTTCAGATTCTCTCAGTCCCTCTCTCTCTGCCCACCCCCCTCCACACCGTACGCTCTGCCCCTCCCCCCATTTCTGCACATGTACTCTTTCTCTCTCTAAAAAAAAAAAGTCTAAAATACAGTGGAATAAATTAAATTATACCAGGGATCACAAAGCCTATAAGTGAAGTAAGTACTCCATTTAAGAGATAGATTATAAAGGTGGATTTCTTAAAAACCTGTCAGTGTTATTTTTATGGGAAATATATTATTTATATGAAACATGAGGATACTCGTTGAAAGGCAAATAATATTTTAAATGCATAAGGTAAATGGAAAGTTGGTATGGCTCTATTTTTATCAAAAGTTCTTTTTGGAGGGCAGAACGCATAATCAGAGATAAGTATGATCACTTTGTATTAAAGCTTCATTCCCTAGGAAAATATATGCATTTAAATAAAGCAGCTTCAGGATATATAAAGCAAAAATTGACAAACCACAAGCAGAAGTGGACAGATCCGCTATTACAGGGGAGATCTGAACTTCCTTGAAAATTCATAGATCAAGTGGATCGGAGTCTAGAAAACGTGGATAACACAATAACCCAGCTTGATCTAGTAATACATGGAGAGCACTGTAGGCAACAACTCAAGGTTCCATATTCTTCATATGTAATTCTTAAGCACCCATGGAACATTTAAAAATTAAGAACAACAAAATAAATCCAAACAAAATATATGTAGGGCAAAAAATAGAAATAAGTACAGAAATCTGTAAAACAGAAGACAAAGAGATTTCACAAACACCAACAAAAAAACGTACGGCAGGGAGTGGCGTGTAGTTGGCTCTCAAGAAACATCTATCTGTTCAATGAATAAAAAGCAATAGAAAACTACATGTGGGCACATGATAAAGTTTGAAATTCACCAGATAGTGGTTAAATCTGAGTTGGGCAGTTTTAGGTTATCTTGCTTTTACTCTGCTGTTTTCTGTATTTTCTGAGCTCTCTCAGAAAATGTATTGCTCTTATAATTTTATGAAAGCACATTATTTTAAAATAAAAACAAATAGATTTTGGAGGAGGTGGACTAGAGAGGATTAAACATCCTTGCTGCCCCCCTCCGATCAGTGGGGGGAGGGGTGCCATGTAAGACTGGACTTTGAAAGTGCTTCACCTCTCACTCCATGGGTGACTTTAAACGTAATCCCTTTGAACCCATTCCCCAAAGTGGCAAAAAGAAAGCCTTCCTCAAAGAATTACTCGGATAGGTGACCCCATGCAAAGCATTTAGTACAGCGTCTCCTTCTGTAACTGTTCAATAGCTGTGTTCCTTTCCCTACTAGAGGAAGCGGGCTTAGGAAATCTCCCTCTCCATTTCTAAGGAATGTACCCTGAGTGGAAGGCAAATTTGATCAGTCTGGAATATGAAACTGGATGAAAGCTCAGTATGTGAAATTATGTTTGTGCCCTCCTGGAGAGCCAGGAAAATTAAGAAACAAACCAAGAAATTCATCCCCTTTATTAGATGTAAGAATGAAGGTGCAGTATTATCATTTCCCTGTGATAGTCATATCTAATAGTTCTGAAACCAATTCACAGTATTCATGTCAGACTTATTTTATGAGACATTTAACCATTGCTAAATTAAATCTCATAGGAGAATGTGCCTATATAACTCCTCTGGAGCTCCAGAGATAGAAATCTGACCCATCATTTCTATTTTCACGGAAAACCATTTCGCAGAACTTTGTTCCAGTAGAAGTGTTTATTGAGTTGTAAGCCTAACACAGTTCATTGGCTGCATGTATTTCCACGCTGACATTTTTCTCGGTGCAGATTTGCATCAGTTCATTAGTACTGACAGCAGATGGTAGCACTTTCACACAAATTTACCTTCTGAATTGATCTAAGAAATGTCACTAAAAAGATCCTGACAGTTTTGATGTTCTTCCATTTCTGAAAATGGTATGTTAAACAAATAAGGTGTAGGATTTTAGAGTTTTTTTTTTTTTAACTCCTGCACATAATTCCCAAACTACAAATGAAAGACGGCTTTCGTCTCTGATTCTGGCTGTCTGAGGGAGAAAGTAGAAAATACGGATAATCTTTCCAGATAGCATGAGCCTTAAACAATCTCCATTGTAGAAAAATGGCTTTTGGAGAATATTATCCAGATTGATTGTCTACGCTGATCAGATGGCTTGAATTATTTGTAAATTCTCTGCCTTGCCTCGAATACAAATTGCCTGACTTGCAGAAGTAGCGGATTGAATGTGACTGAAAGCAGAGTATTGGCTCAGGCCATAAGGCTAACTTTGAATTCTCTCACTTCTGCAGCATTAGGATATCTCTAAGATTAATCACATTTTTAAACTATGGATCCTTTTGCCTTGAGTTAGGGTTAAGTCATTATAAAATTATTAGGCAAGAAGACAATATTTGCTAAGTGAATAAGGGAATATATGAATTCTAATCACATCAGGGAAACTATTTTTCTACATTATATAATGATTATTACATTCATAATCACTAAGGTGATTATGTCTTAAGGTATTCAGTAGTCTTACATATTTAGAAACAAGGATTTGGGGGTACTTTTAAAATTAATTTTCCACCAGTATTTGAAAAGCAATTAATGGTTTGGTTAATTTGCCATAACTAAGAGAAGCTGTTGCATTTGAGAAAGTGTTGGGTGTTGGCCATATACAGTTTAACCATGGAAGTGATTATGGATGTTTTTGACACATTGCTAGAAGAGTGGTCATGATGAACAACATACTTAAAAAGATTTATTTAACAACAAGAAGGAGATTTTGGGTTCCAAGTGCTCTCAAAATCAAGGGACCCTTTTTATTTTGATCATGGCACTTACTATTATTTGGATTATCTTGTTTCTTTATTTGTTCTATGTATTTATTGGCTGTCTCTTGCACTGGCATGTAAGTTCCATGGGATCAGGAACTTCGTTTATCTCTGAGATACAGTGATCTCTGTCACCATATCCAGAACTGTTCCTGGCAGACACGTAAGAGATGATCAGTAGAGGTGTGTTGAATTAATAAATACTAGTTTAAGGCAGGTAAGGGGAGCCAGAATCAAGCTGGACAGAAGGACTTGCTATAGGCATCACACATTTGGGGTGTGACCTCAGGGTCTGCTCAGTGATGGGAGGGAGGGGTAGTGAAAGAGCAGAAAAGAGGGAGCCCAGGCTCTGCTGTAAGAGTCAGGCCACTGGACAGACTCTGGAGGTGGTGGCACTTGGGAGACCTACACCGACCCATACCTAGTCCTCAATCCTCATGCACCCCCAAACCTTCACACCCAGTGTCTCCAATATACAGTGGAGGTGCCTCCAATTTCCTGTGAGTAGGTTTGTGCACATGCACACAGACGTGAGTGTTTTGGAGTTCAAGGCCAGAGTTAGCAGCAACAACCACACGTAATTCTTTCCAGGGATGCTCTGAGTTCAGCTCCTCCTTGGACTGGCTGAGAAGAGGAGAAGAAGCCAAGAGAAGAAGTTAGGCCTCTAGTCCAAATCCAGCCAACAGGCTTGTTTTATTTGGCCCAGTCTATGTTGGTTTTTTTTTTTTTTTAAGTGCCAAAATTTAAATTTAGGAGGCTTTACATAAAAATCTGGATTCCTAGGCTATTTTGACAAACGGGAAGACCTGGCACACAGAACCTGCATTCCCACATGGCACAATTGGCTGGAGCAGAGTAGCAAGCCTAGTCTTGGCTGGGAGCACCCTCCAGGCCCCCACAGTCCCTGTCACCAGCTGGTGTAGTCAACTGACCTCGCTCCTTCAGGTCACCTGTGCAGTCTCTATAGGTATTTGTCTTAGACTGCTTGGGCAGCTATAACAAAATACCATTGACTGGGTAGTTTATAAACAACAGAAATGTATTCCTCACAATTCTGAAGTCTGAGCTCAGGGTGCCAGTCTGTTCTCATGAAGGCCTTCTTTCAGGTCGCACACTTCTTGTTGTGTCCTCACGTGGCAGAAAGGGGTGAGCTAGCGTTTAGAGAGTCTCTTTTATTTTATTTTATTTTATTTATTTATTTTTAAAGATTTTATTTATTTATTTGACAGACAGATATCACAAGTAGGCAGAGAGGCAGGCAGAGAGAGAGGAAGGGAAGCAGGATCCCTGCTGAGCAGAGAGCCCGATGTGGGGCTCGATCCCAGGACCCTGGGATCATGACCTGAGCCGAAGGCAGAGGCTTAACTCACTGAGCCACCCAGGTGCCCCTAGAGGGTCTCTTTTATAAGGTCCTAAATCTCACTCCAGAGGGCTCTACCCTCCTGACCTAATCACCTCCCAAAGCCCCACCTCCTGTAAGACCGTCACCCTGGGCATTAGGATTTCAATATATGAATTTGGAGAAATGCAAACATTTAGACCATAGTAGTATTTGTGGTTGCAGTCTTTGGCATAATGGTGAATCTACAATGTAAACAACCAATAAATTTATTGTCAATGGTTGCTTTAGCGTCAGTACAATTTGTTCGAAGTAACTCGCTACATGGAAACCTCCTAGGGCTCCCCGTTGTTTGCCAAATGATGTGCATTCCCCGACCTTGGCTGCATCTGACCTGTACTTCTATCTAGTCGTTCTCTTACAAAGGCAGTGGAATTCCATCGAATGGGCTTTTGACTTCCAGAAACTGCCCTATAAGCTTGGAAAAGACAGAAGGATAGAAACATAAACAGAGGGACTCAGGAAGAGAGACAGACAGACAGACAAACAGAAGTATAGCAATTTAAATAATGCAGGCCATTCTCCTGCCTCGTCCCCTGCCAATTTACCCATCGAAAGTATGCCTGTTGCAGTACAGTCAGGCTCAAAACAATCAACATGTTGGCCTAGTTTCTGGAAAAAAAAAAAAAGTGGAAGATTTTGGTCCCCTTGCAAAGAGGCGAATGAAATGCATGGTTCAAATGGTCAGGCTTCTGGGCTTCGCAGACATCCTTGAGGGAAAACTGGAGAATAATTATAAGCCAAAGAGAAACACCAGTTGACAAAGAGTTCAAGGGAACGGATAAAATTGATCTACAGTTCGTATTGTGTAAAACAAAGCCGTGTGGCCTCCTGTCCTTGACTATACTACTTTATCAATTCCTAGCTCCTTCTCTCCAGCTTCTTCTCATGTTTGGATTATGAATTACATTTCAAAACTGAAATTGATCTGTATCTTAATTTAGTAACTTGGAATTTAAAACACACGTTTATTTTAACAAACCAGATTGTGCGTTTTAACTTTTTCAAAGTAACTCACACCGGCTATCCCGGACCAACTCTGATTCCTACAGGAGCACCCAGTGCTTGGACAACCCTTCTTTGTACTTCATCCCTGTAAGACGAATGAATTCATGACTCCTGTGTTAGAGAATTCTCGAAAAATCAATAGGTAAGAAACACCATCAAGATACATTGGCTTTTACTCTTATTTTAAAAGTGTAAATCTTTTTATGTGACTCTAAAAGCTAAGCTAAAAAAGAAATATTTTTTGTAATAATAGTAATGGCTAACAGCTATTGATTTTCACTGTGTGCTAGGCACTATTCTAGTATTTTAGATATATTAATATGTTGGATTTTTATAATACCCCTGAGCTAAGTTCCATTATTTTACCCAGTTTACAGAGGAGAAAGCTAAAGCACAGAGAGGTTAAATGACTTGGCCAAGTTCACACAGCTTGTTAAGGGGTAGAACTGGGATTTGAGCCCAGGCATTTTCGCCTCAGAGCCATGTTCTTAACCACTCCCTCTGCTACCTTAGCAAATGTGGTAAATTTTAACTGTCAAATTGGAATCACCAAGAGGAGTCAGGAGCCTCAATGCCTTGACTCCTCCTTTAACTACCTCAGTCTCTTTGGATCTCAAGTCCTTGACAGGTGATGGAGCTAACATTTGGAAATGACTGGGATTCCACATGGTGGGCACACACCTTCGAAGTCAGCTTGTCTTTTCTGTTGGTGGTGATTTTCCACCACTCATCCAACATTAGAATTGCGTGTGTTTTCACTTGTTTCCTAGGAGTGTCAACTATATCACATCATGGCTGAGCGTTGTAGGGCCAGTTGTTGGGCTAAATCTACCTCTGAGTTATGCCAGAACCGCCTCTCAGGATGAATGAAGTGTCACTTGACAAGGTAAAAAGGAAAGCCTGAGCTGAATGTTTTGCTATTATAAAGATCCTGTTGTCTCTGTTGCACTTGGGGTCACTACTGGCCCCATCAAATATTAAGTCTTCTTTCATCTTTAATAATTACGGCTGAATCTGAACTGTTTGTTTAGGTTCCTGACCAACCTGTGCCCAAGCATTTAGGAAGCATTGGACTTTGCTATAATAACACTCACCCAACTACAGGAGTGGATGATTTTATTTCAGAATTGTTATTCTTGAAATAAGTCTTTACTGTTCAGTTAACCTTCTTTTATTCTCTTAGCTTTTGTTTTGTTCTTGTTCTTCACTTTCTTCCATTGAGCTAGAGAACCTAGAAATTGCAGCATGAAGAACACCAAAAGCGTACCTGGCCAGCCTTGGTTTTAATAGGACAAATACCGTGCAGTAGTTCAACTCACCAAGATTTTGACATGGATTTATTTTTCCACTGGAAGCAAATTCTGCAGTAACCGACAGGCTGTGTCCCTCATCTAGAAGAACTGTTGGTTTGGAGTTGCTTGCTTTGTTTTTCATTTTATCTTGCCATGGGCTGAAACTAAGACATAAATATAATTGTCGCTTTAGAGAATCTAGATTCATCTCTATTGATGCAGGATATACTTCAGGGTCACCTGAGAATCTTTTATGACTGCAAATGCTGGAGTCAACCTCCTGGAACAGCCTGTCTGGAGTGATTATGACACACCTGCTTTTGGAGAACCTCTGGTCTGGATGTACCGTTGGTGTGGTATTTATTCGTATTGTTTGGGTCTCCCAACAGGCCTTTTCTAATTCTGTGTATAGCTCCAACAAGCTGGACTTACTTCCTAACACTGGGCATTGCCCTGAACCTCCTGGTCGGTAGGAATATTCAGGAGATGTGTCTGCAAGGCAGCCTGCTCAGAGCAAGCGGTCGGTCGGGGAGAGGGGATTATCTGCTGGCCAATTGCAGAAGACTGTGCTTGTGCTTTTAGTCTGTAGGTTCGGGGCTGATCTCTCACACAGGGAGCCGAAGTAGAGAATGGGTTAATTCAAACTGCTAGAAAAGCTAAAAGTAAATTTTAAAATGCTGAGCTGCACATATTCATGCTGGGATGAGAGCCTGCTTACATGCTTGCTGGGCATTTTGGTATTTACCACTTAACATCTTTTCAACTTCTTCAGGGATTTCCACCCCCACCCCCACTCTCCCTAACGTAAACACAGATCTCTCAGCAAGTCATTTCTCAGACCATGTCATTCCTAGGGTAAAAAAAAAAACCACACACACACACACACACACACACACACACACTAAATAAATTATAATAATATGTTGTCTGGATGGTGTACTTGTCTGGAAATAATAGTTATCCTTTGCTAACAGATTCTGAGATGATAGTAGTCAGTCACTGTAGGGACAGTGTGTAGGTTTTTTGTTGGTGTTGGTGTTGTTTTTAAGTTAATTTTTCCCCCATCTGATTGATGAAGACCTTAAAACTCATCAGTAGCAAGAAAAAGTTCTGAAAAGCTCTTCTAGATTCTAGAGACCTCCCTCCCCAGAGAGATCCCTTTCCTCAGGCTACTCTCTTCCTTTTCAGAATATTTCCACTTAACAAAAAATTTTAATTTTTGGTTGATAAAAATTTCCATTTTTAAGAATGCAGCTATATAACAGACTGTTATCCCAACAGTTATAAAACATTAGAAAATATTTTGTTTTCTCAAAGTAACAGTTCTTACTCTGCAATATAAGGCTTTTGCCTCTGGGTTTCTTCTCCAGTTAATATAATGCAAAACCCCTTCAAGCAGAAATAAGGCTGGTTAAAACTGCTTCCAGCCAATATCCTAAACTCTGCTTTTGTGTAGCATTGGAAAACTTCCTTCACCTCTTTGGTCCTCAGCCGTGTGATCCGTGAGAACAACTGCAATTCTCGGGTCTGTGAAATATAAGTGTAGAGATTAGACTGTGAGTTTGGTTAGCTGCCAGCTGTGTGACTTGGGCTAATTGTCTTCATCTTTGTCTTTTACCATTTCTATGTTTAAAGGGTCCCTTAATACCCATCCCACCCACCTAAAAAGAACAAGGAGGAGACCAAAATGGAAAGTCAACCTGAATGCACTTCATAACCAGCACAATGGCACATGGAGGAAGAGGGATGAGGGATAATTGGCCCCTTGCTCCTTTTTAGCGTCAGCATACCCTCCGAGCTCATTTCAGGCTTGATTCCTCCCGACACACATGGGCCCCACATCCTAATCTGACAGTTGTTCATGCTGGTTCTCACCTGGAAGTGCTTTCTTCTCCATCTCTCTACTCGATTCCCAACCTACTCTATAAAATGCACTCTTACAAAGCCATCTCTGACTACCACAGCCACCACTGGTCAACCTGCCCCTTCGTTACTTACTATACTTAGTCATATCAACATTTAATTGTCTCCCTTTCACTCTGATTTCTTTCCCACACCTTAATGATGGATAATAAGTAACTTACCCACTTCTTCTTCTTCTTTTTTTTTTTTTTTGGTATGTTGTGAGGTGGCATGCAGAGAAGAGTTGCTTCCTGCCCCTCGTAAGTGATCTGGGAAAGGCTGTCAGTCCAGGGATTCGACTGGGTGGGCCAGAAGCTGTGTTAACCATTCAGTACTAGCTTACAGACTGGGAGTTAAAAAACAAAACTAACCATCCTCCTAACACAGATGTATTAGATAAAGAGAAAAAAAAAAAGACGCTAAAACTGGGTTTTTGCATCCATTTTTCCTAAGATAGGTATAGTTCTTCTTCATACTTTGAAGATATGAGAAAATGGAGGTCTGCATTGTCACAACCAGCTCCTACATAATTCAGAGAGCTGATATTCCAGTGTGTTGGGGTTTTTATTTTTTTACGATTAAAAGGTGAGAGTAAGAATATACAAATACTCACTCCAGCAGATACCTATTGAGTTCCTCTTATATACTGAGTTCTAGGCTAGCTGCCAGGGATGATAAGCAGAAACACATGACCCTGGCTCCTAAGAATGCCCCTAGTCCACTGAAAAAGACAGACAAGAAGATTCAGGGACAGAAGGTTGTGTGCTGTGGCAAAGGTGTGCAAAGCAAGCACGTGGGAAGATTCGTAGAAGAGAAATGTGAGTGGAGTCGTGACAAGCTTAGGATTTAGCTAGGTCAAGAATGCAGGAAAGCCCTTGAAAATGCATGGGGAAATGGTCAGGAGTGAGGTTGGCTAGCAGAACTAGTGAGATTGGCTAGCAGTCTGGAGGAGATCGATTGCCACGCTGCAAATTTGTATTTGGTCTGAAAACCAGAAAGAGCCACTGAGAATTCAAGTAGAGGAGGTGAAGTAATCACATTTGCATTTTAGAAAGATCCTGTATCTTTAAAATGACAATTGCATATAACTAACCACACATGTACTTTGTCAGTTTTTTCACCAGCAGTTTCTGGCCCACAGGCTTTAGAAGGTAGGAGTTGGGGAAGTGCTGGGAGTATGCCAAGGACATTTTTCAATTTTTGCCCAGGGTCTTCCAAAACAAAACTGCCAGTGTCCTGAAAAGCCTGAGTCTTGGCTATGTTACCTGGGGCAAGTCACTCCACCTCTCTGAGCCTCTCTTTCTGAATGTATTAAATGGAAGGAAGTGTATTAGATCATGTAAAATCCAGTTACTACTTTATGACCTACATATGTTTTTATGAAATAGGATATGTCTGGGAAACACTCCCTGTATGTCTTCTTTATTCTCACACTACACTCACAACATTTCTGACTCTAGATGTGTGTGTGGGTTTTTGATACAACAAACAATTCTGCAGTACCAGCTGGGGTCCTACAATTCAGTTCAGTTCTGACACTATCAATCTGAAGGTAGGATCAAATCCTGTAAGTTAAGACTTAAGTCCCACAAGACTGGCCCACTTTAAGACTCCAGTCACAAGTCCCAGGTTGTGAGCTGTATTTCTAACCAACCAGTTATAAACCAGCATTACCATGACCCCTCCTTGGGTTCAGTAATTTGCTAGAATGACTCATAGCATTTAGGGAAACACTTATGTTTACCAGTTTCTTATATAACAAAGGATATGCAAAGAACACAGATGAATGGATACCCGGATGAAAAGCTACATAGGGCAAGATCCAGAGGGTCCCAAGTACAGGAGCTTCTGTCCCCATGGAGTTGGGATCCACTACCCTCCTGGCATATACATGTGTTCACCAGCCTGGAAGCTCTCTGAACCTCAGACTTTGGGGATTTTTTTTTTTTAAGATTTTATTTATTTATTTGACAGAGAGAGAGATCACAAGTAGGCAGAGAGGCAGGCAGAGAGAGAGGAGGAAGCGGGCTCCCTGCTGAGCAGAGAGCCCGATGCAATGAGGGGCTGGATCCTAGGACCCTGGGATCAGGACCGAAGCCGAAGGCAGAGGCTTTAACCCACTGAGGCACCCAGGAACCCCAGACTTTGGGGATTCTATGGAAGTGTCATCACATAGGCATGAATGCTCATTAACTCTTCCTGGAGGATGAGGGACAGGGCTGAAAGTCCGAAGCTTCTAATCAGAGCTAGGTCTTTCTGGTGACCAGCCCCCATCCTGAAGCTATTCAAGAGCCCACCAAGAGTACCTGCTTAGAGTAAAAGATACTCCCATCACCCAGGAAATTTCAAGGGATTTAGGAGCTCTGTGTCAGGAACCAGAATCAAAGGCCAGATATTAGAAGAGCTGCTCCTTGTGCTCTCATCATTTAGGAAATGATAAGGTTTTTAGGAGCTCTGTACCAGGAACTGGAGGCAGAGGGCAGACACCAGTATGTGTATTTTCTATTATTTTACAAATACATGGGGGAAAAGCGCATGGTAAAGATATTATTGTTTTCTGAACCTTTGGTTTCAGATATATTTACACATCTGTTTATATGGGTATGTGAGTATTTGCACACGTGCATACTAGGTGGTAATGTAAATATATTTCTAACTCCAGGGAATGGGGATTTGAAAACTGAGGGACAAATAAGATCCCTCCCAATTCTAAGACCCTTTGATTCCTCCCTTATACTGCTGGCCAGTAAGTTGCTTAGGGTTGTTCTAGAAGGATATAGGCAGTACTTAACTACTATTGTGCCCATGGCACTGAGATACTTAAATATGCACATAGGTCCTTTTATAGGGCTTGTCTGTAAAAGTTCTTTCACATTTTTATTCTTAAATGCTGTAGTGTTCCTTCAAGCTGTACTGTAATGCGAAGTCCTTGCTTTTAACTTTGTGTTGTCAATAGCAACACCTACTGGTAAAAGAGCCCAATTGCAAGTATCCTGTATTCTAGACTTAAAACTGAAAGTGATTTTAGATATCACCAAGTCCCATTTGTAAATTATTAAGAACAAACTGGAAACTCAAATTTTTTTCCTACAATGAAATACACTTTCATTGAGAATAAATAAGACCTATAGTTGCATTATGATTTCTTGTATTTCTTTGAAGCTTTTCAGAAATCACTGTTAAAGCTGAGGCAAAAAATTAACTAAGCATACCCCGATAGGTTAACCTGGAAATCATAGGTCAGTATATGTCCAGCCTTTTGTGCATTGTAAATTACAATACACGTTGCATGCCAGATCTTCAGAGTTTAGCATGATGCCTGGCACGTGGTAATACTCAGTAAATCTTTGTGGAATGTTTGTATATGTAGCTGAATATTAAGCGCAGGGAAAGATCTGGTGATCTTCCTGCAGGCACCAGGAATTGGACCTGTTTTCCTCTTTTGAGAACCATGACCCACTCTTCTTTGAGAAGATTTCTTTTCCCTGGCACAGCAGTGGCATGGGATGTTTCTCCTCCCCCCATTTCTTCAATAGATTCCTAGAGAATAGCCAGGCCCTTACCTGCTTATTAATAGGGAAATGGCTAAATTAAACGTGATGCCGTATGGCAGTTAAGAGGAATGAATTCAATCTCCACATAGGCAGTTCTCATAAATAGTTAGTTGAATTAAAACAGAAACTAGATGATAAATATGCATGCAACTTAATACTATTTATATAAAAAATATAGCAGTACCACACATTTTCTATAGTACCTATTACCGTATATGTATCTGAAAACATTAAAAGTGATCTAGAAGGACACACCAAATTTGTAAGAGAGGTTACCTCAGAGTGGAGAGTGAGAACTTGGATTGAAAGAAATCAAAGATGTTGGCTCTTTTTATAATGCTACCCTTATCTAGCTGTAGACTGTGAAACTAAAATTCATTTTTAGAAAAGATTTTAGTCCTCATAGATAACTTGGAAGCCACAGAAACATTTGAAGGAGAACATTTTAAATGTGCCTAGGAGTAAATCACCCATGGGTAACTGCAGTTAAATTTTTGATGTATTTCTTTATACTAGTTTAAACATATTTAATTAGGATCATTCCGTATATGGTTTTACATTACGATTTTTCCCATTTAACATTATATTGGCAGCATTTTCCCATGTCATGTTGAAGAACAACTTAAAATGACTAGTAATCTTCTATATCAAAATGTCCCAACTAGTTCTCCTATTGTTGGACTTTTAGGGTGTTTCTAATTCTTCACTGTTTAGTTAGTATACACTCATTGAGCACTCAACCTCGTACATGGTCAGGACCTGTGCTAGGGAGATAGTGGTCCATAAGGTAGACATAGTCCCCCTCTCAGAGAGCTTCCGAATGTAATGCAATGAGAAATGTGTGCAGAAACAGTTGCTCACATTTGGTTTCTTTAGGTTATACTATTACAAAGGGAATGAACAGATCAAAGGATATGGAGTGTCTTTAGACTTCTGATTCTTGTCGCTAAATTGTTCGTCAGTAAGACTATAGGGATTTACATTCACAGCAGTAGTCTGTATCTTACCATTTCCTAAAATCTTTGAAAATAGTTTTATTTTCCTTTGCTTTTTTATGGAATCAATCATTTTTCTCTTCATGTCTTGGTAAAATTTGCATGGATGTTCAGCTTTGTTTCTTCCCAGTATCTATGCATTTCTCAGTGCTGCTACCGTGAGTTTTCCAGCTTCTTTATTGTCCATTTTATTGCCCCAAATCCTTGTTTTTTTACTATCAGAGCTGACTGTCCATCTATTGGCTCTATTACAACCAGAAAGCAGAGTTAAACAATTAGGATTTGTATGTAATTTTTAAAAAATATTATGGAAAATTTTATGTGTACTCAAAAGTAAATAATATAATGAACCCTCGCATACATCAGATTCAGAATCTGTAATTACCAAGATTTTTGACATATTTGCTTCATTTAACCTTAACTTTATATTTGCATAAGTATTTTAAAGAAAATTGCAGACATTATGTCATCTGTTTTTATATGTGTATACTAAATATTTTTCATTTGATCTATTCTGACAAGTTTTACATCAGTCTTAGATCTTAAAACATCTTTGGGTTCTTGTCCTCTGCTCTTCTCCTGCGGTAGAGCTTTGCACCCTCTTTCAGATTTTGCCTTTGCCAGTAACATTGGGGAACTTCCCTCTAAAATGGCCCACTGTTGAACCCTCTTATACTGTTAGTAGGAATGCAAGCTGGTGCAGCCACTCTGGAAAACAGTATGGAGGTTCCTCAAGAAGATAAAAATAGAACTACCCTATGACCCAGCAATTGCACTACTAGGTATCTACCCCAAAGATCCAAATGTAGTGATCTGAAGGGGCACTTGCACCCCAAAGTTCATAGCAGCAATGTCCACAATAGCCAAACTGTAGAAACAGCCAAGATGTCCATCAAAAGAAGAATGGATAAAGAAGATGTGGTGTATATGTATATACACACACAATGAAGTATTACTCAGCCATCAGAAAGAATGAATACTTACCATTGATTGACATTGACATGGATGGAACTGGAGGGTATCATGCTAAGTGAAAAAGTCAATCAGAGAAAGAGAAAATCATGGTTTCACTCATAAATGGAATATAAGAAAGGATCATATAGGAAGAGAGGGAAAACTGAATGGAAAGTCATCAGAAAGGTAGAAAAACCATGAGACTCTTAACTCTAGGAAACAAACCGAGGTTTGCTGGAGGGGAGATTTGTGGGGGGATGGGTTAATTGGGTGATGGGCATTAGAGAGGGCACATGATGTGATGAGCACTGAATGATATACCCAACTAATAAATTATTGAACACTACATCCAAAACTAATGAGGTACTATATGTTGACTAACGGAATTTAAATAAAAAAATAGTGCGTTTTAAGAAGACCTAAAAAAAAAAATGGTCCACTGTTGCATAATTAGGTCAGCTGGTACCATCAAAACAGAATGTGAACTGTATATTCTGCAGCCTAGATCCATGTAGTTTCACCACACTGGAGACATTTCATAAATGATGTCAAACCATAGACAACTTCTTGTGACTGTTCTCAACTGTGATTAAAACAGACAGTAATGTAATATGTGACTAAATCTGCTCACTGCTGTGTAGATTTAAACAATAGCTGGTTTCTTGTGAAGGTACGCCTTTATAAGTCTGAAAATGTATGGAACCTATTTTCAGAAAACTGTGTGTGTGATATATGTGGGTGTGTGTATGTATACACACAAACATCCCTGATATATATCAGAAAATTCTGCATACATGGGGCATCTGGGTGCTGAGCTGGTTAAGCATCCTACTCTTGATTTTGACTCAGCTTTGATCTCACAGTGGAGCCTACTTAATATTCTCTGTCTTGGGGCACCTGGGTGGCTCAGTGGGTTAAGTCTCAGCCTTTGGCTCAGCTTATGATCTCAGGGTCCTGGGATTGAGCCCTGCATCAGGCTCTCTGCCTGACTCTCTGCCTACTTGTGATCTCTGTCTGTCAAATAAATAAATAAAATCTTAAAAAAAAAAAAAAAAGATTCTCTCTCTCCTTCTCCCTCTGTCCCTCCCCACCCAACCCATGCATCCACAAGCACATATTCTCTCTCTTAAAAAAAAAAAAAAAAAAAAAGGCCGGAAATTCTGCATATAGTTGCAGGAGGTACCTAGACCCTTTAAAATCTATGAGACAAATCCTAGATCAAGAATCTTGGTCAATAAATTGCATTCACAATGGCTTTCTTCTATTACACACACACATACACACACACACACACACACACACACACACACAAATATGCAGGCACGCATGCATGCATCTATGTCATGGGCAAGAAAAAGGAGAGTATAGTGACAGGAAAAAAAACCCCTACCTAATTATAAACATTTAAAAATGTATAAAATACTGGAGGGACAAAATCAGTTATTGCATATAGAATTAAAAGGGTTGGGAAAAAAATGGAACCTACTGGGAACTTGAAGAGGGAGAAAGTGGTCCTACTTACCTGTAAATGTGCACAAAACAGGTCCTGAAGCTGTCAAACTATATAGAAAAAAAGTTTAAAGACTTATGAGAAGCCTGGATACATTCACAAAGCTGATGGGGGAAAATGATATGACAAAACAGTCTATTTCGTATCACTGTTTCCAAAGCAGGTGTTAATGGACAAAACATGTTTCAACAAGTAATGTTTCTCTCAAATGTTCTCAGCTGTGATCGAAACATTATTTAAAATGTGGCTTCCTTTGCCCACTATTGTACAGATTTAAACATTAGCTGATTGGTAATAGGGGTAAGGAAGCATAATAGTATTTTCATTAGCATCTAAACTTACTTGAAAAAATTGGTTACGTTCAATATGTCCTACCTACTCTTTTAGCCCAGCCAAGTAACTTGACCCCTTGTTCCGTTTCTAATGGAACACCGTAAAAGAGATTTTAGAAAGCTAGACTTAAAAAAAAAAAAGAAGCAAAAACAACTCATTGTGAGTAGATTAAAGAAGAGAATTCATGTCAATAACTTATTACCACAAGTAATCAAGCAGGTCACTGGTTAAGTACTTCTCTGTAAGCTGTGAAGGGGTGATCTGAGGCCATGATTTCCTCCTCTCCCTCCTGGGAGAGCAACTCTCCTTGGCACTTGAATTGCTGTTTGAAAGCTTCAGGTTGTCTGGGAAGCAGAATGTGTTAAAGGAAGGGATCTTGATGGTGCTCATTATGTCTGACTAAAGGTCCAAGATGCTGGGTGTGAGGGGCCCCTCTTTTTTGAAGATACACACCATATATTAAAGGCTTGAGTGACAACCTCAATGAGAGGACGACTGTGCATGTACAAATTTGGGAACATTACTTATCTGTGGCTCAGGGCTCCCTTCAAATGTGACATTCTAATGATGACTTTCTCCTATGGGACATTTTATGCTCACAAAATTTAATGTTTTAATGCTTTGGTCTAGAACCCCTGTGGTCACGTTTTCATGATAATAAGGTTTAAAACCCACTTATATTCCTCACATACTAACAAACATAATAACTTCAGTTTACCAAATAATATGGCTGGAATTGTGCTAGAAACTAAGAATGCTCAGTACAACCTGCCAAGACAATCCCCCAAATATAATGTCTTAAGAAATGTGAGCGAATACTTGAATGATCCATTTAAACAGATTTTATAGGCTAAAATAAAGATTATACAAGCCACTGTTAGTGAAAATTTTATAGTGATATGGTAATTTACGATCTTGGTCTCTTTTCTTGACTGTGCTAAGCCAATAAAGAAATGTTAGCTACTTGGACAACCTTGAACCAGACTCCAGGAGTGTTATCCACAGCATGGCCATTATGACCACTAAATCCCACCACCATACATCTTCCTAGAGTGAAAGAAGGAAAGTCATGTATTTTGGAAGAGGATCATTTGTTTCCTTAGAGATTAGAAAGTTCTTTATGTACTTTTGGTACAAGTCTGTTGTTGGATATGTGACTTGCAAATATTTTTGTCTAGTCTGTGGTTTGTATTTTCATCCTCTTAATAAGATCTTTCAGAGTAAAATTTTTAAAAAGTCCAGTGTATCTTTTTTTTTTTTGTGGAAGGTACTTTTGATGTATTGCCTAAAAGCTCTTCACCTAACTGAAAGTCATGAAGATACTCTGTTTTCTTCTACAAGTTTTACAGCTTTACATTTTATTCAGATACTATGATCCATTTTGAATTAATTTCTGTTTAAGATGTGAGATTTAGGTTGAGGTCCGTTCTTTTTTTGCAAATGAAAGCCGGTACTGTTTATTGTAAAAACTATGTTTCCTCCATTGAATTGCTTTTTTATCTGTCAAAAATCACTTGGTCTTGGTCTTACCTGGAAAGTCTATTTATGGATTCTATTTTATTGATCTGTGTCTGCCCCCCTTCAATACCACACCCTCCTGATTACTGTAGCTACAAATTAAGTCTTAAAACCAAGTTTTGTGATTCCTCCACCCTTTATTCATTTTCAGTATTAACTATTCTAGTTCCTTTGCCTTTCCATATAAATTTTACAATTAGCTTTTCTATTTCTTTTTTTCTTAAAGTTTTTGAGAGCGAGAGAGCACATGAGCAGGGAAGAGGGTTAGAGGGAGAGGGAGCAGCAGACTCCCTGCTGAGCAGGGAGCCAGAGGACATGGGGCCTGATCCCAGGACACTACTCAGGTACCCCAGTTTTTCTATTTCTATAGGGGGAAAAAAAATCTGCTGGGATTTTGTTTAAATTTTGCATCTGGGTGTCTATTTTCTCTGACCCTACAGCCTCCATGTGTAGTCAGGCACAGCTTAGGACTGGGCACACACTTCATGCTGGAACTAAGGGACAACATCTGTCATAAAGGTGGTGGGGGATGGGTGAGAGGAATACACAGGAGACAGAATGAGCCATGAGAAGGCAGATTTGTTTCAAAAACTGGGGTTAGGGACACCTGGGTGGCTGAGTCGGGTTAAGCGTCTGCCTTTGGCTCAAGTTATGATCCCAGGGTCATGGAATCAAGCCCCACATCTGGCTCCCTGCTCAGCAGGGAGCCTGCTTAGCCCTCTGCCTGCTTGTGCTTGCTCTCTGACAAACGAATAAAATCTTAAAAACATTGGGGTTAGAACAGTCGCAGGTAGATTTGTGTCAGTCTGTCAGTCACTTAACTAATGGACAAACATCCAGGGTGCACCCAGCAGACAAGTGCAAACCACTGTCACAGGATGTCTTAATTCCTAGGTGTGTTGTTCTCTACAGGTTTGGCTGAGGTTTCAGCAGAGCTGGAAACAGGACATACTGGAGAGGGGTGGGTTGGGTGTCGGTTCCACCCCATCTTTTAGCCCTGTCCAAGCCTTCTCCACACTGGATGGCCAGGCAGCACCTCCTAGCTCTCCGCACTGCAGCTGACCCAGTGCTGATGCCCAGTATGGACTCTTGTGGCCCTTGGGGGTTTCTTGCAGTTCAGGCCTGGGGGGTGGTGCGAGACCCAGAGATCTACTGTGTTGGGTCAGTTATGTCCACCCAGAAGCGTCTGGTCAGCCTTTGAGAGTGACTTAACCAGTATCTGTGCAACTACATACACTAGTAAGCCCTGGAATAGAAACCAGAAACAGCCCATCTTATTACCACATATAAATGTATCAAATTAACATGTACTTCTTAAATTTATATATACAATGTTTTATGTCAAACTTTAGTGTTTCAGTTAAAAAAAAACAGCCACTCTCCATCCTTGTGGAAAGACAAATCACAATAATCATTTGTGGGAAGCATAAGCACAAGTGTGTCATGTTTGGGGATCAGTGAAGTCTGAGATGGAAGCAGCAAGTGACATGAGATACCTCCTAAAACTGCACAGGGAATCCAAGTTTGAGCAAGGGGAGAATATTGCTGGACCAGGTACCAGATAGAACACACATTATCTCCTGGGCTGTGGAAAGGATCATGGTCTTGACCTTATGGGATATGGAAAGCCAAAAAATTTCCATTTTCCAAGATCCTAAACATAACCTAACACTAGGCTTTGATCAAAGAGAAAGTAACTCACCTTAATGCTGCCAATAGCAGTTCCTTTGATCACTTTCAAGACACTAAATTTTGGACATGAGATTTTACCATTTTTCTCCTATGGAAATTTTGAAACAATTTACGGACAATACCAAATAAGATTCTTTTTGTTTTTTAAAGATTTTATTTATTTGACAGACAGAGATCACAAGTAGGCAGAGAAGCAGGCAGAGAGAGAGGAGGAAGCAGGCTCTCCGCTGAGCAGAGAGCGGATGTGGGGCTCGATCCCAGAACCCTGGGATCATAACCTGAGCTGAAGGCAGAGGCTTTAACCCGCTGAACCACCCAGGTGCCCCCCAAATAAGATTCTTAACTTTAGAGAACAAACTGATGGCTACCAAAGGGGAGATGGACAGGGGAAGGATAAAGTGGAAATTAAGGAGTCCACTTGTCATGAGCAAAAGGTGATATATGGAATTGTTGAACCACTATGTTGCACACCTCAAACTAATGTAACACTGTATGTTAACTACTGGGAAAAAAAAATAAAAATAATTTATGAACAAACCCCATGTACCTAACACCCACCTTCCAACAATTATCAAGCTACAACCCTTCTCCACTGTTTCTAATTATAGATACTTTGTGCCTTGAAATAAACCTCAAGGTCAAAACTTATCAGTTAATGAAGTCAGGATAAAGAGCATTTAGGTAATCTTTCTATAGCTTAACACCCTTCCTCCTAAACAAGTTTTTCTCCTGGGTCTTAATTTGCCAGGTTATACACTTCTATTAACTCCTATCTGCTCAATCATCCAGTGCCTTTCTTGCTGTCATAAACACAGAACTGGAACATGGATCGTGAACCTTTACTCAAATACCAAAGCAGAAGCAACTTGAGGGTGGTATCTGTCATACTGGGTCCCCAGGGAAATTGATCCCAGGATGTATGTTACCATGGTTTCCCAACATGATTCCTGCTTTAAGTGCAGTGAGTTTATTTAAAGCCTACTATCCTGCATTTATTCCAGATTACTTACCATTTTCTTTATTTCATAGAGAGAATAACTATGAATCCCATTTACTCTAGAGAATTCTGAATTCATGATATTCCCAATCTCCTAAAATGTCAAGGCATATACTGCATCTCTGCAGTAAGGAAAATAAGACACAAAACATACTTGTGGCTTATGAAAATTTATTATCACGTTTTTACAATCAAAATTTATGACCTTGGTCTTTCCTTCTTGCCTTTGTACAAGGCCAAAAGAGAGACATTGGCTACTTTGACAACCTTAAAGCGAACTCCAGGAATGTCACCGACAGCATGACCTTTGCGACCAAATCCAGCAACCAGAACTTCATCATTTTCCTGGAATAAAATCAACAATTTACTTTTGCTGTCACTGGCAATCACTAAAAATATCCGTTCATTGTATAAAAAACTAGGAAAAACCATCACAGGAACAGAAACAAGAGACACTTACCTCAATAAAATTCAAACAACCATCATTGGGTACAAAGGCTGTGATTTTCTTGCCATTCTTGATCAGCTGGACCCTGACACACTTCCTGATGGCAGAATTTGGCTGCTTGGCTTCAACCCCTCTAAAACACAAAAAGCACAACATGTGAGCCGCGTTCCTGAGAAGGGATACCTTTTAGTTAGCATGAACAATTTATTAGACATTATACCGTTTCAGCCTTTTCAGTCTAATCCTAAATTGGCAAACTCGTGTTATCAACCAAGCTTTTCCTCAGTCTGCCACAACAGGGAGAACACCTGGCCCCTTTACCAGCTGTAAGAAAATATGTATCAAGAAATGGAGCTAGAAAGCTTGGATTCAAATCCTGACTGCTGACTGGAGCCTTAAACATGTCTAACCTTGGGCAAGAAACTTCTTAGTTTTCCCAAGTAGAAAGATGCAATTGATTTCAAAGGTTAAACGGTTGACGGTGCCAATCGCTTAGAACAGTTCCCACACATTTTCAGGCTCATAACGTCCCTTATCCATTACGGTCATTTTTCCCGCCCTCAATGCAACCCCAAATTCATTACAAACTCACATTAAGAGATTAAAAACCCTAGTTACCTAACCCCCAAACCCTCATGTTACCACCTTTCAGACACTGCTACAGAAAGACCTAGAATTTACATCACCGCTTCTTCCAATGTGTTTTGAGTTACCATAGTAAAATCAACCTCGAAGAACAAACGGTGGCCTTCCACTTACACTTTTTCCAGCACAATTCCTTTTGCATGGGAAGCGCCTCCAAAAGGGTTGGCCTTCAGGGCTGTGCCCAAATGGGCTTTCTTGTACTGTTTATCATGCCACTTCTGATCTCGTCGGTGGCTGCGGAGCTTCCTGGCAGTACGGAGACCGCGACACTTGCCTGAAAGTCAAAATTCCTTAGTGCCTCCGAAAAACACCCCAGACTTATTTTACATCTTCTAAGACCCTAGCCTCACCGAACTACAAGCCGATAGGCTCGCTCTTCACTCCTTAGCGCATGGCCCAAACCTCCAAGTTTCCCTCAAACCAAAGGAGACGTTGACACAAGCGAACCACTGGGTGCATTCTCCCAAAAGAAGGAGCCTCCTCATTAACGCTCCCGGTCAGCACTGCCACCCAACCTCCCTGATAAGGCGAACTCCGCGGCCTCTACGCCGCACGGGCCCCTTCCGCACCCGGCCATGTGCCTGCGACAGGGGCGCTTCCCTGACCTTCCCCATCGGGTCTCCCGGGGGCAGCCTCCTCACCGCTCTGTTCCTTTCCGCCCTCCCGTCTCCGAGCCCCCGAATTCGGCTTGTGGTCCCCTCAGCCCGACCCCGAACAGCTCACCCATCCTGCCGGCACCACGGGCCTCAGCAAAAGAGAGAAGCAGAGCAGGAAGGAGCCACAAGCCACTGCGAACAAGCTCCGCCCAGCCAAGGACCCATGCAGCTGTTTGCGCAGCGCCTGGTCCGAAACTGCCCCCCCCTTGTTTGAAAACGACGAGTTTGCGCCACTTTCCAGACTGCGTCTTATTTAATTTGTGTGAAACTCAGTGTTACCTAACTTGCATTGTTGTTTATTTCGTTTTATGTCAATACTAGAGACAGAAGGAATGTGGACTACCAATCCCAGAACTCTCTGCATGAGATTCGATCCAGGCGCAGGCGCTCTTGGCAAACCCACAGGGGCGGGGCTTAGTGGCGCTAAGTCGGAGTGAAGAGTGGTGACTAGTGCGTGTGTGTGGTAGAGTGGTGCAGTTCTGCTTGTAGTTTGGAAAGTTACACCTCTGAACCTTAAACCTTACGAGCCGAATCGTAAAATGGAAAAAAAAAAATTACTGAGGGGATATGTTGTAGTAATTGGAGACAGACCAAGCCTAAAACTTACAAAGCTTCCACTTACGGGTGGTTGTGCGAAGTTGGGCGATTCATTTAAAATTTTAAACTGAGGTTTCCCTGTAGAATGAAATAGATTTGAGAGATTTCTGGGAATTGGGTCATTATACAACTATTTTTAAAAAATGTTTTCTTCGTGCCAGGCGTTGTTCAAGGCTCTGGGGTCACAGTAGTTAAAGGAGAGTAAAGAGGTCTGTTTTTATATTCTAGGTGCAAGACGGCAGAAAAAAAATATGTGTTATTTAAAGATAATCAGGAAAGTTTTAAATACTGATAAGGGTTATAGAGAATAGAAAATTCGTTAGGTGGCAGCGACTTGGGGATGGGCATGGCTAATCTGGAATAGGGTGTTTTAGAAGCCATCTCCGTGGAGATTACGTTTGAGCGGAGATCTTAAAGAGAGGGAGCCAGTTAGACAAGTATATGGGGTAGAGCTTTCAGGAGGAAGGATTCTCAGTAAGTAGAATGGGCTGGCGCTTTTCCAGAACTGAAAGATCAGGGAGGGAGGAGCTGAGTGAGGACCAGTGTGGCACTAGATGAGGTCTGAGAGGTGCACAGGGAAAGGAACGTCATGGTAAAGGCTTTGTTTACTCTTTGTGTGATTGAATGCCATTGGGAAGTTTTGAGCAGGGTACTTCTATAGAATCGCTCTGGCTTTTGTGAGGAGAATAAGAGATGAATCTGTGAGGCCAGTTGAGAGGGTGTTACAGTACTCCAGTTGAGATATAATGATGGCTTAGATTGTCAGGTGGAAAAAAAGTGGGTAGATAAGATAAATGGTTGAGTCAGTAGGATTTGCTGAGGACTGTAGGATGGGAGATTGGAGTAATCGTTTTCAGCCTGAGCAACTGGGTGACTTGTGTTATTTTTTGAGTGGGATATACTGGGAGAGGGACAGTTTTAGAAAGGGAAATTTAGAGTTCTGTTATGAATGTGTATGTTAAGTTTGGGATCCTGTTAGACATCCGGGTAGGAAGGGGAAGTAAGTAGTTGGGTATATACATATGGAGCTTAGGAGTTGGGTATATACATCTGTTCATCAGTGAACAGACAGTACTGATAGCCATAGCCCTAACTAAGTAAGATCACTTAGGGGCTGACTATATGTAGAAGAGAGAAGGGTTGGAGACCTGAGCCTGGGCAAAACTTAGTGATACAGAAGAGAGAGGCAAGTGAAGCTAAATAGTCTACAAAGTAGACAATGCTGTACTCTAATCAACAGCAAGTGGAGAAATAGAAGTGAGCAAGTGTGAAGAGGGGGTAAGATGAGGACTGAGAATTGTCTTGCATTTGGCAATGTGGAGGATATTGGTGATTTTGTCAAGTGGGGCTGTGCTGTGGCAAAGATGAAAGCCTTATTGGATTGGAGCCAAGAGAATATGGTAAAGAAGGAAGTGTAAACAGCAACTGTAGACATGCTTTTGAAAGGAATTATCTATAATCTGCAGAGAAAAGAGGTTCTGTCAGGAGGAGGCTTAGTTTGTGGAGTCAGGATGAGTTTGTTTAAGATGGCCAATTTTATGACATTTTTATAGGGGATTGTTCCTGGTAGAGAAGAAAAAGATGGGTAGTTCATTAGAAAAAGGGGATAATTGCATAAATAGGTGCTTAAGGAGACTTAAGAGGGGTGCCCAAGTAGAGGAATTGATTTTAGAAATAATAACAGTTTATCTGTAGTACTAGAGAAGGCATAGTATGGGGTACAACTATAAGTAAATTGGAAGGTTTGTTGATGGGGAGATGTGGAGCTTCTCTTTTGATTGTTCTTCCCTTGAGTTCAGCAACATCATCTGAAAGGGCAAAGATGTTGGAAGAGAGAGGATATGGTGTGAAATGATCTAGAATAACACTATTTAAATAGTGTTATTTAATACTTATTATATGCCACATACTGCCTTACATTTATTAACTCATTTAATTCTTAATAACACTAAAAGACAGATACTTTTATTATCCCTGTTTTACTGAGGGATAGTGCTTTAGTCCATTCAGGCTACTCTAACAAAATACTGTAGACTGGGTGGCATATAAATAAGAGAAATTTATTTCTTGTGGTTCTGGAGATTGGGAAGTCCAAGATCAAGGTTCTGGCAGATTTGGTATCCGGTAAGTGCTTGCTTCTTGTTTTTTTGACATCTGTCTTTGCTGTCACCTCAAGTAGAAGGGCCAAGGCAGCTCTTTGGGGGTTCTTTTTTATTTGTTTGTTCGTTTGTTTGTTTTTCAAGTTTTATTGAGATATAGCTAGCATATTGGGGTCTTTTTAGAAGGGCCCTAATTCCATTCATGAGAACTGCACCCTTCTGATTTAATCATCTCCCAAAGGCTCCAACTACTAGTAACATCACTGGGGAATAGGTTTCAATTTATGACCTTTGCCTCCTAATCTAAAAGTGCGGGAGGATAGTCTGACAAGACCATATAGGAATGTTGAACAGTTCTGAGGGCCCATTTGACACTGTAGTTAGAAAGTTACGTCAGTCAGTATGATTTTGTGCATTCTTCAGATCCATCCAGTATAATGACTTAGTAGGTGGAGAGTTGATTTTAACAGAGCTGGCAGTAGAATCTAGTCAAGTCAATGTGATGGAGGAAGGGCAAGGGAGTTGAGAGTGATTGCAAGGGAAGGATTGCAGTGAACCATGAGACTGAAGCTGGAGGAGTAAAGAGCCAGGAATAGTCAGAACACTTCTGAAGACCTGGCCCTACCAGATAGGAGAAATTTCTATGAAGCTAAATAAGATAGTTTTAGTACAGAAGTAGGTCAGTTGACCAACGAATAGAACAGAGAGGCCTGCAAGAGATTCATGAATGTAGAATATTCTTAAATAACAGAGTTAGATTGTCAGATCAGTGTATAAAGGGAAGACTGATGGAGCTGTGCAAAATCTGGTTACTCAGAGGAAATTGGGTCACCATGTCAAGCTAGAAACAAAATCAACTCCAGATAGATGGAGGACCTACATATCAACAACAAAAATTTTAATTTCTTGATAGAAACAAAGATGAATATCTTCATGAACTTGGGAAAGGAAGATATTTCTGAACAGGATAGGGAGAAATGAATTACTGGATTACCTATAGTAAGGGATAAGGAAGGACTCAGCTGTATTGCTTAGGGACAGAATTTGGAGTAACTGTGCTACTATAGTGTTTTTTAGAAGGTATTTTTAAAAGATTTTAAAATTTAACTTAGAGAGAAAATCTTAAGAAGGCTCCAGACCTGGTACAAAGCCTGACACAGGACTTGATCTCACAACCGTGACATCATGACTTGAGCCCAAATCAAGAGTTGGATCCTTAACCAGCTGAGCCACCCAGGTGCCCCTCTTCTGAGTTTTAATAATTGCTTCATAAAATTGTTCAGACTTTCTGTTATGTGTGAATATATGAATGCTTATATATGCTATTGGGAGGTTTTTAACTATGAATTCAGTTTCATTAGGAAATGTAATACTATTCAGGTTATTTATTCTGAGTGAGTTTTGGTAACATGTACCTTTCAAGGAAAGTGTCCATTTTGTCTAAGTTGTCAAATATATGGCCATAAAGTTATTTTTAATATTCCTTTATAATCCTTTTAGTATCTGTAGATTCATAGTGATGTCTCATCTTCCATTCCTGATACTGGTAAGTTGTGTCTTCCCTCTCTTTTTCTTGGTCAGCTAGAAATTTATTAATCTTGTTGATCTGTTCAAAGAACCAGCTTTTGCCTTAACTGATTTTCTCAATTTCTCAGTTTTCAGTTTTATTGATTTTTGGTCTTTTGTATATTATTTACTTTCTTCTGCTTGCTTTGGATTTAAATTTGCTCTTTTTGCTCCAGGTTTTCAAAGTGAAAGCTTAGGTCATTGACTTGAGACTTTTGTTCTTTTCTGGGTATTTAATGGTATAAATATCTAAGCACTGCTTGAACTGCACGCCAGGAGTTTTGGTATGTTATAGTCTAGTTTTTTTTTTTTTTTTTTTTTTGTTTTGTTTTGTTTGTAGATTTTATTCATTCATTTGAAAGAGAGAGAGGAGCTGGAGCAAGAGGAGGGGCAGAATGAGAGGGACAGGCAGACTCCCTGCTGAGCAGGGAGCCCAGCACATGTCTGATCCTAGGATCCTGAGATCATGACCTCAGCAAAGTCAAATTCTTAACCAACTGAGCTACCCAGGTGCCCCTGTTATATTCTAATTTTCATTTAATTCAAAACATTTGCTAACTACTCCTTAGAGCAATGGATCATTTAAAATTGTGTTTCTTAATTTCCAAATATTTGGGGACTTTCCAAATATTTGTGTTGTTCATTTCTAGTTTAATTCCATTATGATCTAATAACAGATATTTTCTTTTACTTTAAAAAAATTTTGTTGAGGTTTGCTTTATACCCCAGAATATAGTCATACATGATGTATGTTCCATGTACACTCGAAAAGAAAATATCTTCTGCTGATATCGGGAAGAATGTTTTATAAGTGTTAATTAGCGCATAGTGGTTAATAGTGCAATTCAGGTCTTCTGTGTCCTGTGTTCAAGATGATAATAGTGATGAGAGGTGGGGGGAGGTGAGGATCATAGTTGGATGTTGGGTTATGGTTTATTTTATGTAGTGAGTTTAATTATTACATTATTATAAAAACAAAAAACAAGGCAAAAACCAATGGTTAGAATGCGTTATGAATGAAGGATTTTGATTACTCTGGCTAAGAAAAGGAAAAAAAGAGAAAAGATCTCATTTTTGTTTTTGGACCTTTGAGTTTTTCATTTCCTGATAAAGCATTTATTACTTAATTTGAAGCCTGAAAAGAGAAGGAATTTTCTTTGACCTTGAGTTTAAATTTCTTAAAAGGGCCCTAAACAAGAATTGGGTTTAGGAATTAGAGGGGGGAAAAGAAGGCTGTCGTGGCTGAAGGATAGTAAGTCAACAAGATAATAGAGGAAGGTAAAGTTAGAGACTTGGACAGGACAGCTCGAGTCCAATTTGTAGGCCAGGATGAGGAGTTTGCACTTTATTCTGACTATGATGAGAAGCTAGCCATTGGAGAGCTTCAAGTAAGTGAGTGACAAGATCTGATCTACGTTTTTTTTTTTTAAAGATTTATTTATTTATTTTAGAGAGGGAGCACATGCACAGAGCCTGCAGCAGGGAGCAGGCGAAAGGGCAAAGGACCAGGGAGAGAGTGGGAAAGAAACATATTCCCCACTGAGCTGGGAGCCCATTGCAGGGCTTGTAATGAGCCATTGCAAGGGCTCATGACCTTGAGTTCATGACCTGAACCAAAATCAACAGTTACACGCTTAAGTGACTGAGCCACCCGGGAGCCCTGATCTGACCTACATTTTTAGAATATCACTGTGCCTCCTCTGGAAGGGCACTATGAAGGGGCAAGAGAACACTTGGTTTATCCAAAGAGGGGACTGACACAATAGCACTGTCTTCGGAGATGAAGAGATGTCATAAAATTCCCAATATAATTTGGATGTAGATCGTGATGGAAAGAGCAACATCATTGACATCACCAGTACCACCATCTGTAATAGGTTTTAAAAGCTATTTCGGTGCCAGGCATAGGACTTCACATGCCCAATTTTTTTTTAGTCTTCAAAACAACACCTGTGTGGTAGGTGCTATTTTTAGCGCTGTTTTACAGAGAGGAAACTGAAACTTAAAGAAGGTAACTTACTTAACCAGAACATGTTTGTTCATTTCCAGATTAGTTATAAAAGCAAAATCTTGATTTTTAAGGAATTTAGAAAAAATTGTAATGAATGTTAAGTAAATAAGGCACAAAATTAATGAAAATAATTTTCTAGCCAACAAAGTATCAGGAAAGGTAAAGGATACATTCTTCATATTACCTTATTCTTATTATAAGTTATAACACGATATCTGTAGGTTGTTAGAGGTACGTGAAACTGATAGACACTTTGTTATGAAAGAATTGTGTTTGGTAGTTCTTGAAATGTTGGGGAAGTAGGGATAAGAGAACAAGCGTTTCCCTTTTCTAGTATTTCCTTCTGAGTAGAAGGAGTTAAATTAGTATAACTCCTTATTTCTCTGCCAAGGTACCTATTCTGTGCCAGCTAAGGGTAACATCTGTGGTAAATTAGGAAAAATAGTCTAAGTATGTTCAGCTTTTTTTCCCTTTTGGAGACCCAGCCTCTCCATAGAGTATACCTTTCCCATTTCTTCTGTGGTAGGCCTTTCTTCCTTCTTGAGAGCCCATGCTGCCATGATGACAGTCATGTCCATCTTTTGCGAGAGGGGGTTTGGTTACAATACATTTTGTTCCTGTGCTAAGCTTTGTCTGCCTTCTTGGCCTTTCACAGTAAAGAGGGGGGTGTTTTGGTTGCCACTTGTCTTACCCCTTGTTTTATTTCTCAGTTGATTTAGCACTCAGATGGGGCTGAGAGATATTATTGTTTGACTTATCTCAGAGTCCCCCCACCCCCCCGAAGAAAAAAGAAAGGTCTTCATAAATTAGATCAGTCAATGAGATTTAGGTCACAGATGATGCGGATTCTTTGTACTGTATGAGAGAGAAGTTAGCTTTTGGGCGAGAGCAGCCAAGGGTTTTAACAATGTTGACAATTTATATTGGAGCATTTAGAATAGTTAGAAATTACTCCAACTGTTTTAACTATAAAAATTGAGGTATTAGTTGCTATGGAAATGTGACAAGTTAAAATAACAGCTTTAAGTGAGAAAGAAGCAGCAGTAAGAATAAGACCGATGATTACATGCTCTGTAAAACTACTAGTGATGAATGTTGAGTGCTTCATTTTACCTGATTAAATTATTAAACACAATTTTTCCCTTATCAAAAATGAATGAGATTTCTTATCCTCTCATTCTAGCTACTTTTGGTAGAATGAATATTTCTTCTCATATCTGTTCCAAGGTGGAACTAAAGAAATATGTGTGTATTACCATATAAACTTAACAATATTCAGGCCAGGTCTTTAAAATCTTGTTATTATAATTAAACCTCTGTGTAGGATCTAGGGGGAATTGACAACACTGTTCTTTGATGCTCTTTGTGAAGTTCCTGGAAGGAAGTTATCATTTTAATGTGCGTATTGAAAGTTATTCTCCAGGTATTCTCTAACTTGGCTGAGAACCAAACAAAAGAAAATAGGCTTTTATTTCTTCAGGGATCTTTGAGTTGTAATAAATGATAAGAAATGATAATTTTTCTCACTAGGAAAAGAAAGATAATTTCTTTCACTCAATGGAATATTAGGTTTAAAATCTCATTCCCTGGAGAGGTTTAAAGAACCTGGTATATGGGCCAGGTCAGTGTTCTCTGTGAGTTCACTGAGAATGAGCTGATCTTCAGTGATGAGGAGTGGCCAAGGGTCAGTCTTTCAGCTTTTGCATTCCATGATAAAATGAAATTTCACTAAGACTATTTCTAGATTATTTAAATGTGAGAATATGTAAGTTATTGTAATATAAATATTAAAAATCCTATAAAAGTAAATGCATTTTTATATCACAAAAACATTATTGCTTAAAGGACTTTAAACAGGGTGAAATAGGATTTCCCTGCCTTAAAAGAAAAAATAAGAAGAGAAAAGGAGTGAGGAACTAGAGGAAGAGAGGAAGAAAAGACATGAGGGGTTCTGGGTTTATATAGGTACAAAAAGGACAGGAGTAATTTTTCCACTGATTTCACTATTGGTCCTAGCGGTCATTACTGATTATTAAGATAACCCAAATGAATCTGTAACCACTTAATAGATATGGTCATTTTTCTTTCTTTCTTTTTTTTTTTTTTTTAGATTTTATTTACTTATTTATTTATTTGACAGAGAGAGAGAGCACAAGTAGGTAGAGCAGCAGGCAGAGGGAGAAGGAGAAGCAGGCTCTCCGCTGAGAGGGGAGGCTGATGCGGAACTCGATCCCAGGACCCTGGGATCATGACCTGAGCCGCAGGCAGCTACTTAACTGACTGAGCCACCCAGGTACCCTCATTTTTCATTTTTAAAGAAATGTTTATTCAATTTATTTAAACTCAAAAAAACAAAAACAGAAAAACCCAGTTTACCCATTTTTCCCATCCTCCGCTATCCTGTGCCCCTGGTAACCACCAGTCTGTTCTCTGTATCTATGAGCTTGGTTGTTTTGTTTTGTTTTTTACATTCCATATATAAGAGAGATTATATGGTATTTGTCTTTCTCTTATATATTTCACTTTGCTTAATGCCCTTGAGGTCCATCCCTGTTGATGCAAATTGAAAGATTTCATTCTTTTTTATGGCCAAATAATATTCCATTATGTATAATATTCCATATAAATATAATTTCTTTATCCATTTATTCATCATAGTTAATCACATTCCAACAACAAATATATAGAAACATACATAGATGTAAATTAGATGCCTGCTCCTTAGGTCAAGGTTTTAATATAAACAGGTGAGCTTCCCTTACTATAAGTCTGGCTGTGATCAGCTGCCTCTGAGCTGGGTCCTAGGATAGTGATCTGAGAGAAAGAGCCCTTCTAGGGGCATTTCTTAGATCACTACTGTCTTGTGGGTTTTGAACATGAACCCCGCTGGTTTTCAAAATTGGATGTTTTGGGAGCTCATCTCTCAAGTACATGTCTTAAAGGTTAAGGTGTCCAATGTGGAATTCAAACTCTCCAGTGCTCAGGAAGAAGCTCTGGGTTTGAGTTCCCCACAGTTGTGGGTTGCCACACCTGGGGTGGTGTCCCGGCCTCTACTACACACTTTGATTTGATTTTCTTCTAATTTGCCTGATGTGTAATCATCATTCAGCCAGCCTTTACGTTTTTTTTAAATAGGAACTTGCTCCATGTGTAGTGGTAGACTCAGCATGTCTGTGGACTCAGCATGTCTGCAAGTTGAGGATCTTAGAACATAACCATTTTAAAACCAGAACCCTGCTCTGAGTATCATTTTTCATAGTATGGAATGTGCATCTGCCAACCAGTGTTTAAAATTTACTTGGACAGGTTTTTTTAAGTTAAAATTTCCAATGATATTAAAATTTACTCAGTTTTTTTTTTTTAAGATTTTATTTATTTATTTGACAGACAGAGATCACAAGTAGGCAGAGAGGCAGGCAGAGAGGAAGGAAGCAGGCTCCCTGCCGAGCAGAGAGCCCGATGCAGGGCTCAATCCCAGGACCCTGAGACCATGACCTGAGCCGAAGGCAGAGGCTTTAACCCACTGAGCCACCCAGGCGCCCCACTTAGACAGGTTTTAAGTTAAAATTTCCAAACTTAACTTTAACTATTTAGCAGACAACATCTTGGATTTGTAGCCAGTAGCTACATACAGTGCTGTATTTGAAACTAAGTGTGCTGATTAATTTTTGTCCAAAGAATCAATTTTGCACTTACTATAAATGATGGCCTGATCTGTAGGGCAGCATCAAAATAGTACATATCCTCAATATGAGTTTTACTTCAGTGAGTTAAAACTCAGTCTCTCTTGAGGTGGGGAATGTGGGACCTGCATGTTCCTAGTGAGCATTTTTGAGATTGTTGGAGGCCTTTTCTTCCTTAGGACCCAGATCTGTTAGGTTTTCCCTAATACTTAAACCCTCCTTTCTAATCCATGCCTCTAATTATCACACTAAATTTGGTACTTAGCAAACCCTTCTAATAAACTTTCTTTTGCACTCTAACTAACAGAAACCCATTTCAGGCTGTTTTAAGAACAAAAGCCAAGTTACTGGAAGGACACTGGGATAAGTGACAGACTTCAGCCGCAAGAGATACATACTGACCTCATGAGAGAGTAGAATCAGGAATTGGAAAAGAGCTCCATACTCTTCCACAGAGTTAGTCATGTCTCATCTCTTGTCTCTTTTTTAATTTTTTTTTAAAGATTTTATTTATTTGACAGAGATCACAAGTGGGCAGAGAGGCAAGCAGAGAGAGAGAGAGGAGGAAGCAGGCTCCCCGCAGAGCAGAGAGCCCGATGTGGGACTCGATCCCAGGACCCTGAGATCATGACCTGAGCTGAAGGCAGAGGCTTAACCCACTGAGCCACCCAGGTGCCCATCTCTTGTCTCTTTATTATGTACCTGCCTCCCTCTACCTTTCAGCCATTGCTTGGAGTAGAGGGGTGACCCGAATCAGTGGAGGTCACAGGATTGCTATGTGAAACATCCCTAAGATGTTTACACTGGCCGTTTATGCTCACATTTCTGTACACCATGAGGCTAGGAGCCTCACGGGGGGAGGAGTGGGTCTTTTCCATCTTGTATTCCTGGCATGTAGCATATGGCAATGAATATTTGTCTAATGGACCAATTTATGAAAGAGTAGGACTCTTATCTCAGCTTAGCTTGAGAACCAAGAACATAAATATATGCCACTAATTTGGTATATTATTTGTGTTCTAAAAAGCCAAAGGGGCATCTAAAGTAAGAAAAATTAACATTTAAATCAAAAGCACTTATAAGTATTTCATTTACTAACCCGATTCTAATCAACTCAGAAGTTGATTTGATGAAAATTAGTAGAAATCATGGCAGCAATTAGGCTCTGAACTTAATAAAGCATCTGTATTAGTCTGGATTCTCCAGAGAAAACCAAATATATATATATATATATTTTTCATGTATGGATGTATGAAATTAATGTTAATTAATCCTATATATGATTTATTACAGAAATTGACTTCTGCAGTTATGGAGGCTGAGAAATTCTAGTATCTGTTGTCACCAAGCTGGAGACCCAGGAGAGCCAATGGTATAGTTCCAGTCTTAGTGTGTCTGAAGGCCAGAGAAGGCTTCCCTGCTCCAAGACAGGTAGAGAAAGAGAAGTCTCTCTTACTGCACTTTTTTATTCTTTTCAGACCTTTAGAGGATTGGATGAGGCCCACTCATATTAGGGAAGGTGATCTGTTTTATTCAGTCTACTGATACAAATATTAATCTCACTTAGGAACACAATCAGAGACACAGCCAGAATAGTGTTTAACCAAATACTTGGGCACCTTGTGTCCCAGTCAAGTTGACATGCATTAACAGAGTCACACACCCAGAAGTACATAGTCTGGTATTTTGCTAATGAACTGATGTAACTTGGATTTTGTATATTTGTGTTTTCAAGATATGGAATTTGATGAAATACCTGTATTAGTTGATTTTCTAGTCCTAAATATTTAGTCCTGGGAGTCACAACCATGTGAGATGAAGTGAGAATTTTCACAGGCTTATTCATTATCCTATACACTTTATTGAGCATCATCTAGGACCAGCAGAACCTAAGGCTCTAGGTGTACCACTAGTTAGATGCAGTCCCTGCTGCCTTGGAGCAGACCTTCCAGTGAAGAAACACACTGTAAATAGGTAACAAGAAAATAAATGTCCCATACAAAGGTGATCTATGTTATGATGAGGGTGAACAGAATGCAAGGAGGGTTAGGAGAGTATGAGGCGATCTCTACAGATGGAACAATATATGTAGTTACTGAGGTGCAAAAAAGTTAGCATTTGGAGGGTGTTGAGCAAAATCCAAGCCAGTGTACTGGAACATGGTATGGGGAAGGGTTGACATAAAATGAAGTAACAGAAACCAGCAAGGGCCAGATCATGCAGGGCTTTGAAGGAGGTGGATGGATTTGGATTTTGACTCCGTGCGCGAAGACCATTGTGATTGATATGAACATTTGACTAGAGTAACTTTGGGTCTGAGAGCATTTAGATGATTAGAGACTGTAGTCTGGCAAATGCTAGTTATTCCTTCAGGCAAATATTATAATTAAGTTAGAGCCATTTTTTTTCCTTACGATATTACAATTCTATATGGTCACATATGATATTGGGAAGATAGATCTGTGATAGTCAAATTTTCAGGTAACAGTAATATATCGTAAATCAAAACATGAAGCAAACACAAGGTATTTTCAGTTGAAAAGAAGGCAGCATGGATGGACAATCTCCTGTTCTCTCAAGAAAACTATTGGGATATTTTCCACACCCCTCGAATTTTCTGCCTATCTTATGCGTGAGTCACTAACCTTTTTGTTTTGGAATATCTTTAGGATATATGTATAGTGAATGGCCTTGAAAGGTAGAAATAGTGTCTTTCTCTTACATAGGGCAGGTTTACTTATAGCCTTGGAAACTCAAGGTTTCTCCTGAAATGAAATCCACTGTGTGTACAAGCATCCATGTCAGTCCAGTGGGATTGCTCTGTGAGCATGGGAAATTGACACAATATACTGTTGCTCATACTGCTTGCTTCTGTGGTGAGGAATAAAGTTCTTTGTCTCTGACCCTGAAGTCTTGTGTCTTCTGCCAACATCCTTGGAACTGGCAGCTACCTCGTTAGCTTATCAGTTAGGTAAAATGTCAGACCCGTCACAGTTCTGGACAGGGACTCTTCTGCCATCTAAGCAGGGAGGTGTAGTGCCAGGCAGGTGATATCCTAGCGCTTTGCAGCCTGCAAGTTATCGCATTAACATTTTTGTCACTGTTTTTCTCCTCTAAAGTCACAAGATGAGCTATTCTCTGACAACCACATCTTAAGTGTGACTTCTATTTTAAAATACATGTGTGAAACCTACTAGCTACTAATTATTTTACCTTAAATATTCTTAACCAAGTGGAAGAAAATGTCAACAACAGAAAGATTGCTATGTTGAAATTTTAGGATTATTGAGTCATAAAATATATTAAAATGAAAATTATTTAAAATTAAAAATCTTGTATCCATTTGTATGCCTGAAAATATAACTGAGGCATATGTCCATGGAAGGATTGTCACATGGTAAGCTCTGAGGAGCTTCCACTCTGGCTTCTGAGTCTTAACAGTATCATAATTATCACAGTGCAGTATCTTCATGGGCTTGGCTTCCTACCTTCCCCGACCAGAAATTTGGGGAGCAACGGGTCAGGCAGTGCTGCTGCTGCTGCCATGGGACACCATGAGGTACTGCTCTGGCGGCTGGAAGATTTGTTTTATATATGCACCGTCCGGTACAATGACCCCTAGCCACAGGTGGTTACTGACCACTTTGAAATTTTGGTTAGATCGACGTGAGATGTGTGTAAGTGTAAATTATATACCAAATTTCAGACTTAGAGCCGAAAAAGAAGGTAGAATATCTCGTTAGTAATTATGTTTGAAATAATATTTAAGGATGTCAGGTTAAAGAAAAAATAGTAAAACTAATTTCACCTGTTGACTTGAACTTCTCTCAGTGTGGTGGCTACTAGAAAAATTTTAAATTACATATGTGGCTGTCATTATCTTTCTGGTGAACAGTGAGATTCTAAATCCTTGCTACTCACAGAACAGTCGGCAGGCCAGCAGCTGCAGCTGTCATGTGAAAGCTTGCGAGAAACAAAGAAGCTCTCGCCCTGCTCCAGACCTACTGGATCAGAATTTGCATTTTAACAAAATCTCCTGTGATGTGTATGCATGTTAAAATTTGAGTAGCACAAAGCTCTAAGACTGGGATTGCCAGATTTAGCAAATAAAAATATAAGATGTCCAGTTAAATTTAATTTCGGATAAGCAACAAATGATTTTTTTTAGTATAATGTGTCTAAATATTGCGTGAAACATACTTATTATTGAAATTTTTGCTTTTTTGAAATTCAGATGTTACTGGGTGTCTTATATTTTATTTGGCAAACCTACCCAAGACTAAACTCCTCCATTCCAAACCTGTCTTGCTACCTGAAATTCCACATAATCACGAAAAAGGCAGAAAGGCAACAGACATGAGAAGTGGAAGTAAAATGAAAGAACAGAGAAGAAAAGGAAATATGATGGGAAGTAGGAATAAGATAGGCATGGAAAGGCCGCCTTGATAGTGGTGACCTTTTCTATTTTATAATATTTCTTAGCATCTTCCTTCGTTATTTCTCCATCTCCATTTCCACCCCCTCCCCAATTCCTAGTCATTGTGCTTTCATCTTCTCTTCTCATTTTCTGTAGGGTTCCTTAGAGCTATGTTAGAAGATGCTGTGTGTGCAAAGTAGATAGTAAGGAAGGGGAGTATGTCCTTAGGGTAAAGTCCCCAGACTTCCTATAATCAATCAGCTCTGAAATGCCACTTACAGATAGCCCCTTTCAGCTACCAGTACTTTGCCATTAAAGAGATCAAGGTTCTTAAGTGCCAAAAATGCTAATGCTTTTGTTTTAGAGAATTTTCTTTATTGTGGCATTTTAATTGTATTTTTCAAAAAGATTTTATTTATTTATTTGTCAGAGAGAGAAAGAGAGAGTGAGCACAGGCAGACAGAATGGCAGGCAGAGGCAGAGGGAGAAGCAGGCTCCCTGCCGAGCAAGGAGCCTGATGTGGGACTTGATCCCAGGATGCTGGGATCATGACCTGAGCCGAAGGCAGCCACTTAACCAACTGAACCACCCAGATGTCCCTTTAATTGTATTTTAAATTTAATTTTATTTTTAAAGATTTTGTTTATTTATTTGACAGAGAGAGAGATCACAAGTGGGCAGAGAGGCAGGCAGAGAAAGGGAAGCAGGCTCCCTGCTAAGCAGAAAGCCTGATGCGGGCCTTGATCCCAGGACCCTGAGATCATGACCTGAGTTGAAGGCAGAGGCCTAACCCACTGAGCCACCCAGGCGCCCCTAATTGAATATTTTAAAGTCAAATAACTCTTTGGGATTTTGTTGTTTGGTTTGTGTTTTTGCATACATTTTAGGTGGCAGGGGAGTGAGAGTGAAGGCTGGCAAGGAGGGAATAACAATAGATAGTCTTTATTTAGCTAGGCATTGAAGAAAGAAAAGGCTTTCCTCTATTATATTTATTTATTTAAAATTTTATTTTATTGTGTTAAGAACACTTAACATGAGATCCACCCTCTTAACAAATTTTTAAGTGTATAATACTGCACTGTTAACCATAGGTGTGCTCTTGTACAGCTGATCTCTAGAATTTATTAGTTTTGCCTAACTGAAACTTTATGCCCATTAATTGGTAACTTCCTATTTTCTCCTCCCTCCCCTGCTGCCCAACCCCTGGTAACCACCATTTCTCTCTTTGATTCTATGCTATGCCTATTCTAGATGCCTCATATAAATGGAATCATGTGGCATTTGTGACTGGCTTATTTCAATAATAATAATGTCCTCAGGGTTCATCCATGTTGTCACATATTGCAGAATTTCCTTTTTTTTTTTAAAGGCTGACTAATATTCCTTCGTGTGTATATACCATATATTCTTTATCCATTCATCCATCTACAGACACTTGGGTTGTTTTTACATCTTGGCTGTTGTGAATATCAGTGCTGTAGTGCACTAATACTTCTTTGAAATCTTGATTCCAAGTATTTTGGGTAAATACCCATACATGCAATTGCTGGATCATATGGTAGCTCTATTTTTAATATTTTGAGGCATCTCCATATTGTTTTCCACAGCAACTGTACTATTTTGTATTCCTACCAACAGTGTACAAGGATTCCAGTTTCTTTACATCTTTGCCAACACTTGTCTGTTCATTTGTTCTTTCTTACCTTCTTTCTTTCTTACCTTCTCCTCTTCTTCGTCTTCATCTTCCTCTTCTTTTTCTTTTTTTAATAATAGCCATCTTGACAGGTGTTAGGTGTTACCTCTTTATGGTTTTGATTCACATTGCTGTGGTGATGAGTGACATCGAGCATCCCCCCTTTTTTTTCTTAAAGATTTTACTTATTTATTTGACAGAGAGACACAGCGAGAGAGGGAGCACAAGCAGGGGGAGTGGGAGGGGGAAAAGCAGGCTTCCCATCAAGCAGGGAGCCCAATGTGGGGCTCGATCCCAGGACACTGGGATCATGACCTGAGTCAAAGGCAGATGCTTAATGACTGAGCCACCCAGGTGCCCCTGAGCACCCTTTTATATATATGTTGGTCATGTGTGTGTCGTCTTTGGAGAAATGTCTTTTCAAATCTTTAGCTCATTTTTAACTTAAGTAATTTGTGTTCTGTCTGCTACTGAGTTGTAAGAGTACCTTACATATTTTGGAAATTAAAGATTTGTTAGATGTATGTTTTCCAAATACTTTCTCTTATTCTGTGGATTGCCTTTTACTATTGATTGTTTCCTTTGCTCTACAGAAACTTTTTAGTCTGATGTAGTTCCATTATTTTTGCTTTTATTGTCTGTGCTTTGGTGTCATATCCATGAAACCATTGCCAAGAACAGTGTCATGAAACTTTTCCCTATGCTTTCTTCTTCTTTTTTTCTTTTTAAAGAGTTTATTTATTTATTTGACAGAAAGAGAGAGAGAGAGTGATTGAGTGTGAGTGCACAAGTAGGAGAAGCTGCAGAAGGAGAGCGAGAAGCAGGCTCCCCACTGAGCAAGGACCCCCCCCCCAACTGTGGGGGTCCATCCCAGGGCCCTATGAACATGACATGAGTGGAAGGCAGATGCTTAAGCCACCCAGGCGCCCCTCCCTTTGCTTTCTTCTAGGTTTTAAGTCTTTAATCTATTTTGAGTTGATTTTTTTGTCTGGTGTGAAATAAGTCTCCAATTTCATTTTTTCCTTGTGGACATCTAGTTTTCTCAGCACCATTTGTTGAAAAGACTGTCTTTTTCCCATTGTGTGTTCTTGGCAACCTTGCTGAAGAGCAGTTAGCTGTATATGTGTAAATTTATTTCTAGGTGCCTGTACTGTGTTCTGTTGATCTGTATGTCTTTTTTTTTTTTTTAAGATTTTATTTATTTATTTATTTATTTGTCAGAGAGAGAGAGAGAGAGCGAGCACACAAGCATGCAGAATGGCAGGCAGAGGCAGAGAGAAGTAGGCTCCCTGCCGAGCAAGGAGCCCAATGCAAGACTCAATCCCAGGACCCTGGGATCAAGGCCCGAGCCGAAGGCAGCAGCTTAACTGACTGAGCCACCCAGGCGTCCGCCTGTATGTCATTTTTAAAAAATATTTTATTTATTTATTTACTAGATGGAAGGAGAGAGAGCGTGCACGCACACACAAGCAGGGAGAACAGCAGGGAGCGGTAGAGGGAAAAGCAGGCTCCTCACTGATCAGGGAGCCTGATGCAGGGCTCTATCTGAGGACTCTGGGATCATGACCTCAGCTGAAAGCAGATGCTTAACAAACCGAGTCACCGGGTGCCCCTGTACATCAGTTTTTAATGGCAATACTATGTTTATTTATTTTATTTTTTATTTTTTTAAAAGATTTTATTTATTTATTTGACAGAGATCACAAGTAGGCAGAAAGGCAGACAGAGAGAGAGGGGGAAGCAGTCTCCCCACTGAGCAGAGAGCCCAATGCGGGGCTTGACCCCAGGGTGCTGAGGTCATGACCTGAGCCGAAGGCACAGCCTTAACCGTCTGAGCCACCCAGGTGCCCCTGACAATACTATGTTTAAATTACTGTAGCTTTGCAATGTATTTTTAAATCAGGAAGTGTGACACTTCCAGCTTTGTCCTTTCTCAAGATAGATTTGGCTGTTTAGGGCCTCGATATATCTTTGCAACAGTTCTTCGAGTAAAATACTTTTGTCCCCACTCTGCAGATGGGGTAACTAGAGCTGTGAGTGCACTTGAGGGGTGTCTGACTCCAAAGTCAGTGCTCTTTACCATTATATTCCAGATCTCTTAGCACATGGAGAGTCATGAATTTAATAGGAAAATGTGAAGTAGGACACATATGTAAAATTAAGTAAGTTTCAGAGATTTTTATCATTTATTCACCTGAAAAATATATGTAATGATATATATTTTGTAGATTTTTGAGGAGAATATAATAGCTTCCTGAAAAGCAGTATGAGATTCTTACTAAGAGTTAAGAGTATCAAAAACAGTGCTAGTTACAGGCACCTGGGTGGCTCAGTGGGTTAGAGCCTCTGCCTTCGGCTCAGGTCATGATCCCAGGGTCCTGGGACCGAGTCCCAAGTTGGGCTCTCTGCTCAGCAGGGAGCCTGCTTCCCCCTCTCTCTCTGCCTGCCTCTCTGCCTACTTGTGATCTCTGTCTGTCAAATAAATAAATAAAATCTTCAAAAAAACCCAACAATGCTAGTTTCTAAAAAGAGGTTAATTGAAAATCTGCTCCCTAATAATCTTTCATGAATAAGCAAACATCCTAAATAGATCCACTGCTTTCACTCTACACTCTAAATTAAGCAGTATCAGGCCCCTCCCTCCACCCTCTCCCATGCATAATGCATCCTGGGAATATGGTCTTTTTATTGGTTGAATATGTTGTCAGTCACAAGACATGGAAAATACTGCCTCTGCTCTTTTTGCATTTAAGAATTAACAGATGTGCTTGCTTTGAAGAAATTGATTCATTTCTTGATGGGAAGAAAAATCTTCTTTAGTTTTTCACTTATCTTTTTATGTATAGGATTTTCATTAACTTTGGATCAGATACTTGCCAGGAAGAATGTAAGGTGAGTAACTGCACGTTTTTTTTAATTCAGTGCATCTGTGAACTTCAACACAAGTGTGAAATTAGATGGTTCTGTAATTTCTTTATATTGTTGCACAGTTATATTTGTTTATAATTCAAATTGGTTAGATTAGATCATTCTGTAGCTAATAAAATCATTGAACTAGAGTTTATAAATAAGAGATGAAAATACAGTATTTATTATAAGAGGCAAGAATTATTAAAAATGCACAAGAAGCATTTGTATTATGTATCAAAGTATATATGTGAGAAAATGACTCAAATCAGTGTTCAGGTTTCTTTTATACTTACAAGTAAATATTCATTTGATGGTTTTCTCCTGCTATTTTTACAAGAGAAGAGAACAAGGAAAAATTTAAAAACCTCAGAAATACATAACCTGTTCTTCAAAGAAAAGGTGTCAAATCATTTTAACTGGTAGGAGACAGTAGTTGTTTGGAGTACATACTGTTGAAAACTAACAAGCAAAACTTCTATTTCTGTATCCTTTGTCTTTTAGCTCTTTCCATCCGTGTGAGGGAGTCTATAGAGATTTATCTATAAGGGAAGATATTCAGAATCTGAATAACAGTTAGCTTATGTTCTGTCTCCTAATTGCTCATCATGTGTCATTACAATAAATATCAGGGAATTTAGTGCAAACACAAAGGATAGCGCCAAGTAGGATGGTCTGCCAAAACTTGTGTTAAAGAATCTTTAGGTCACCAGCTGATAAAAACTATAAGTACAGGCATATCCTATTTGTTTTTCCCATTGTTTCTAAATCAGTTAGTGCTTTCCCTCAAGTTCATTTTCAAATAACAAGAGACCTATACTTCTTAGGTTATTAAAGCTTAGTAAGGTTTCCTTACTTTGTTTTTACAGAGATGACTAATTTGTGTATTACACTGGTAAAATGTACACCAAATACTATAAAAATCCCAATTCTGTTTTTGAAGCAAGGTTAATGGGTTTAAATAATCTCAGCTTCAGAAGGGACCCTAGAAATCACATCAATTGATGATCATTTGAATCTAATAATGTAGCATATTAATTTATTATGAAAGAAACAACAGTTGCTATTTTGTGAATGTCTTCTAAATCATAGATCTGAAATTTAAAATATCTCAGTTTTATGGGTCAATTCAAGGTTCTTAAGTCTCTAGGAGGGATGACTGTATTTTAAATTAATAGTTGTTTCCTAAGCTTAGAGAGAGTAGAGGTCAGCACTCTTTTTTACATATTGCTTCCTCAAACTGGGTTTAAACAATTCCTTTAACAAAAGGAAATCTTTTGTCTCTCACACAGCATCCTTTGTGATCTCTCTTTTCTACTTCTCTTTCAGACTTTGTTTGTTTCTTAAATCTGTTCATTCATTCATGCATGTAGCACATATGTTTTTAATACTTGGTACTTTTAAATAGCTAGGTGCTGTGCTAGGTACTGGGTCTACAATGGTGAGCAAAACAGATCTAGTCCCTGCCTTCATGAAGCTTTAAGTCTGGTGGAGGAGGTACTCTTATTAGTCAAAGTGAATCATGCTGTGAAAGAAAAGTGTGGGAGGCTATGAGCGCGTCTAACAGGCAGATCTTAACTGGTCTGAGATGGTAGAAATAGTGCTCTTAAGGAAGTGACATTTAAGCTGTGATCTGTAGCAAAGGGAGGAAGCGGAGAAGGGGAGGAGGAGGGGAGGATAGAGAACATTCCAGGTGGAGGGAACAGCAAATGCTGACTCTTATGAGAGAAGAAGGAAACATGAAGCCTTCAAGGAGCTGAACTAAAGACGGCTGGTTTAGCTAGAACAGACAGGGTAAGATGTCAGCTGAGGTGAGTATAGTTAGCTTGTCTTTCCGGGCCGCAGAAGCCAATGGTGGGAATGTGGTCTTCATCCTGCACAGAGCCATGACAGAGCTGTTTCACCTTCACCTTCATGAAGGTATTACTTTGCAGACTCATGAGGGACCACCGCGTATTTTAAAAAATATGGCACCAGCCACTACAAGCTTCGGGCTCTTGATTACTTTTCAAAGGTATTGCAGAGATCCCTTTTACTGAGCAAGGACTGGAATATTTTAGAGACAGTATAGGTTTTGTTTCTTTATTTTTTTCTTTAAAAAATTTTTTTTAACCAGTGTTCCTCAGTTTATTCACATGGATAACTTTAACCAGTTAATTCTTTACAATTCTTACTTTAGTTCAGAGATTTTGTAGTGATGTGAAAATGTGTGTGTGTGTGTGTGTGTGTGTGTGTGTGTGTATAAAAGATTTTATTCATTTATTTGTCAGAGAGAGCGCATAAGCGGGGTGGGGGCAAGGGGTGGGGAACAGCAAGCAGAGGGAGAAGCAGGCTCTGTGCTGAGCCAGGAACTTGATGTAGGGCTCAATTCCAGGACCTGGAGGAGATATGACCTGAGCCGAAGGCAGATGCTTAACCATCTGAGCCACCCAAGTGCCCCAGAAGTCATCTTTTTAAAAAGAAGAAATTAGAAAAAAACATCAAAGTAATGCATGTACATGGTTTTAGGAAAATCAAGTGTTACCAAGACACATAATAAATTATCGAAAAAGAAGTGTCTCTCATTTAGTCAGCTTCTCTAGTAACAAACAACTTCAGGTTTCCAGAATCATATGATCGCAAACATTTATTTCTCACTCATGTTACCTGTTGATAGCTGTTCAGTGGGCTGTTGCAGGCCTGATCTAGCTGTTTCCCATGTCTTGTCATTCCAAGGCCTAGACTGAAACAGCAGTACCGGTTTGGGCCCACCATTACCATGGCAGACAGAAGAGGACAAGGAGGTGACAGACACATGTAGCACCTTGAAATGTTTCTGCAGAGCTGGTACACTGTTGCTTCCACTCATGTTCCAATGACTTGACCAAGAAACATAGCTGAGACTTATTGTGGGGCAGGAAATATTCTCTACATACAGGGAGGTACTGCAAAGCAAATGGCCAAGGGCAAGGATATATACATCTCGGATTATTTCCAGGGAGTTGGGGACAACCATACAATCCACAACACTGCCACGTTATTTAAATATATGTAGGGGATTTCTCACTTTGTACATTTTATCTTATTTTTTTTAAAGATTTTTTTATTTATTTACTTGAGAGAGAATGAGTGAGAGAGAGAGCACGAGTGGGGAGCCCGATGTGGAGCTCGATCCCAGGACCCTGGGACCACTACCTGAGCTGAAGGCAGACACTTAATCTATTGAGCCACCCAGGCGCCCCTCAATATATACCTTTTCAACATTGTCTAACAACTTCCTATTCTTGGTGACAAGTTTTTGCCTCCAACACTGCCCTCACCTTCCTATTCTTCATACCCCCCCACACACCCCTCTAATACATAGTAACATTACTACTTTCAGGTAAATCTATGCTGGCATCAGTGTGACTATGCACATGTTATTCACTGACAAGCCAGTTAGCGTACTATAATTGTTTCTTTTTCCTTTGTACAGCTCTTTCCTTTTCTCTTAAGTTAAAGATTACACTTTTTTGTTTGCAATATTTAAAAATATATGTATTCTTTTTTGATTAATTTATTTATTTGAGAGAGAGAGAAAGAGAAGGGGAATGGGAAGAAAGAGAGGGAGAGAGAGAATCTCAAGCAGACTCTATGTCAAGTGTGGAGTCTAATGTGGGGCTTGATCTCCCAACCCTGAGGTCATGAACTGAGATGAAGCCAAGAGTCTGATGCTTAACCAACTGAACCTCTGAGGAAAAAATATATGTATCCTTAATTCTTTTTGCAAGTCCCCTCAGCTCTCATGTAGTGTAGCATCTCAAATCCTTTTACCTAGAGCCCTCCTTCTAGGTCTCCTCTTTGGAGCTCTTTTGTCCTCTTGATCTGGATTGATGCTCTCTAGGTCTGATGTTTAGTCGGCATCCTGAAGTTTCTCTTCCTCACTCTTCTACGTTAGAGCCTCTGTTGGTTAGTGCCTGTGCTTTCCTCTTTCTCGGTTTCCTCTCAGTTTACTAGAGCACATCCTCCTTTAGCTTCTGTGAAAGGGTGTGAGAGATATCTTTTCTGAATCCTTGCATGATTCTTGTTTTTTGTTTGGTTTGGTTTTCAATTTCTGAAAACTAATAGGATGCTTTCCTTATCCCAAGCTCTAAAATATTACAAGTACCTCATCTCATAAGTACAACTTAAATGGGTAACAGAGTTCAATGTATAAGCTAAAACTTTAAAACTTCCAGATAAAACACAGGAGAAAATTTTGTGACATTATGTTAAGGAAATGGTTTAGACTCAGAAACACAGACAATAAAAGAAGAAAAACAAATACATTAGACATTATGAAAATTAAAATGTTTCCATTTTGGAAGTCACCATTAAGAAAATGAAAAAGAAAGACAGAATGGAAGAAAATGTTTTCAGTACATATATCTGACACAGGACTTGTACCCGTGCAGAAAACTCTTTCAATTCAATAAGAAGAGGACAGTTAACATAATTTAAAAATTTGATAAAAGATTTAAACACATAGTTCATATAAGAAAATACATGAATGATGAATAGGCATGAGAAAAGATGCTCACTCGTTAGTCATCAGGAATGAAAAACTATAATGTGATAGCAGCCCATATGTATGAGAATGGCTGAAATCAAACAGATTTACAGTACAAATACATTACAAGAATGTGGGGCCACATAAAAGCTCATAGAGTGAAATTGATTGGGAGTTTTGTTAAAAGTTAAACTTTTACTATATGACTCAGCCATTCCTCTCAGTATCTATTCAAGAGAAACAAAAAAATATTCCATATAAGCCGTATACACAAATATATTTATATCTTTATTTGTAGTAGCCCCAAACTAGAAACATCATAAATGTCCATCGGTGAATGCCTACATAAACAAAATGTGGTATATCCACACAGGAAAACATTTCTCAGCAATAAAAAGGAATGGAATATTGATCCATATAATAACCCCAATGAATTCTAGTCATTATGTTTAGACTGAAAGAAGCCAAGCACTGAAGAATATATATGATTCCATTTATAATTCTAGAAAATGCGAACTATAGTGACAGAAAGCAATTCTTTAGTTTTCCTGTGGCTGAAGGTGGAGGGAACATCTCTCTACTGCAGGAGTGCATGGGGAAACTTGTGGTATGTAAAGATATTCGTATCTTTATTATGGTGGTATGTCATGGATATATGCATATGCCAAGACTAATCAGATTATACACATTTGAGTGGGTGTAGTTTATTGTACTTAAATTATATCTCAGTAAAGTTGATAAAGTGAGAATAAGTTTGCATACATGCAGGAATTTATTAATAACAATGAGTAGACATCATGGTCACCGACTTGTCATCTTCAGAAATTCTCATTAGATAATAGAGATTGTATTGCCAAGAGAATGATGCATTCATTGTGTAATTGGTTCCACATAATTCATTTTAAAGCATTTTATGTTACAGATTTAGTAACTCTTGAGCTAAAATTATGTTTTGCATATGGACCATGTTATGTAATATGTATATATATTTCTCTAATTGTAAGTATATTGAGTTAATATAATAATTATTTATATAGGTCTTGGATAGCAATCTCTTAAATATAGAATTTGATCTACATTCTTATATACTACAAGGTACAAGTTCTGAAAATTTTTAAATATACAATAAACAAAATTTTTATGATATTTATGACACAATTAGAGATTTAAGCCCTGATATGATAGTTAATGTTAAAGAAATTATTAATATTTTCTAGATGTAATTGGGCTATTATTATAAAAAGTCCTTATCTTTTAGAAATACATACTTAAATCATATAATATCTGATATTTCCTTCAAAGTAATACCAGAGAGGGGAAGTGGGTGAGATCATGGGTGAAACAAGATTGCTTATAACGTGATAATTACTAAAGCTGGATGGTGGGTGCAAGTACCTGGGGGTGGGAAGAGGGCTTATGTTTTTCTATTTATATTTGTATGTGTTCACAATACTCTATGATAAAAGATGTATAGATCTTCTAAGTTAGGGTCTAAGTTATAATTACATAAGGAAATATTTGTGATCTATTTTTAAGTTGAAGAAAATTTTGCAGGCTCCAAAACAGGATGTTTACATATACCTGTTTTTGAGTTTTATAAAAAGTAAATTTATGTGCATTGTGTGTTTAGAGTTCTGTGTTTGTGTGTGTGTAGAGTAAAAACCTGGAAGGATATACATTATAATTTAAATCCCCATAATTTTCAGAAATAGCTTTGTGGTAATTGAGAGTCTTTTTTTTAATAAAAAGGATTGAATATGTTTGCTTTAATATAGTAACAGTACAGTGAGTATAAAATTTCATTGTAAAAGATTTTATTATGCTTCATTATTTGATTATTTGTTTACTATTTATTTTGGTTAGACCTCAGTGTTTAGCACACTACTTGGCACTTGGTAGGCCCTCAACCATAGTATTCAATGGATAAAATTAGGGTTGATATTTACAAATTTTAAGAAGTTCTGACTTTTCCTTATTTTCTTTGAAGAACATGTATTATTTTTTAAAATCAGAAATTCACTAGGAAAAAGTGGACAGTTTTTGATTTCTTTTAAGTTTCTATCTTCTCTTGAGATGTAAGAAACAAATATCCTCCTTAAAACTTCCTATGAAATCTGAAATATAGATCTTTGTTCAGCATCTTTTTTTATTTTTGTTTTTTCTAGTTTCATCTCTCGAACATCTTTAAATAAAGAAGTGGTTATAAACGGTAAGAACTGTATTTGCCGGTATGATTCCTTGAAGGGTTGAGGAAAAGGGTGTTGTTTGTGTTGGGCTTCTCTGAATATGGTGATTGGAGCAGGAGTATTTCATGTAAAAATCTCTTAAACTGGTGTATTCTAAGGTTATGAGCCAGAAGAGGCCCAAGCCTCGTATATTTTATAGTGCTTGCATTTTAGTATCATTCAGGTACATTAATCAATCAGTGACATTTAGCCTTTGTATTCATATCATTTATTTGACAGATAAGCAGAGTAATGGAGATGTGAACCCAATCCAGAATTTCACAACAGTACCAATCACTCAGGTAAGAATATATTAGAAAACTAGGTTGTATCTTTAAAAAAAATTTTTTTAAACACAATTGAATTAGGTCAGAAAAAATGTGAAAATATAAATAATAATTTTTTAATAACTAACATTCTTGCTTAAGCTTTGGGGGGAGAATGGTTTATGGTAGTCTTCTAGTAAATAAAAAACTAAAGTTTTACTTGCTCTTGTGTATTTTCATTACAATATTCAGTTTCGCTTTTGTTGCTGTCCAGAGAGGATCACTATAGTGAGAGTTTATCTTTGGTTACTGGTAAGCTTGGATTGCTACTACCCCTTTAATTTCTCTTTTAGCTGTACTTATATTGGAGTAATTGGTATGGAATAGTTGATCTAGGTAAGTGGATTTTCTTTCAGATATCTGTGACTTCAATAATGAAGTGCATTGTCTCAGATTTCGTAAGACGAAGAATGATGTTAGAAGACCCTGCTAGTTTTTATATATTCCATGATCTGGAGCTGCACTGTCCAAGGCAATAGCCACTAGCCACATGGGGCTATTTAAATTTAAATTCAAATGAAGTAATGTTAAGTGAAATTAAAAATTAATCTGAGTTGCACTGCCTCCATTTCCAGTACCATAATAGCTACAGAAGTCAGTGGCTGCTGCACAGGACAGTGCAGATACAGACTATCTAATTTTGCAGAATGTTCTGTTGGATATTAGTGGTCTGGAGAATTAGGCTTGATATCTAGAAACCTCTTGTTATGTTTGTTTGCATGTTAATTTCTTAATTTTAAAATCTTGCCTTATTTGGGTACTTATTTCCTGAAGAGATAAATTACTGCCATTAGTTCATGGCATGGTGAATTTTTGTTTTTAATTACTAGACTTTTTTTTTTTTTGAGTAGTCTTAAAAGGGTTTACAGAAGAAATTGAACAAAATAGGAGATTCCCATATGGTCCCTCAATCCCTCCCCCTCCAGTTTCCCCTTTGTTTAACATCTTGTGTTATTGTGGTATATTTCTTAAAGTCAAGGAACAAATATTGATACAATATTATTAAGTAAGGACCATGGTTTACATTCGGATTCACTCTTCGTGTTGTATATTTTGTGGGTTTTAACAAACGTATGATGATATCTGCCTACCAGTATGGTATTTTACAGAATTATACTTTTGTGGCCTTAAAGATCTGTGTCCCACCTATTCATCCCCATTATCTCTCCCAGCCTGGTAACTTTTTGAAGTCTATATTGCTATTATTATTATTTGTAAAGTTGGCTTTTTTTTTTTTTTTTTTAACAATTTAGTCGTTTCCAATTTGGGTGCTTTGTAGAAGCACCCAAAGTGTAGGTAGTATAGGTAGATTCGTATACCTTTCAGGTATACCTATCAGTTTAGGCTTGTTAAATGATTAAGATGGGCCCACCTATCATCTCCTTTGTCTCACAGTAGCATGGACTCTGGAGTGAGAGAGATAAAAGTTTCAACAGGTTGTAAATAAGTCTTTTTGCTCCAAGAAGCGTATTGTGCCGTGGAAAAAAACCTGTCTCTTAAACTTTGTTTGTTTGGTTAACTAGACTCTCAGCTACACTCTGAGCAGACATGGACATTTAGAAAAAGAACCTTGGAATGCATTCAGCCACCATAGCCCAGTTAATGTCTCCATGGATGGAATTCCCTGCATTCTTTTCTGGGCCAAAGGAATAACAATAAAATTTAAGAATCAGACCTGGCTGGACCTTACAGATGAAGCTTTTGGCCAGAAGACAACAGTGGACATTAGCAACTCAAACTGCAGTGAAGAAAGTGCCATGTAAGTTGACTGCTTTGCTTGAGGAGACCCTTAGAGCAATTGTAGTCTGTTAACTGGGAAGCCAAGTTTTCTGACATTTCAGAAAACTGAAGTAGGTTCCTCTATAGTGAACTTGAAACACATCTCTGATGAAATGTTTAATGTCTAAAATGAAAGAAAAAAATCAGAAATTAATTTAAAAAAACTTTTCCCCAAGCAATTCTCCTGTTAAAATACCTTGAGGAAAATCAGGGTTGTGAAAGTGAAGGTTTTCCAAATTCATTCTGAAAAATGAACAGGATTCCAGGCTTGGTATCAACTCCAAATGTGAGATGTCCAATGACTTTTGTCCTAGCAGGAAGAACTCATGTATCATGCAGCAGAGTCATACATTTTCTAGTGGGTAAAAAAAGATAAGGCTGATTGTAGCCAGGGCAGATTTCTGCTTCTAGGGAGTGTTCTGAAATAGTGGAACGTTGCCAGTTTGCAAATGTACAAGGGTACCTTTGAATGGCTGTATTTCAGAGAATTCTTTAGGACATTTGTTCAAAATGATTTTAATAATTTCTTTTGATTTGAGATAAGCAGATTAAAAAATATCCCTTTTGAAGAGGAAATCAATTTCCAGTACCTTTCTCTGCTTTCTAGTCATCCAAGCAAAAGTTTTTGCTTATATTTGTTTTGGTCGAGGAGTAAGTCTGGCATATCCCACTTGCTTTCTGTAACTCTTGCTTTCAACATTTGCTGGTATAATAAAAGCTTTTGGAAGATTGTCTGCATTTGTCCTGGCTGGTTTAGATGGGCAGAATGCTTTGTATATTCTCTGTGTGTGTGTGTGTATTCATTTTATATACTTTGGCTGGAAATACTTTTTTACTACTGAACTTTACTTTTCATTTAAAAATTTTTGATGATGGGTAAAAATGGATTGTATTAATATTACAAGTTTTAGTAAGTATCTTGCTCTTCAGAATGATTATCTCTTATTAGGAAATTAGGAAATTATAAGTATAAGAATCCGGAGTCCTCCCAGATTTGTTTATTCTGTGGCAACACAGACTACCAGAGACTCCAGCACTCCTGAGCGTTTAGGACTTTATCCTTGGGCTCTAATTAATTCCCTACAGGGCTCTTTATTTGTGGTCAGCTGCCTGGAGAGAGCCTGATTGCCTGGGGATCATCTTGCCTGTCTGTGGCTGACTGGCCTGCCTTGATTCCATTTATTCTTACCCCAGGATATTTGTGGGGAAGATCAGAGCACCACAGTTTTTTGTTTTTGTTTTTGTTTTTGCTGGGCTTTAGAAATCTTAATGATCACTGGGAACTCAGAGACCGAGAGAATGAAAAGTTGGCTTCTAGTGCCAGTTCTGCCAGTGAGCTTTGTGACTTTACAGATAGGAGACACCATAGGATCATCATCTATGAATGGAGATGATGGCATTTATTAGTTGTAATAGGCCTGAAGCATTTGCCTTGGGCCGGGCACAATATCTGTTATTCCTCACAATACTATTGAGTCACAGACTGTTACCATCCAAAAGCAAGGCACGTAGAGGTTAAGGAATTTGATAAGATCATACAACTTATTTGGTAATAGAGCTGGGACCTAAAGTTCATATTTTTTTTTCTTTTAAGATTTTATTTATTTATTTGACAGAGATCACAAGTAGGCAGAGAGGCAGGCAGAGAGAGAGGGGAAGCAGGCTCCCCACCGAGCAGAGAGCCCGATGCGGGGCTCATCCCAGGATCCTGGGATCATGACCTGAGCTGAAGGCAGAGGCTTTAACCCACTGAACCACCCAGGTGCCCCTAAAATTAGTCTTTAACAATGATGTTTTACATCCTCTTTCTTGGCTCTGTCTCATTGCATTGTGAAAATCAAATTGGGAAATGGATGCATGAGAACTTTGAGAACTCTTCAAGTGCTATGCAAAGTAATAATATTATCTTCCTAACATACTAATGATAACTGGAGTAAAATAGTGCCTATGCCTTGTTACCTGGTGAAGGGACCTAGGGAAGCTTTGGTTTTCAGGATGCACAAAGGAATGATTGGTGGGACCTGATCTTCTGCTTGGTTAGCATCTACATATTCTACTAGGATGCGTCCTGAGTGAGCAACATCTACCTCCTGGAGTCCTGTCCAGGCGAGTGTGCGGACATCCTGGACAGCCCACCCATGGGGATGAATGGAAGGCTTTCCAGTACATGAGGCATGCAGGGACCAGATACTGAGACCATCCCTCATTCCTGTGAATCATGGATGTTAGTGAGATGCCTTTGTTCTGCTGGCAAGGAAATCTTATATTCTCAAGAACCAGGGAGGGAGTTGCTGAAAGAATAAACCCAAGTAAAGACATAACCATGTAAGGTCAAAAGCATAGATTAAAAAAAGGTGACCTCGTTTTAGTGCTTGGAAACAAAATGTTCAGGGAAAGGCAAAGTGTTGGCAGACTGATTTGCTACGGAAATCTTTCTAAATAGTGAAAGCCCTACAAACAGAGCATAATACGAGCATCTGGGGGTATTTTGAACTTAGGCAATTATGGCCTGAATAATTCACAGTCTGTTTTAAACGTGGGAGGTTGGGACACTTGGAAGAGTAAAAGCAGGTCTCTTTTGAGTGACTTGCTAGATTGTATTTCTCCTTCGTGTTCCCAGGTTATGGTGCAGTGCCTGGCACTTAGGAGAGTCTCACTGAATGGTTGTTGAATTTGCTGTGTTGAAATCAGGCACGTTCTTTACTCTGCAGCAGAGCATGTTAGCAGCTTTCACGGAGATCATGACTGCTGGAGAAAGCTCTTGGAGTACCACAAGCTTAGAGGCCATGGAGCTGCTCCATCAGGAAAAGGGGACAGCAGTTAGGTGGATTCAGTATGGCCTTGCTTTGAGGTTTAGTTCGTCAGCTACACAGTCATTTTATGGATAGCCAAGCTATTCTTATTCTTTGGAAGAAGTAGAGAAATTTCTGTTAAAGTTAGTGACCAGTCAAATTTGTAAAATACTATTCAAGAAAGAAATTTTATTTCATTAAAGTATTTTAAGTACTTTGTAATAGACTATGAGAATATTCTTAGAGAAAGGCCTTTTTGGAGACTTGCTTTACTGAATAAATCAGCTTATAAAATGTTCATAAATGGGGGCATCTGGTTGGCTCAGTGGGTTAAAGCCTCTGCCTTCGGCTCAGGTCATGATCCCAGGGTCCTGGGATCGAGCCCCACATCGGGCTCTCTGCTCAGCAGGGAGCCTGCTTCCTCCTCTCTCTCTCTGCCTGCTTCTCTGCCTACTTGTGACCTCTGTCTATCAAATAAATAAATAAAATCTTTAAAAAAAAAAGTTCATAAATGAATGCTTCTAATGTATCTAAGCTTACAGTGTTAGGAAATAGAGATAATTCTCTTAGTAACTTTATCTGGTTTATTTTATAAATATACAAAATATTCCCCTTTCCCCATAAATAGTATGATAATTAATTTCAGCTCAATCACTGACATTTCTATTTCTTGATAGGTAGGACCAAACTAATGAGATTACATTTGTGTGATATTGTTTCCAAGCTTGTAATTGAGCATTTATGGTTATACACTTTTGCTTTTTTGGTTTTATAATGTATGTTGAGGTGTTATAAATTCTGTACATTATAATGTCACATAGCTGCATATCCTTTCTGTATTTAAAATTTTCACATTTTCTCATTTCAATTCTTTAGCTTTTTCTCATTCTTATTTTTCAACCTTACTGAAATATTAATAAAATACACTAAACTGCACATATTTAAAGTACACAGTTTGATCAGTTTTGACATATTTGTACACCCACAAAACCATTACTACGATCAAAACAACAAGCATTTTCATCACCCTAAGAAGTTTCCTTGTGCCCTTTGTAATCTTTCCCTCCTGCCACTCCCAGGTCACCCCTCCAGGTAACCACTGGTCTGCTTTGTATAGTTATAGGTGAGTGTGCGTTTTCTAGAATTTTATATAAATATAATCATATAGGGGCACCTGGGTGGCTCAGTTGGTTAAATGTCTGACTCTTGGTTTTGGCTCAGGTCGTGATCTTGAGGTTGTGGGACTGAGCCCTGCTTGTGCTCAGTGCAGAGTCTGCTTCAGATTCTTTCTCCTTCTCCCTCTGCCCCTCCCTGCTCTCATACACTCTCTCCAAAATGTATAAATAAAATCTTTAATAAATAAGTAAATAAATATAGTCATATGGTGTATACTCTTTCATTCTGGCTTCTTTCACTTAACATGATATTTTGATATTCTTCTACATTGTTACACATATCAAAGTCAAAGTGATGTTTCTTTTTAACTGCTGAGTAGTAAGTATTCAATTATATGGATAGACTACAACTTATTTATCCCTCCACCTCTTTTTTTTTAATTTAATTAATTTATTTGAGAGAGAGTGAAACAGTGAGAGAGGGGGGAGGGTCAAAGGGAAAAGCAGACTCCCCACTGAGCAGCGAGCCCATTGCGGGACTCCGTTCTGGGACTCCAGGATCTTGACCTGAGCCGAAGGCAGTTACCCAACCAACTCACCCACCCAAGTGCCTATCCGTCCACCTCTTGGAAATTTGGTTTTGCCTGCGATTTTAGATAGCTTTCTAAGGAAAGTTGCTTTAAACATTCATGTACAAGTTTTTGTAGGAGTGTATATTTTCCTTTTTCTTAAATACCTGCGAGTAGAATGGCTAGATCATATGGTATGTGTATGTTTAGCTTTTTAAGAAACTGCCAAATTGTTTTTTTAAAGTCATTGTATCAGTTACCTTTCCACTAGCATTGTATGAGGAGGTTCGATTTGCTTTACATTCTTGCTGACACTTGGTATGGTCAATGATTGTAAGGGAAATATTTTTGTTTCTTCATGGTTAGTAATTTCTGAACAAATTTGACTGGGACTTGGGTTAAAAAATAAGCCTTGGAGTTAGTAAGAGATTAACCACCTTAGATGAATGTGTTTACCTGTCAAAGAGTAATGAACCTCAGAACCATGGAAACATTCCAGTGCTTGGAAACATACAGAGGCTACTTGCTTTCTTCTTAGAGACAAATTTACATTCACCTTTATGGTAAACTATTTATTCCCATCCAAAGGCTGATAAAACTCATCAGCTTACATTGTGAGGTAGGTACCTAGTACTCTTTTCTTTTGGCATGCCAAGGAAAATCTTTGACACTAAGGAAGCAAGTGTTTCCCTCTCTCAAAGGGAACCACTGTCTCTCTCTTACATAAACTCCCAGACTCACAATTTTGGTGTTCCTCACTTATATTACAAATCGCAGTATGAACAGGATGACATCTGACTCTCATCATGTTGCCCAGGCACAAGAATTGGGTTAAAAGGGGAATCAATGTGGTTATTGCTATGAATTGGTAATACCCTGTCTCATATCCAGGAAATCTTGTGTTGACTTTCAGAAAAGTGTGAATAATGTGGATATTAATAGCTTAAGAATAGGTTCTTTTTTGAGAGCAAGAATGTGGGGAAAGGACAGAGGGAGAGAGAGAATCCCAAGCAAGCCCCTTTCCCATTGCGGAGCCTGACACAGGGCTTGATCTCACGACCCTGAGATTCCCACCTGAGTGGAAACCAAGAGTTGGATGCTCAACCGACTCAGCCACCCAGGCACCCCAAGAGTAGGTTCTTAAAAAAAAAAGTTTTAATTATTTCAATTACTGTACCATGATGCTTTTATCTTATTGTGGTTTTATTTTATATTTTATTGATAACTAAGGATGCTGAGCATTTTTTCATGTATTTATTAGCTATATGTATATCTCCCTTTGTGGAGTGCTTGTCTTTTCACTATTTTTAAGCTAAGTTGTTTTCTTATTATTGAGTTGTTAGTTAATTATATTCTGGATACCAGTAGTTAGTTAATTATATTCTGGATACTAGTTCTTTGTCTATATGTATTGTGGAAATATTTTCCCTTGTTATTTGGCTAAGATTTTTGTTTTCTTAACACTGTCTTTTGAAGAGTAAAAATTCTGAATTTAAGGAAGTCCAGTATATCAATTTTTCCTTTATAGTTCATACTTTTATATTTTTTAGTTCTTTTAAATTAACATATAATGTATTATTGTTTTCAGAGGCAGAGGTCAGTGATTCATTAGTCTTATATGACACCCAGTGCTTATTACATCACATGTCCTCCTTAACGTCCATCACCCAGTTATCTCATCCGTCCACCCCCATCCCCTCTAGCACCCCTCAGTTTGTTTCCTATGATTAAGAGTCTCTTATGGTTCTATATTTTTTCAAGAAACTATTGGCTGGTTCAAGATTGTAAAATTGCTATATGTTTATTCTGTAAGTTTTATTATTTCAGTTATATTTTGAGGTAATTTATTAGTGTACTATGAAGTAAAGGTTATTTCTGTTCTGATGGACTGTGTTGTTTCTGTTTTCTTAGTTTGTCTCTGAAGTTTGGTGATGCTGAAATTCCCAAAGTTCTTGATATAAGGTAGGTGTGGATACAACTTTGAAGTGTCATAGGTTAGCCCTTCACATTGGCTCCAAGTAATTTATTCATTCAACATGTAGTATCAAGGGCCCACTATGTGCCAAGCAGTGATGTGTGAAATGCCACATATAACTAACTACACAGAGTCAGTAATATTATAGTGGGATCCTATAGGAATGATTTCTTTAGTTTCTACCAAAGCATCTATATCGATTTTTTCTTCTTCAGTTAGGTCTTAGAAATCACATGAACCTGAAAGTGTGGTACTCTTTTCCTCTGAGCAAAGAATTATGTAAAGCTCCAAAACCGAATCTCTGGTTTGAAGTTATTTTCTATATCGTGGCTTACAATGAATCACACATATCACTTCATAATAGCAAATAAAGTCTCTGTAGCTGAATTTCCCAGCAGACAATCCAGGCCTCCATTTTGCTGTGTTTATGTCTGGAAGAATGCATCTGCCAACAGTGGTTTATTCAAGTAGTTGGGAACTCCTCCAGGAGTGGGGGATGACTTCAAGGCATTACATTTTTTTTCTTATAAAAATAAAATGTTTCCGTTCCTATAGGACCAACCTTTTAGTGGAGATAAACAGCTGTGTCTTTAACATTACTTGAAAAAGCAGCAGGATGTGCTAGGACAGTCTTTCCTAAGCTGTGTTCTATGGAACACTTATGCTATGTGAAAATATTTATAAGATTCCCCAGGGAAGGGGTTCTCTGGTCAAATGTGTTTGAGAAAAACTTCATACCATGTTCTTCTCTTAGAGATTCACAGTATTAATTTGTATATTAAAGTAACTGTGAAGACATGCTTTTAAGGAAGATTGCAGCACTTGGTGACTTTAATGAGCCTCTCATTTCCTATGTTTATTTTGGAAAGCTCTTTCCTCAGAATATTTGCCTATATTTCATGGAACCACTATTGTTTCACTGGTCATAATTTAGAAAATACATGTCCTCATCTTTTAGATAAAATTTATAAGGAAAATAGAATCCCACAAGGTGAGGAAACATATACAAACAAAAATATACATATCTGTTTGATATAGGAATGAGTAGTTTTTATTCAGCTAGCACTTTTTTTCCTCAAAAGGAAAATGGCTTTATTATTTTTTTTCTGATGATAAAGGAATGTGGTAGATGCTCTCAGTACCCCATCTATATCACTTTGAGCTTTTCCATTTGAGAGCACTGTAGTCTACCAGCTCAACTTTGAACTGTCAGCTTTTCTTTGCCTAAAAGCTTTCTTTAGCCAAAGGGGTACACTGCCTCCCATCCCCACCCCAGCAACTCTGAACCAATGACTGAACGAAGTGTATAAATACCCCAGATCCCTCACCCAAGGGTCAGATAACAGGCATGTGAACTACCCTCATTCCCAATATACCCCATGAGTGTCAAACCCCACTTGCCCACAGTGGAAACTTGCTTAATAATGTGTCCTTTTGGAGTATCTTCCATTCTTCTGTCATTTTTCTTTTCCCCATTTGACATATTTTGAATTCCTAAATAAATTTGGGACTACCTCCCCCAAATACTTCCTTCTCTTCACATCATTGTCTCAGGGTCTGGTCTCTTGGAGCCCGATACATGACCAGAAAAGAAAACAAAACAAAACAAAAAATCAGAAAATACTTCTCTTTAAAAAGAACTTGAAAATCATTCATAATTTAACCAGCATTTTAATCATTATTAACATTTTATCTCTGTCCTTCCTGGATTTTTTTTTCTATGCAATTACACATTTGTTTGTTTTTTTAATGAAAAAAAATGATCATGGCATATTGTAACTTTATTATTGCTGGGGAATATTCCATTCTAAAATGGCTAAGAGTAAAGGCTGTAGTCTCAAATTGGATTCGGAGCCCAGGTCCAATACTCAATGTCCAAGTAGACTTGCACAAGCCATTTATTTAACCCCTCTGTGTTTTGATTCCTCCCCTGTGAAATGAGGATAATAATAGTGTCTACTTCATGTTAAAAAAAAATACACATAAAGAACATAGAAGGGTGCTTGATGCAGTAAAAGCTTTCTTTGGGTTATTTTTGACCATTATTTATTTAGCTAATTCTATATTAGTTTAGAACTTAGTTTTTTTCAACTTTTTTTGCAATAATAAAATCAAGTTTTGATTTTAAAAATTAAAATATAAAAGCTTTTTGTGTTTTTCTTTTCGAAGGAATTTGTACTATTCACTTTTGGGGTCTGCCCTATCATTTGCTTTCTTTCATACCTATTATCAGACAGGTTTAGCACTAGATGTAAACTCTCTGAGCCAGTTCTCCTACGTGACAAAAGAGGGTGCTATTGCACTGCTCATAGATGATTTCCTGTGTCTGCAAATATCAGAGTGCTTTAGGAGTAATACTGTTTGTAACCATTTTCAGATTCACCCTTACCAATTACAACAAGTTGTACCTCCAGAGCTGGTTTAGTCTGCAGCAAGTTGAGATTATTTTCAATAATTCAGTCCAAGCAACTTTTAATGCAACTGGCATATACGCTCCGTCGAGTTATTCCTACCATTGCCAGCGTGTCAGCAGCCTGCAGCGGTATGATGCCCTCTTGTTGCCCAGCTACACAGATGATATGTCAAGCCTGTGGGAGGTCACATTTGTTGATTTCCAGGTAATAAACTAAAACATATGCTCAGTGTACCTGTCTGTTTGGTGCCAAAGAAATCCAGTGTTGGGAAACACCTGAAATATAGATGTTTAAGGAAAAGAGAGGAATGGATACCTTTAAAATAATATTGGTATTTTTTCTTTATCTTTTAAGTCATGAAATGGAATAGGATAGAATATTCCTCTCCCTGTGCACTACCCACACTCTATGCACTGCCTCCCACCCCCCCCCGACTTGCTTTTACATTCACATTTATGTAGACACTAATAATTATCAATGAGGAATGCCAGCAATCTAAACTGGAGGGAAGCTGTGGCATGAAGCCCAGTGACTGACACTTCCTGGAGTGAGAGGCCCTTCTGGGGAGAGGAACTGTTGGATAATTATTTTATTTCCTTCAGGGAGTGGAGCAGTGATCCTATCAGGACAGATAAGCAGTACATCTGTAGCCTGAGTGACAGCTTTGGCAGCACAGGAATGGAACTGTCAGCCAAGAAGTAAAAATATCCCAGAGATCCTCTTGAAAGTATTTGAGGAAAGGCATGGGGGCATTAGACATTTCTTTTCACCACCAGAATCTCAGGCAGAGAGAGACGTCGGTCAACTTCCTCTGTCCTGTTAACCTGTGAAGAGAGCTTCACTCATTCTTCTAACTCACTGCAATAGGCATGGTTTTGCATGTCCCTCTTATGGGCACTTCCCAATCTTTTCCAAATGTAAATGTATTTACTTCCTCTTCCCTTCAGCTTGGAGAGGTGTGCAGCTTGGGGTAGGGAAAGAGCTTGCATTTTGGAGTTTGAAAGAAAGACTTGGTTTCAAACTGCTTGTCAGCTACCTGGGTAAACTACTTCACCCTCTTGATTTCTGGCCTTTCTTTTATGGAGGTAAAGTCATGGCCTTACTGTGTGGCAACAGCCAGGACTGTGTCAGGCATGGATTACCAGTAACTACTACTTATGAGTGCCCCTCCATCCTGTGTGTCAACACTCTTGTGGTTATTTTACACACTTTGTCTTTAAAAGTTATCATAATGTTGCAGGATTGCTGTCATTATCCCTGTTTTAAAAATGGGATGACTGAAGCTTTGATGATTACATAATTTTTCAAAGTGATATATCTGGTAAATGGTAGAAGCAGATTTTGAATTCTGTACTGTCTGACTTCAGAGGCACTTTATAATGTATATAATGTATATTTATCAATATTTTAAAAGTACATATTATTATAATTTTATATATATATTATATATTATAATGTAAATTATAATATATAATATATATTATATATATAATTATTATACATATTTTTATCATACATATTTCTCTCCCTTGCATTTTAAAAAGAGAAGCAGGCACAAAGTAATATTGAAAACAAGGAATAATTCACACAAAATCTTGCCTGATTGAGAGGAACTGACTGATTTATATCTCTTTCAGAAATGATTTAGGGTGATTTAGAGAAACACTGGAAGAAAACAGACTTTGAAAAATGCACAAACCACTTCACACCCATTAGGATGGTTATTATTAAAAACAAACAAACAAACAAACAAACAAATAAAAACAAGCAAACCCAGAACAGAAAATAACAAATGTTGGCAAGGATGTGGAGAAATTAGAACCCTTGTACATTGCTGGTGGGAATTGAAAATGGTGTAGCTGTTATGGAAAATGGTATGGTGGTAGGTCCTCAAAAAATTAAACCTAGACTTAACATGTGATTCTGGGTATATACCTAAAAGACTTGGAAGCAGGGACTTGAATAGATATTTGTATACCCATGTTAATAGCAGCATTATTGACAATAACCAAAAGATGAAAACAACCTAAATGTTCATTGATGGATGCATGGAAAAGGCTAGTGTATATGTGCAGTGGAATATTATGCAGACCTGAAAAGGGAGGAAATTCAGATACAGGCAACAGAACGAATGAACTTTGATACTGTGCTCAGTGAAATAAAGCAGACACCACAGGACAAATATTTGTATGAATTCACTTATATGAAATATCTACAGTAGTCAGATTTGGGAGACAAAAATTGGAATGGTGTTGTCAGGGAGCTGGGAGAAGAGGGGCAGGAGGAATTGGTGTTTAATGGACTTAAAGTTCACAAGATGAAAAGTTCTAGAGGTGGATGAAGGTGATGGTTACACAATAACATGAATGTACTTAATGTCACTAAACTGTACACCTAAAAATGGTTAAGTTGGCAATTTTTTTTGTTATGTATATTTTATAATAAAAATATTTTAAAAATGGGCAAAGACACGTGGCTTAAGAAAAACAAAGGAAGAAAAGATCAATTAGAGCCACCAGTGAGGTTGGTACACAAAACTGCAAGACCTTCTGTCTGATCTGGCTGGAAGTGGCACAGTGATTTGGCCGTGAAGCTTTGGAACATCCACTATAAGAAAGAATTGCTCATCTACATGTGCTTGGGGTTCAAAAGACTGTTGGAAGCATGCTTGTGGGGAGTACATCCATCGCTGGTAGGGTTGTGCCAGTATCTGTGACAGCAGCCTTACAGCGAACACAGCCATGGATGTCACAGGTGGGCCTTATTAAAACACCTTTGCTATAAGCACATAGTGGAGTGCAAGGTCAGTCCACGTAAGATGTGGTAGTGATAGTGATTCAGGTGTGTATATACCAAAGGCTGCATTCCACGTAGGTGGCTTTGCCCATCTGATTTATTCTAAGAAGAAAGTAGTGTGATGTCACATGCATGGCAAACTGAGATGCCTTTGGTGGGCCATCTGAGGACTGGTAAAGTGTAACCAGCATCACAAAGAGTATGTTTATTCGACTCTAATTATTTAATTTTTACTTCTTAAGAATGTTGGCTGTGTTGTTGGGTCTTCAGTTTTTCAATGGAAGCTAGAAGTCTGGATTTTAATAGGAAATTCTCAGGATGTCCAAAACCTTGGGGCTAACAAAACTCGCCGATGGGCTAGGTACAGGGTGTTTACAACCACTAGTCCAGAAAATGGATGGACAAGTTACCCTTTAGGCATTCTCCACAGATACTTTTCTCAACCAAGTTTTAAGAATGAAATAACAGTCAATGTGAGGACATTCTCTTTGGCTGGAGTTGCAGCATCAGGTGAGGCCAACTTTTGTCATTCTGTCAAGAGCGTGACTCTGCAGGCACTAGTCTGAAGAGAAGGCCACTTTGCCTCCAACATAGAGGGATGGGCCAAGGACGCCAGAAGCCAGGTCAAGAGTTTCCTTTTGGAGCTGGTTTTGGATTCAGTCTAGTGCACAGACAATTGGATGGACAAGGCCTCTAGTCTATGGCTACAGGCATTTTAGCATGAAAAAATGGCAAAGCACCCACTTAAGTCATAAAAATGAGTTCTCACTAAGCACTCATGGATAATTCAGTTTTTTGATGTACCTCTGTAAAACCAACCAGGTGACTGAGGTGATGTTGTATAGCATTCAGTTCTAAAAGCCAACTAGGTGTGGGAACTGTCTTCTACAAATGATTGCTCTCGTTTAGAGTAGTTCCCCTGTAGCTCAGTTTCTTTCATTGTGACCGTATTTGGATACAGAGCCTGTTGTCCCTTTCAGCCTCTACTAGTTCCAAGTATTTGAGCCACTTCGTTCACACATGTACGAAAGCTCTTCTTTCCATTCTCTGGGCAGGATGCAAATAGGGGCTGGTATGCAGCTCTTCCAAAAGCAGTACAAGTATGTATGGTACAACTGATAAAGAGTGGGTGGTGGTGTCGGACTTGTAGAGTTGTAAACTGATAAGTGAAGCCAGACTGCCTGGGTTTGAATTATAATTTCAGTGCACTTAAATAAGTGAAAAAGTAAAATGAATTGAAATATAAAATATCTTAACTGTACTTACTGCTACGGGACTCTGGGGAAGTTACTTAAATTTTCTGTGCCTCAATTTCCTCACCCATTCAATAGTAACATAATCATAGGCTCTTGTGATTTTTTAATGAGTTAAAGCAGTATCTACTACACAAAAAATCTTTGGTAGGTGTTAGCCTTTATTATCTGTATTTTGCCTCATTGGGGACTATGATAGCTTCTCTTAGGAGACTCTTCCTGTCCACTTCCTGTTAATAGAATCAAAGGCAGAGGAAGTGAGACTTAATTATTCTTTGTGAAATTTATGCTAACATTTATAAAATTTTGAGTGTACTTTGAATTTTAGAGACACCACAAAGTTATTTTTTAGATGAACTAGAATATTTCTAAGGATCAGATTAAGAGAGGTTTTACTTCAGAGACTTGAACTTCATGAGCCTCTTAATTATGATAACCATATATCTCAGAGTATCTGGGTCAGTCTTGATTGAAAATTGTTTCATTGTCCCCGTAAGCACACTCACATTTGTTAGATCATTTGCTCAAATTAGTCAGTAAGTAGAACTTACTACCCATTGTCTTAAATTTGGTTAATTAGGAGTCCAGAACCCTCAGCACAGGTGCAAAGTAGATCTTAGGAGAGAAAGATTATGTCACTTGAGCTCTTTGTCCTGACAGATCCAAGCCTTCACCATCAAGGGGAGGCAGTTTGCCAAGCCCCGAGACTGTGCCTCCTCCTTCTCGCCAGCCATTCTGATCGGCCTGGCCATGTCCCTGATCCTGCTGCTGGTGTTGGCCTACGCTCTGCACATGCTCATCTACCTGCGCTATCTGGAGCGGCACTATGATTTCCTCACCTCTCCGGCCCACTTCCCCCAGCTGAAATCTCGAGATGCAGCAGAAGAGAAGGAGTTGCTGAGGAGCCAGGGCGTCGAGTGCTATGAACTGAGAAGCCCACAGATCTGCAAAATTTATGTGTAACGGCACAGGCCCCTCTTCCTCATGAAGTCCACCATGGGCTCTGAAAGGAGTTATTTCTGTCCATCCTCTTTGACTTGTGATATAAAGTGTTTGCCTCATGGCTTGATTTAAAAAAAAAAAATGCAGAAACCACATTTTGGAGCATCCCCTGGCCTACTTAGAGAGACTTGAGACAATGAAAAAGTTGTCCCAGGAACCCCACAGAGATAAATATGATTGTTGCCCAAAAACTACTTTGAAAGCAAAAGCATATTTCAAGTTAGGAAGACAGAAAAAAACCAGTGATGCCACTTAGAGAGGGGAAAACATATTTGGTCCTTCTTGCTTGTTCCAGTTCAGATGTGATAATATGGAAATAATTCCAAGGTTATCTGGAAGTTCAGAATTTATTTTGTGAATTTGCATTTTTAGAAATTGTATCCCAATTTTTTAAATTTGTTTTAAGAAGTAGTCTTTCCCGGAGCTGTTTGGGGAAGACTCTTGTCAATATGGTAGAACACTCCGTTCAAGGGCTTTCTTGTCATTTACTTTGCTGTTCAGAGGCACCCCAGTTCGATTTGTGAAACAGGTAACAGTCTTGCAGTTTCTTTCCTATCTGGTTGTAGTGCCAAGGCTTGTCTCATTTGTCTGACTAGACCCCCATTAACTCTCCTAGGTACCAGTTGAAATAAGCAGCTGAGCTAAGAACAGTGTCCTTGCTATACAGACAGCTTCATGACAGATATCCTAAAACCTTTTCCAGTGCCATCATGTCCCTTCTTTAGTAGAAATTTTGATGCCACCATTGCTCTTCCTTTTTTTTTTTTTAAGATTTTATTTATTTATTTGACAGACAGAGATCACAGGTAGCCGGAGAGGCAGGCAGAGAGAGAGAGAGAGAGGAAAGCAGGCTCCCTGCTGAGCAGAGAGCCTGATGCGGGGCTCGATCCCAGAACCGTGGGATTATGATCTGAGCCGAAGGCAGAGGCTTTAACCCACTGAGCCACCCAGGTGACCCCCACCATTGCTCTTCTTACAGATGGATTTCTCCATAGTCCTTTCCAGTTCTTGACAGATACTAAAGATTGGCTTCCCCTGAATTTTCACCGAAGCTTCTCTAATATGCCCTGTGTGCAAAAGAGATCTTACGTGTAAAAAGTACCTTGTATTTCCCTAACTAGCATTCCACACATAACCTGCACAAAACTTAGAAAGCAGATGGGAACAATGTGGGGTAGAGGATCATGCACATAGAAATTGAATCTTCTGGGCAGCTATGGTAATGAGTTTACAATCTAGTACCATCTTTGATGCCAAGTGTGAATGACAGTGATTGGGGTTTCTGATAAAACAGTCTTACGTTGGACATTTCTTTTGGCTGCATTACTCTTGTCTGTGACTATAGGTTTGGTTCCAGCCCTCTCAGAATTCCATAAGCTCCTGATACTCTATAGTGAATTTTTTGTTGTTGTTTCAATACCTGGAGTAGATTCTGTATTCTGTAATAAGAATCTTGATTCATGTGCTTATTTGTACCAAAGATAGTTATAGGGAACATACACTGAAGAATATGGGAATCTAGTATTGTTTTTTTTGGCCTTGTTTAGCTGAAAACCAAGAAGGACTCTTAGCACTAGAGAGTGGGAAACACATAGCTCACATCATTCTATAATGAAATTTTCACTGTAGTTGTTTTGAGTGTCCTTTGGTGGTATAAGTGGTTGTTGTTGGTAGACTATAAGTACTTGAAGTGTAAACATAGCTTATGGTCCAACTGGGACACTTCTGAAAGTGAAAATGTCATTAACAATTCCTAGATACAGACATAAGCAGAATGATGCCAGACAAGCTGGGATATATAGTCACCCTAATATGGGAAGACCATAGAAGTATGGTGATTGCCCTATAGGGTGATACCCTATAAGGTAAGCTGGCTCTTTCTAACTGTGCGGGAGGGCTTACAGAAAGAAAATAATAGATTAAGATTTAAAATTCACAGCTCAAGTCATGGTTAAAAAAAAAATCCAGGGAGTTTCTATGACTGTTCTACAAGGATCTCATACCTCTTATCAAGGGACTGACATAGTTGCAAATCAGACACACAGGTCTGACCCTGCAAATTGGTAAAATTTGTGGTAGGTGAAATTCACAGCCTTGCTGGATCTCTTAATGGATATGAGAACACTGATTACAAAATAGAAGAAACTTGAAATAAGAATAGTAACTTTGGGCATAATTTAGACAGCTTTAAGGATACTGAACCCATAAATTCCACCAAGTTTTTCTTGCTAGCAGAAGCAGCCCTGTGAGATGAAGCTATTCTGACCTCAGCAAAGATAGTACTGCCAGGGGGTGCCGGTTTTCCTCCATGTCTCTAAATAATTAGAATCACATTCTAGCATATCCCAGGAAAGCAACTGCAAAGTCAAATATGGGAGAATAAAAATTGGAAGGTTTTGCTAATTTATGCAACAAAAGACGGAGGGATATGTGGAGGAATGGATTCTGGAGGTACTAGCTCAGAGAGAGAAGTGTATAATTTTATATTGGGCTGAATTTTTTAATAGGTTCTCTTACCAGATTTTGGGTTAAATATTTTGGTTTGAGCAGCTGGCAGTGTTTCTAACTATTTACTCAATTGATTAAGATATGGCCTCAACAGTGACATGCACTAAATGAAATAGACCAGAAATTCACTGGTATGATATAGAGGAATAAAATAAATTTAACAACTTAGAGAATTGGAATATAGGAATGGACTTAAGCATGTCCTGCTCTCCATCCCCCAAACTATTTTCCTCTTTGAAGTCTCAGTGAACACTTATGTTGTCATAGCACTGAGCTGAAAAATACGTTGGAAACATAGCTTCAACATTTTAAAAAAGTGCTCTAGTGGCTGTCCTCTGTATGCTATGGATGAAGGCAGGGAATGCTATCCTTGATTCCTTAATGTCAGTGGGAATGCCTAGATCCTGGAGTGGCAGAGGTCAGATAGCATAACAATGTTAAGGGGCTATAGGGCAGGAATGTTAACCGGATTGGATCATGTTTGTTAATGGTAAAGTGATCTATGACAGATGTATGGGGGCAACCCACTAAAGAATCGCATTTGTCTAAATAATCATAATCTTAATAAAATCTAGTCCTCATATAAAAATACCTTATTTGAACCATCATGATAGATTCCCAGAGCTGAGTGTGTTGATAACTCAATAAGAGAGCTCTTGACTGAAAAGGAGACATCCTAAAAAAGGGTCTGTGGTCTTCATATTTAATGTTGAGCATTACTATGAATGATTTTATGTTTATCCATTAAGTATATTTTTGTATCACTTCTGGTGTGTTCTGATCTTTAGGTGAAGAACTTATGCTATTCCCTTGGATACCTTTATTATTAACCCAACAGGTATGTGATTGCAGCCCCATAATTGTTAGTGCTACAGGAGCATAGCCTAAGAGATGTCTGGCATCCTGGGAGGTCTGGAACAATATGGCAATGAAAGTGATGTTTGATATAAGTAGGAGTTGACTGGGCATGTAATATGGAGAAGGACAGATATAGCAGAAGGAAACACATATGCAAAGACTGGACTTTACCCTGTGAGGAGAACTCTGAATATATGTCTTTGGGCAGTCACATATAATGTATTTAAAGGAGTGAAATATTAACTTGGTAATAATCAAGGGAACAGGTCATTGTGCTCAACTAAGACTTAGAATCTTGACCTGAGGGAATGGAGACATTCCTGATAAGATTTTGGAGGATTTTAAGCAAGGGGATTAGATGGCAGCTAAGTGTGAGTAGAATCAGGACAGATACTCCATTTGGAGATTATTAGAATAGTTCAGATGAAAAATAATAGGGTATAAACTTAGACAGTGGGGTGAGAGGAAAGAGCAAGAAGAAGTATTTAGGAAGTTGGTTCAATAAGTTTTGGGAACCAGCTGTCAAGTTACAAATGTCTGTTAGCTATCTTATTTGGGGTGCTAGGTAGATAGTGATACCAATTCTGCAATCAGGGAGAAAGAGGAAAGGGTCGGAGTTTGAGATGGGAGATGCCTATAGGCAGATCCTATAATGGAGGTCCAAGTAGTTTGGTTTACGAATCTGGGTCAGAATAAGGAGAGCTGGACTAGACATTTAGAAATGCAGCAGGTGCTGTCCATATCCTACCCATACTTCTTTGCCCCTTAACTGCATTCTGACCCATCTGTCCATTGCCAGTTAGTGCCCTCTAAGGCTGCCCTCCATGTGTTCATGGCAAGCTGGAAGTGCTGAAGATTTAATGCCTTCCCAGGAGCAGCCCTCATGCCTCGACTCTCAGGAGTTGTGAATAAATAACCCAGCTTATTTGTCCCTCAACTAGAGTATTTCTGTAGTGTGCTGTACACCATTTCCTGGAGCTTCCCAACAGGACTTTGTTCTTTTGCCCTTGTGGTATCTTGCTTGATAATGTTTACTTTATTAACTCCCTCTCTTTCTTGTCTTCCTTGCTCCCCTAATGTTTCCTAATGATGTTGGCATTACCTCCAAAATAAACTGCTTGTGTTTAAATCCTTGTCTCAGGATCTGCTTCTCAGGAAGTCCAAACTAAGACAAGCAGGGAAAGTTGACTAGTTGGCTGCATTTGAAAAATAGCTTATTTTTACAGCTTTTACAAAAACATGGAGTTATTAAAATATAATGTCCAGGTACCCTTCCAGGGCCCTGGAAGAGAAGCTGTATAGGTGAGTGAGTGAGAGAGAGAGAGAGTGTGTGTGTGTGTGTGTGTTTGCAGAGCATTGACTTTATACACAATGGTGGACACTGGTTAAGTAGTTTCTGTGTGATTGTTATCTTCATCTTTGATACTAAAATTTGAAGTTTAGCACAGCAGGCAATTGGGAAGGGAAAAAGGACATAAGGTAGTGAAGAGGAAGGATGAGTGAGAATCCAGGAAGAGCTGGGACTGTAAGAATGAACTGGGGCCTGTGTCAGTGTTCACTGCCTCCAACTTTGATAAAGTCGTGCCCTTTGTTTAAAATGGCCCAGAGTGGAAGGAATGGCTCAGGGATTGAAGATGTTGAAGAAAGATCCAGGAGAAGGTAGAGCATCTGCTAGCTTGGGTGCTGCCCTCTACCAACAAGGTGAGCCAGCAGATAAATGTTAATTTGTTTGAGCTACAAATGTACCCTGACCTCACCATGTGAAGGTTAAAAAATTATATAGCTGCTGCTTCATTTCCACCTTCTAAATCTCATGCAAATAGGTCTTTCTAATATGGCTTACCTTAACCAGAAACATACAGGGAAATTAATTCTGGGAAACATAGTTCAGCTTAGCTGTATTTTCCTTCCAGGGACAATGAACGGCCAGGTATATTGCTCAAAGTCCTGTTCACAGGGAGGATTTCCCTTTACAATGGTAATATACAGGTTGTGCCTTGCATCTATTAAGTAGAGCCATCTGTAAACCAAGTCTGAGGTTTTGTTTTGTTTTGTTTTGTTTTGTTTTGTTTTCCTTAGGAACTGCTCACCAAGGACCACCCATTAGGCCATAGGTACAGGCTGAGAGAAGGCAGTTAGTAGGAGTGGGAGGCATGGACATCTAGGCTACTTCCTCACGCAACTGACTTTGCCTCCAAGACTTACTTGAACCTGCTTTCTAGATACAACTCTTATTTGAAGCTGGAGTGTTGCTACTGTGCGTGCCTAACTTCGTGGGCTTGGTGAGTCAGACAATATCTACTTCATGATGGGCACCTCAGGGCACATGATTACTTGGTGGCCCATGGTCAGATGTTCTGTCTCTACTAAGGTCAAGTAGAAAGTCAAAAAACCAAAAGCTATTTAGGACCGTCGACCTCCAGAACTATAAGATAACAAATTTGTGTTGTTCAGAGCCACTGAGTTGGTGGCAGTATGTCACAATGACAATAGGAAACCTGATGTGAAACTGGTCCCAAGAGGAAATGAAGTGTCTGAGCAGAGTTTCCTCCTTCCCTGTGCATTCCTCCTCCCCTCCCTTTCTCCATCATTCTCCTCAAGACTAGCTACAGGCAAGCTTACAAAGGATGCAAGTGGGTCCTCATTGTAAGACTTTCCTTCTACCCCCTCTTCTGTGTCCTGTCCCATCAATTTTATTTTTTCAGCAAGCTTCCTTTTTAATTTCTTTTTTTTTTTTGCTTACGATTTGAGCTCTAGTGGAAAAATGATAAGCTGTTAATGAAGCGGTAACTTACATTTTCAAACATATTTGAAACGCTTATATTTTCATAGAGTTTTTTGCAGACTGTCTTAGACACATAAAAAATTACTGGTAGAAATTTCAGTATTGTGGCAGGCTAATCCTAGGAATTTTGGAGCCTCTCAAATTGCATTGGGTAAATGCCAGTCTATGTGCAGGGCATTTTCTGACTCCTTACTGCTTATCCCTGATGTCCATCAATGAATGTGTCCTGTTGTTGGGTTTGGCAAATCATAAAATCCTCGAAGATTTATGTCATTCAAATACAAACTTGTATTTAGGATCGACCACCCACTGAAATAACTAAGTTCTCTTGTCTAGTTTGTTTTGCTCTGAAGGTCTGCAGATGTGAGAGTGACCCATTTCCTGCTTCTCCATCCTCTATATCACTCAAAGCAGTGTTGCTGGTGTCCTCGGAACTGCATAGCTAAAGTAAGTCATTTGTGTTAGTGGCTCTATAGGGACAGTGAGTCTGTGCAGGAATGGGAGAGGTACTTATGGAAGATGCATGTCCATCTTTCTAGCCAAGGAATTTTAGTTAAAATAGCATACAGAAGAGATACTTTTATTTTGTACTTTGATTTTTTTTTTACACCCGTTTTATGGAGATGTAATTGACATATACCATTTCATGAGTTTGTATATTTTTTTAAAGATTTTTATTTATTTGTCAAAGACAGAACACAAACAGGGGGAGCAGCAGACAGAGGAAGAAGCAGGCTCTCCAGTGAGCAGGGAGCCTGATGCGGGGCTCGATCTCAGGACCCTAGGATCATGATCTGAGCTGAAGGCAGACACTTTACCCACTGAGCCACCCAGGCACCCCATCATTTCTTGAGTTTAAAGTATATACTGTGTTGATTTGATACTCTTTCATACTATAAAATGATTATCACCATAGTATTAGCTGACACCTCCATCATGTCACATAATTACCATTCTTTATGTGGTGAGAACAAATAAAATGTAATCACTTAGGAACTTTCCAGTATATAACACAGTATTATTAGCTTTAATAAGTATGTACATTAGATCCCCAGATCTTATGCATCTTATAACCAGAAGTCTATAGTTAAAAGAGATAATTTTCAGTTGCCAGGGTCAAAATGCACCATCTCATACCCTGACAGTGTTTGCATTGCTGTTCTTTGGATGAAGTCTTCTCTTAAACTGTTAAAACCAACTGTGTCTGTTTTTCTAGCTTCTAGCCTCCCATCTTGCAACCTTCTCTGTCCACAGTTCTGCCTTGTAAATCTATGCCCTGGATTTGGTTCTCTGCGTCCTATGACTCTCTCTATGGCAGAAGGGAGCCAGTAGGGAAATGGAAAATAGCTCTCCTCCTCTGGTCTTAGAGCAGAGAGGACTAAGCTGCTGCTCCATCTCTCTCTTTTGTTAACAGGCCCTACCCTGGGGCTGGGAAGACAGTCTGTGGTAGATTGTTTGCAGAGGGGGCCACTAGTATTCCCCTCTCTCCATCTTTATCCCTTGTGTGATATCACTTCCTTAAAAAATGGACTGTATTTCCCCGGCATTTGAATCTGGCCTGGCCTGATGATTTGCCTTGACGAGTAGAATGCAGCAGAAGTGATAAAGGGCTGATTCTGAGCCTAAGCATCCACTTGTTCTTCTGGAATCCTCTTCAGCTGCCAAGTAAACAATTATGAGGCAGAGCCTGCTAGAGGATGAGAGACCACCTGGAAGAGAGATGAACCATCTGAGCTGAGGCCATGCTAGACTAGCAAGCCTCCAGCTGACCCAGCAGCTGACCATGGCTGTCTAAGTGAGCCCAGCTGAGACCTGAAGAACTGCCAAGCTGAAGTCAGCCTAATTGCCCACCTGCAGAATTTTGAGCTAAAAATGGTTGTTTCAGTCACTGGGTCTTGGAGTGGTTTGTTATGCAGCCAGAGCTTACTTATTTGTCATCAAGGTTAGAAGCATTTTCAAGTTAGGAGTTATATCCACATCTGAATTATCATATTTTCTACATAAAAGGAGAGAAAGAGCAGAGGATGAAGCATATATGGAAGAGAAGAGATATAAAAGAAGAAATATAGAGTCAGGATGCTATTATTCTCAGCCAATTCTGGTTATAATCCAATTTCTTCTCCCACTAAATCACTTACAGTTCAGCAGGAATCTTTTGTTTTCAAGACTCAGAAACTCCCCACACTGGCTTAAGTAAAAAATTCGTCTCAGGGGAATCTCATGGGTTCCCAAGAGTCTGGATCCTAAGACCTAGCTGGGTCTTCCTGAGTGACTAAACCTGGAACTGGCATATAATGCGGAACCAAAGGAATGACATTCTCTGCTTGGTTGTCTTTCCATGCCTTTTGCTTTGGTGTAAGATCTCGTATCACTTCTGCCTGCTTGCTTCACTTTTTCTTTTCTCAGTTCTCTCAGTGCCCACAGCTTCAGCATGCCTATTCCAAAACAGCCTCGGCTTCAAGTCTTCATGACCTACTAGCTCATTTTCCATAAATTTAAATTCCCAGTCAGAGAGAATCTAGTTGGTCTTCTGTGGTCCCTTAGGTATGCTTGAGTGGTCATTGGCAGGGCCAATAAAAATACCCTTTTGTTGACATTGGGCAAGCATCTTTTGTAAGAAACAGAGGATTCGATTGCTCTTCTTAATGTCTCCTGTTGGCAGGAGTCCCCACCCTGAGTTTCTGGAATTCCTTTTCTACAAGTCACTGGCACATTTTTTACCTTTGCCTTCCAGTGGAAGAACCCCTTCTGCATCCTTCTATTGAGGAATATGAATGAGAATGATCAGCAGTTTCCTTTCCTGATGGGCTAGGGCAGGGATTAGAACACCTTTCTTAGCCCATTGCCTTCTGCCTCATATGCATTTATGGTGCTCTTGGTGTCCCAAGATTTAGTTCCAGCCTCTCCTTCATATAAAGCTAGCTTCCAATGCTATAATGTTCTATTCAGCATCTGGGTCTGTCCTTTTTTTTTTTTTTAATTCTGTTTTTGTTTTGTTTTATTTTATAACAGTCAAAATCTAAAAGGCTGCTGGTTGAGACACTCTCTAGTGGCAATTTATAGTTACATGGATTTTATGGACTCAACATTTTTCGAAAACAAATCTGAGTATTGACATATGGTTACCAGGTCTATATTTTGCCACATAAGGTCATTACAAGCTCCCATATTCAATTCAATCATCATCATTTAATGTTGGATTGAAACCTAGGAAATTGCTATTTTTGTAGGTCAAAAATAGTTAAGTATTGGCAATTTCCTGTGGTTCAGTATAGTATATTAAAGCATATTTTAATGTGAGAACTATAGAAAGGATATAATCTTATAAAAAATGATTAACCTTTATAATGCATTTATTTAACTTTATGAGAAATGCACTATACTTGCCTTAATTTCCTTGTTTCCTGAATAGACCATGAAAACTTCATCATGGTATGGCACTAGTTTTTGATGTTTTCTTTAATCTTAATTTTAATTTAATTTAATTTTGTTGTTGTTTTTAGTTTCCAGATTTTATTTAAATTCCAGTTAGTGGGTGGTGGGGTTATGGACATTAGGGAGGGTATGTGCTATGGTGAGTGCTGTGAAGTGTGTAAACCTGGCGATTCACAGACCTGTACCCCTGGGGCTAATAATACATTATATGTTTATTAAAAAATTTTTTTAATTATAAAAAAATAAGTAAATTCCAGTTAGTTAACATTGATGTGTGTGTATGTGTGTGTGTGTGTTTTTTAAATACCAGTCTAGTGAAACGTGTCTGTGTGATCCTCCTAGGATAAATTTCACCCCGAGAATGCTTTTTTCCGAGCCTCTGAGGTAGGGTTCTGGCCTTCCCTTTGGCCAAAGTCATGCTCAGAGGCCCTCTTAAGTGGTTGTTGGGTGAATTCTTCACTAGCACCCACCTTGGGTATTTGGGAGCCATGTTTGCTGCACCCAGCTCATTGTCCTATTCCCTCTCATACAGTACACGGTCACATTTACAAAAGGAACCTCAGCCACCTCCCAAGGCTCCTCGGGGAAATACACAAACCAGTTTTCCATCAATCAGGAGTTAAAGATTCTTCCCTTGGATTGTGTTTTTTTACACAACTTTTCTATCATCTTAGACAACTCCCTCATCACCCTCTATTTCCTACACAAGGGATCTTAGTCTCTCTTATAAGCAGGATCCAGACAGATTGTATAACAAACTGGCTTTAGCTATTAAAAACATCTTTTTAGCTCTTGGCACAACAAGCAAAACCACTCCTGATGAAAAGAAAGTCTCTCTCTCCCATATGGTTCTCTAAAGAAGTACAATTTTCTGAATTTACTGTACATGTGAAAACAATAAACAATTTGCATTTCTTTCTTTTTCTAGTAATTCAAACTCTAACCTGGGGGTTTTTAAAGAATAGATTTAGTAATTTCTACATTGCACCATTTTCTGAAATATTATTGATTCTCAGTGAAGTAACTAAGCCTTAGCCAAATGTTCCAGTTTATCTTTCTTTTTTTGTGAATCTGCAAATGCGTCAGAAAAACGTTTACTGTAATGTTAGAATGTGCATGTGTTGGCATTAAAAGTGTGGTTTTGTCCCTACGGGGAATCAAATAGAAGCAAAATTACAGTTAATTCCTGGTATCTGTGGTAATGGAGAACAGACTGAGTTTGTACCAAATAATATTTGAAAAATTTATTTTAGAAATTAGGTTGAACCTTGTTCTTCACTAAGCCTGCCAGAGAGCCACAAGTAGTCAAGTTGTTCTTCTCTCTGCTGCTGGCTCAGCCAGAGTCTGGGATAGAAAAATGGCCAGCAAGCAAGAAAGGTAGAATCAAAAGACTTATTCACAAATCTCATGGTCATTAGATTTTCTCAGCATGTTGACTACAGCTCTTTGGCGGAAAAAAGAAACCAGTCTGTAGTAAAAGAAGAGGACAGTCTTTCTGCTCCTTTGGTAAGGCATCTTGTCTGTCTTTATGATTTAAGAGATGATCATCCACCAGAATTCATGTTACCTCCTTTCTAAATTCAGTTTTCATTTAATAACTGGAAAAAGACAGATTACAGAGAATTCTGAAGCCTCTTTAAAGTTATTCTGTCAAAAATGGAAGATTTGAAATGTACCCCCGAACAGGAAGAATGCCACCACAGAACCATCTACTTCTAGCCACAGGCCTGCAAGAGAAAGGATTTATTTCATCTGGTTCAGTCTCTGACCCTTTGGGAGAGGAGATAATATACATGTTCTCTATGGCTTCTTGGCTCCCACAAGGGTTTTCAATAGACCAGAGGGTCAGGGGCTTACTTATTCTGGATCTGTAATAATTCCTGAATGCAAAGACCTCACATGCTTGCAGGGACAAGAGTGCGTTGCACTCGTGGTGTCCAGATGTGATGCTCCAATGATGTCAGCCATTAATTTGTTCTGAAACTATTATTGTTATCTATTAAAGAAGATTTAGAAAATGACTTACAGTTTTAAAAAATCCTGGAGAAATTTGCAACTCTCTGCCACTCACAGTGGTAATCTTGACACAACTCTGCAAATGCTTTGGAGAGATATGTTTATAAAATATATATATGATTATGGTAGGGATACAAGAAACCTTAACTAACTACATTAGAGAATCTCAAAATACAAAATGTAATGATGGTTTCAAATAAGGTTGGATGTCATAATTAGTCCCAGATGGTTCCTTTGTAGTCAGGAGAGTTCTCCCAAATAGCCACATATCTTTGTTTGAATGTCACAGTTGAAACTGAGTTAGTTTTCTGCACTGTGTTCTCATCCTCCCAGCTTCTTCAGGACCTTACAGTGTAGGCCTTGTGAGATGGCCATTGAGACAAAAAGATTGTGTCTCTGCTGCTGTAATGTGCTCTTTACAAGGCATTAGATGGTCTTACAACCAACCTCTACAACCTCAGAACCAAGGGTTTCTCTTTCCTCCCAGTTTTCTATATTTGCTTTTGGTAAGGGAAGACATTTTCTATTCTATGGTTCTTCTACACAGGTGCCCAAAGCTCTGGAGGAGCAGGCCTCAGAGGCCTCACAGTATCATCCTCATTTGCTGTAGGAAACCAGACTCATCACCAAATAGGGAGCTCTGATTCTCATGGGGAATACGGGGTAGATCAGGGAGAGATGTCTTTAAGGAAATTCTGTTTGCCATGGAAAACCAGGGAAAATCAAACCAAAGGAAATGTAGTTGATTGCCAAAGAGGGCGTTGTCTTCAGTCCTTTCCAAGAGACATCAGTTGGTTCTTGATATCTCTAGTTGAAAACTTGTCAGAATAAATAAATTTATTTCCAGTTCTGTCCTACTAATAAGTTTTGCCAATTAAATTATTTAATTGGTTGCAGTCATCAGTAAGGAAAATGTAGACACACCCAGGCTTTTCCTATAAATGATTCCCCCAAATCTGCATTTGTTTTGGGATCCAAGGTTCCTTTTAAAAATTTTCAGAATGTTTCCCTTTTAAATAGATGGATTAACACACACAATCTGTTTCTTCCTTACTCAGAGAAAACTAAGTTAAAATGATTCATTGCTTTTGGTCAGCTGGTACTTGATTTAAGCAGGATGAAGCAGGCCTTATCTCCATGTTGTGGGTGGTGGACTTCTTAAAGTCTACAGAACAGTTAACAAAGAATAGAGTAAGACATTTTATATCTAGTTAGATTCATTTGTATTTAGACTCAAGGAAATGATATTTATTAGATAATATTTGGGTAAATAAACAGTGCTACTTCCTTCCTCTCTCTAGATCTATGTGTTCATTATATGTGCTTTTAAATTTTTTGTAATATAATAAAATGCAACCTATTTTTTAATAAATGCAATGCATAGGAGACCAATGGATCACACTAAAACTAAGGTTTTCCATGGACTAAGAATTACTCATTACATGTAACTATCAACTTTTCAGGAGAAAACTGGGGCTGTTTCCCAGACCACATGAAACAAAACCAGCCCTTAGTTTTGTATGAGATATTTAGTGGACTAAGCAAAAACAGTTCCTCTTTTGAAATATCTGGATAATTCCTGAAATTCTCCACTCTTCTCTTTAGTGGATATAGAACCCAAACTTGCAATTTTAAAATAGATATATCTGTTTCACTTCCTGTTATAAAAACACCTTATTTCTGCTTTTAATCCCCCCGTAATTTGTATTTTCCCCATAGGACATTTTGCTTTTATAGCTAATTTGAAACAAATTATCAATATTGAGCAACTAGCAAAATGTTCATCAGCAAGCATTGATCACCCAGCAAAATTGTCATCAGCTTGGCATTCTCTTATTAATGTCAAGGTGATACTGATTATGCAGTCAGAGATTATCAAATGCCTGAGTAGCAAAATAGCATCTAAATTATAATGAATATCTTCAATTATAGTATGTATGTACTTGTTAATATTCACACATTTTACTGACCTATTACTTTTGATTTCAGGCTCTGTCCTCATAAGTTCATATGGGTTAGCATGGCCCTATTATTATATTTAATAATTTGTTGCTGGAGCTGATTTACCAACTGCAGCATATTTTTGGGGTTTAAGAGCACTAAAAAGTTGGTATTAGAAGTGTGAGAAGCTAGGCAAGTCATTTAAATTAGTTTTATACTATTTAAAACTCCAAATGCTCTGAGGCAAATAGAAATGTCCATTATTAATGCTATATAGCATTTATCACCCTTAAAATAGACATTTAGAATAGTGATCTCTCATTCATTAATTCATTAATTTACTCATTTATTTTTTCATTTATTCACAAAATGGATACTAAGCACTTACTATGTGCCATACTCTGGTAGATGCTGAGACACACTGATGAGAAAATATAGATACAGGCCTTGCTTAGCGTCTGATGGAATAATAAGTAACATTTATTGAGCATCTTATCTCCAGTTACCTTGAGAATTTTGACCACCCATGAATCTGACAACCATGAAGTTACAATGTGGGATCTATAATCTTGATGGAAGTCAAGATGATGAAAGTCTTCCTATTTCTTTCTTTTTTTTTTTTTTTTTAAAGATTTTATTTATTTATTTGACAGAGAGAGATCACAAGTAGACAGAGAGGCAGGCAGAGACAGAGAGAGGGAAGCAGGCTCCCTGCTGAGCAGAGAGCCCGATGTGGGGCTCGATCCCAGGACCCTGAGATCATGACCTGAGCCGAAGGCAGTGGCTTAACCCACTGAGCCACCCAGGCACCCCGAAAGTCTTCCTATTTCTCATTCACACTCTTGTACCTGGAGAGCAGAGGGCTGGGAAAGGGAACATGGCAGCAATGTGAGTGGAAACATAGGTAGCTGCTGCTGTTAGGAATGGGTTTATTTTTCTTGAAGGGTGAGGGTAGCTATATGTGTGTGAGGCATACTATGAAGGGTGATGGTTATGTTCAGATTAAGGAAATACAAAGCTCAAATCTCCTTGCCTTTCAGAAAGTCAGCACCAGTTTGGGAAATTTGAACCCCGGAATAATACTTCTGAGGTCTTTTATTTGCAGGTCTTGCATTTCTTCCCTTGCCTAAAATATGTGTTTCCTCTAGATTTCTTTATTGCAAAGAATGAGGAGTAAAAGAGATTCCTTAAGGCCAGTGAAATAAAGGAAGTCAATTTTCTGACGGGAATTCATGTGGTAACCCCTCTCTCATCTCTGGAATTTCCTGGGCTTGCCACTAAAGGAGTGCATAATAATCTTGCACATACTTGTGTTTCTAAGTACGCAACTCATTTGGATATGCTGAGTACCATCCTTGGTAAGGGAGATTTGTTAGAGGACTAAAGAGAGTAGTGATAGATTATTTGAGTGGATTTTAGTGCACCATTCCTTTTAGGATTTGATGAGCTCTCACCTACCTAGAAGTGAGATATGGATGTGTGAAACTGTATGGGTTTTCTGATCGATGAGTGGAAACAGACTCTGAGAACTGAGAGCTAAGACTATATTGGTTTCCGCCCCGCAGTGGAGAGATGTTTCAGGCATTAAAGAGGTTGTGAGGTGCAGACTTATTGAACATCTTTGGAAATATTTTGGTGAAAGAAGTCAGTAAAATGTAACTGACACTAGGTAAAAGATGTATTAGGAGAGCCTTGCAGTGTCACTGCGCAAAAGGAGAGCAAAGTCTGAAGCTTGGGAGATAATTTTTGTAAAATGTAGTTCATCTGACCAAAAGGGAAGGCAGGATAACTTGATGATCTGGACACAAAGCTGGTGCTCATGTGCACACTGATGAATGGCAAACTCCATGTACTGGGAAAATGACTCTTTTTAAAATTTTTACATTTTTTAAAGACTTATTTATTTTTTTAAAGATTTTTTATTTATTTATTTGACAGAGATCACAAGTAGGCAGAGAAGCAGGCAGAGAGAGAGGAAGGGAAGCAGGCTCCCTGCTAAGCAGAGAGCCCGATGAGGGGCTCAATCCCAGGACCCTGGGATCATGACCTGAGCCAAAGGCAGAGGCTTTAACCCACTGAGCCACCCAGGCACCCCAGCTTTATTTATTTTAAAGAGAGAGAGCTTGAGAGTGCTTGTGAGTGGGAGGAGGGGCAGAGGAAAAGGGAGAGAGAGAGAAGCAGACTCCCCATTGAGCTTGAGCCCATGACCCTAAGATCATGACCTGAGCTGAAATCAAGATTTGGATGCTTAACCAACTGAGCCACCCAGGTGCCCCAGAAAATGATGCTTTTAACCTGAACCTTGATTTCTAAGAAGAGCAGATGGACAGAGAGAAGCTCTAGAAAGGAACAATTCAAATGGGGAAAGTAAGAAATGTTTCAAAGAAACGAGTAAGTAGAAGAGTTAAATGTGAAAATATGAGCATAAGGAACTCATTATCTGCCTCGATCTATTATAGTATATCTATATACTATATATAATCTATTATATACTCTGTATATTATAATGCATACATATATATGATTTTTTTCCAAGGAGGAATGGTGTACTTTAGATAGGGCAAGTATGCCAAGAAGGAAAAAGAATAATAGAATTTAAGACTCAGAGTAAAGTTCCTTCAAGAGGAGGACTGTTTTAGCTCATCTAGTAGGTAATACTGTCAGGGATCAAGGAATGTAGCATGTGGTCCCACATATAGTGCCTTCCCCATCCCCATCTCAGGAGCAGTGGCTCTCTGACCCCTCAGATCACACACCGTGTGACTTCTCCTTGTGGGGGTATGTCAACAAGCTTATCTTCTGACCACTTCATCCTCTCACATCTGAGGGCATGAGGGACCACGTCAAGGCTACCTTTTCTGCATTGGTGGTGTACTGCTGTACAGGTTCTGAGATGAATGAGATGCAGGACCGAGGCCTGCCAGGTGACGTGCAGGGTACGTAATGAGCATCTGCAAGAGAAATGAAACTGCAGTGGCTTCTTTACAGATTGGTTTGGCTGCATGTTCACATACAGCTTAGATACTGAACAATGAATTTTTTTAAGTGTTCAATTCATTTTGAATAACCTGACAGATACTCAATAAATATTTGAAAGAGTCTGTTATAAAGTAGTGTTTATTACATGTGTGGTATGTTTCCAGAACTTTGATAGAACTGTAGGGAATTTTTTAAAAGGCTCCAAGGAGTTTATAATTTTGTTGACTTGTTTAAAAATGGATGGGCTAAATTCTTAAGTTCTTTATTTAACAAACATTTATATAAAGAATACTGTGTGCCAGGGATTTTTCTAAGTGCTTTACAGATATTAACGCCTATATTCATCTAGATTAAGTGACTCAGTGATTGGAAGTGCATTTATGAAAGACTTTTATATAAAAGTCTTCTTGAACAGAGGGAATACAAAAGGTTGGGTATGTACTGTGAACATATGAAAGCCTAGAAATGGACTGTGATTTACTATTTTTCATGTCCAGAGCCCACTTTGTGTAAACTTGTCAAGTAAGCAAAATTTGCCTATGTGTTACTCTGCCTTCAGATATCAACTGAGCTCTTAGTTTGTTTTTTTGCTTCCTACAGTCTCTCATTCTGGTTTCCTGGTTGAGTTTATCTACCTGTGATTTCTGAAACACTGGCGTAGGCATGCACTGATGCCAGTTTTGGGTGCCAAGAATTATGGTAAGGTGTTCATGGGTGGGGATCCCTGGGATGTGTTTTGAGATGTCCAAGGACTCTCCTTGCATCTAAAGTTTCTGACTTTTATCAATGGAAGATGTGAATTGAACCAATTATCATGATGGTTAGGGTAATGCAGACTAGCAGTGCCCCTCACCTTTCATGAGAACACCCAGATCCATGGGTGATTTATGTTGATGAGTTGGCTTGCCAGAACTTCCGTTTACCCACAGGATGGCTTAAAATACCCTAATTGAAGTTACAATCCTCATGCTCCATTCCTTACCAGAACAGACATTCTTCTAATGGAGGCGCCAAACTGATCCCATCCAAATTCAGTGTCATTCCTAGAATAGCTAACAACCACTGCTAAATATTTCCCAAGTAAGCCCAGCTAAGAATAGTGTCTTACTTCTAGAGCTCTGACATGAGGAACTCAACACCCTGTCGGAGTCAGATAAGCGGAACTTTTTTTTGAGAGCTTTGTCCAAGTGAGACTGAGGAGGGTGGAGTCTGAGAGAGATTCAGGTTGACTGGAGTCTTGGAAGACTTCCTGTATCATCTGTGACAAGGCATTGAGTGATGCTGTATGAGACCAGAAATACCTGTGAGCATGCCTAAATGCTGAACTGACCACCTGTCGGTGCCTTGGGCACCAAAGAGACCTTCATTAACTCTGTCCAAAAATCAGTTTCACTTTTCCTATCTTGTGGTTCTTTTAAATTCTAAATTTATTTTTAATTAAAAAATTGTATTTACTTATTTGAGAGAGACAGAGAACATGAGAGAGCATGAACAGGAGGAACAGGGGGAGTGGCAGAGGGAGAGGAAGAAGTAGGGAACCTGATGTGGGGCTCTATCCCAAGACCCCCGTATCATGACCTAAGCCAAAGGCGGAGGCTTAACGGATTGATCCACCCAGGTTCCCCTATCTTGTGATTCTTAAACATTAGTTGATACCCTATTATACCTCTCCTACTTGTGCTACAATTTGTTGAAAAGTTAAATCTCTGTCTTGCTTTCGTTAAGTCAGAAAAACGTGTTTTCTTCTTAAGAGGTTCAATTTATAAGAACTCATTAAATTAGTCCCCAAATTTACTATCGTCTTGCAATTGATACGGTACTGGGTCCTCCTAAGGACACTGAAGGAGCTAGAATTATCATCCCATTCTTGTTAATGAGAAATAGAGGCTCATATGGGATCTACTAATGGTTCATACTTAGCAAATAATAGCAGATTTTGAATAGACCCCAGGTCTTTGGACTTCCTTGTGTGATATTGCCATTACTTACTCCTTAAGTGTCCAAGGGCTGGTCCCCACTGCCTCCAGCTCATGTATTTATCTGCTTTAGTTTGGTAAGGAAAAAAGGCTTTGGAGCTAAGAATGGCCTTTATCCACAGCACAATGTTTGAGGCAAATGGTCTAATTTTTCCCAGTACCAGAAAGCAACATTTCTACAATATTTCTTATGTGACTCTCTGTAGCCCACAAGAGTATCACAGTATTTTTTGGTCTGAAGTACAGACTATTGTTTCGGCATGGCTGCATTTGTTTAACATAGATGGTTTGTGTTTAGACTGCCTTGTGCTTTCCTCTCTGGCCTAAATTATTCCTTCCAAGTTGGAAAGGTTTTTTCTTCTTTGGCATCCATTAAAAATCATCAGCAACATGGCCACCCTCCAGAAACACTTCTGTAATGCCAACCACAGGACTCGACGTCTAAAAATACGAATTGAAAATGAGATTTAAGTTAATGCCCAGAGAGAAATCTTCCCATGTGTCTTTACTAAAATTTGTAAACCTATTCTAGGGAAAAGTGTGAACTACATGAAACCTTTATTGGTACTTCCTACAAAACCTTTGGCTGAGTAATTAGCGAGAGCTCATTCTTTTCAACCTGACTCTCTCCTATTAGCCACTTTTCATCTTTTGACTTAAGATTATGTAAGTTCAGAAGAGATCCTCATTCTATCCAGAGCCCACAGCTGAGCAGCCTTACTGGGAAGAACCAGCACTCCTCAGTGATGATTCCCAAGCTCTTGAAGTTTATATTTTCATTTGGCCATCATTTCTGTTTCCTTTATGGAACTGATTAAATTCACCAAATGATGAAACATGAAATAAAATAGTTTGGGAAAAGTGTGGGCAGTTTAAAATTTCTTTGACATTTAGTGGGGAAACTGTAAAATTAAAAAATTTATCTATCAAAATTAATTAGCTAGGATTTCTTCACCCTTTCTTCGATCTAAAACCCCCTTCCAGTTCATTCCTTAAGAATGATTATATGCTTTAATAAACCATTCTTAGTTGCCTTTTATGTCTTTACTCAGCTTTTTCCTACGTTTTTCATCTTCTGACTTTTAAGTACACAGTCTAATGATAAAGCCCTGTATACCCAGTCCAATCACTTATAATTCCTCAAATGCTCCAAATCTGGCATGTTACTCCTCCTCCCTCCCTCCCTTCTGTCTCCCTTTTTTCCCCTGCATCCCTCCTTCCTTCTCCCTTTTCCTTTTTTGCACAGAAACTAGCATAGAAATTCTTAGGGCAGGCTGTTAGGGATTTGTAGTAGTTAAAATTACCTTTTCTAGAAGATATAAAAATAAAAGGCTGAATCCAAAGTGGAGACAGTAAACCCATTTAATATGTAATGATTGCTGACTTTTTTTTTCTTACTGCATTTTCTTATTTTCACAGCCTTTCTAAGTGGTTAGAAAAGTGCAATGGACATTAATTCTGGAGAACAATGGAACAATTCTGCAGCTGTTCTCTCTCCTCGATAGTCTGTAAGCCTCATGGCACTCAGATTCAGACTTAGATTAATGGATTTAGTCACTCAGCCAGGTTTGGAATCTGTCAGCCTTATTGCTACTTTCAAAAGAAACCTTGGTTTCTCTCTTCTAAATTCGACTATCTTTATCTACTGTGGATTATTGTGCATTCATACAAACCTTAAACTTAATTATTTTTTCCCAGAATAATTTTGTTCTCTCTTGGTCTCTTGGTCTCATATTTCTGGCAGACTTTTGTGTGCAAAAATTAGGATGTCACAAAGTTATAGATTTTAAACTTATGTGGCTATCCTTAGGCTATATCTGTATTTTTTCAGTAAGGCAGTCTTAGCTTTTGTCCCAGGCTGAATGTAGACTGCACAGTTTTCAAAATGTTGAGTTTTCTCTTGCCAAGGAGACCATGCTAGGATCCATTGAACCAAAAGGAGGATTCACAAGTCTGTGGCTCATAGCCCGTAGTTTTTTGTTGTGTGTGTGTGTGTGTTTTGTTCTTTCCTTCCTGTTCATTTCATGTTTTGCCCTATTAGATTCCTACTGTTTTTTTCAACTTTATTCAGGTATGATTGACAAATAAAAAGTATATATTCAAAGTATAACATGTTAATTTGATATACACATATATTGTGAAGTGATTACGAATGTGTGTGTGGTGAAAATACTTAAGATCTATTCTCTTAGCAAATTTCAAGGATACAATACATTACCATTAACATAGTCATCATACTGTACGTAAGGTCTCCAGACTTAGCTATCTTGTAGCTGAACCTTTGTACCGTTTGACCAACATCTCCCCATTTCTTCACCCCTCAGCCTGGGATAACCACTGTTCTCTCTGCTTCTGTAAAACGTTCTGTTCAACATTTTTATATTCCACTTTTAAGTGGTGTGAAGCAGTATTTGTCTTTCTTTGGCTTATTTCACTTAGCATAATGCCCTCCACTTCACTCCTGTTGTTTCATTTCTTTCTTTTTTAAAGTTTGATTAATATTCCATTCTGTGTGTGTGTGTGTGTATTGCATTTTTCTTTATCTGTTCATCTGTGGATAGACACATAGGTTGTTTACATATCTTGTCTGTTGTAAATAATTCCTATATCATGGGAGTGCAGGTATCTTTGAGATCGTGATTTGATTTCCTTTGGTTGTATACCCAGAAGTGGAATTGCTGGATTGTATGGTAGTTCTATTTTTAATTTTTTGAGAAACCTCAGTAGTTTTCCATGAAGGCTATCCCAGTGTACATTGCCATCACATCATTGCCATCACATCATTCCCATCACATCTTTACCAGAACTTGTTATAGTTTGACTTTTTGGTAATAATCATCCTAATGGGTGTGAGATGATATTTCATTATGGTTTTGATTTGCATTTACTTGATGATTAGTGATGTTGAGCACGTAATCATGTACATATTTGTCATTTGTATATCTTCTTTGGAAAAATATCTATTTAAATTTTTGCCCACTTTTTAATCTGGTTATTTGTTGTTACTGTTTTTTGTTTGGTTTTGCTGTTGAATTGTATGAGTTCTTTATATATTTTGGATACTAGCTTCTTATCAGATATATGGTTTGCAAATATTTTCTTCCACTGCATAGGTTGGCTTTTCATTCTGTTTATTTATTTATTTATTTGCTATGCAGAAGCTTTTTAGTTTCATATAATGCCATTTGTTTATTTCTGCTTTTGTTGCTTTTGCTTTTCACCTCAAATCCAAAAAATCAGCACCAAGATTGATGTTGAACAGCTTTTTCCCTGTGCTTTTTTTCTAGTTTTACGGTTTTAGGTCTTATGATTAGATTTTTAAACCATTTTTATAATTTTAATTATATTGCAATTAATATGCAGTGTTCTGTTTGTTTCAGGTGTACAATATAATGATTCAACAATTCCATATATTACTCCGTGCTCTTTAAGATAAGTGTACTTGTAATCCCCTTCACCTGTTTTCCCCATCCCTGCTCCCACCTTCCCTCTGGCAGCCATCAGTTTGCTCTCTATAGTTAAGAAATCTGTTTTTTTGGCTTATCTCTTTTTTTTCCTTTGTTCATTTGTTTTGTTTCTTAAAGTCTACATATGAGTGAAATAATATATTTGTCTTTCTCTGACTGATTTATTTTGCTTAATATTATACTCTCTAGATCCATCCATGTTGTTGTAGCTGGCAAGATTTCATCCTTTTTATGGCTGTATAACATTCCATTGTAGATATATACCACATCTTCTTTTTTTTTTTTTTTTAATTTGACAGACAGATCACAAGTAGGCAGAGAGGCAAGAGGAGGAGGTAGGTTCCCTGCTGAGCAGAGAGCCCGATGCGGGACTCGATTCCAGGACCCTGAGATCATGACCTGAGCCGAAGGCAGAGGCTTTAACCACTGAGCCACCCAGGTGCCCTTTTTTTTTTTTTTTACCACATCTTCTTAATCCATTTATCTATCAGTAGACGCTGAGGTTGCTTCCATAATTTGGCTTTTGCACATAATGTCACAATAAACATAGGATTACATTTATCCTTTTGAATTAGTGTTTTTGTGTTCTTTGGGTAAATATCCAGTAGTATGATTACTGGATTATAGGGTAGTTCTGTATTTTAATTTTTTGAGTAATCTCTATATTGTCTTCCACAGTGGCTGCACCAGTTCACATTCCCACCAGCAGTGCACAAGGGGGTTCCTATTTCTCCATATCCTCACCAGCGCTTTTTGTTTCTTGTGTTTTTTATTTTAGCCATTCTGACAGCTGTGACGTGATATCTCATTGTGGTTTTGACTTGTATTTCCTTGATGATGAATGATGTTGAGCATCTTTTCAAGTGTCTGCTGGCCATCTGGATATCTTCTTTGGAAAATTGTCTGTTCATGTCTTCTGCCCATTTTTTAATTGGATTATTTGTTTCTTTGGTCTTGATTTGCATTAGTTTTTTTTTTTAATATATTTTGGGTACTAAACCTTTCTTGGTTATGTCATTTGCAAATATCTTCTCCCATTCTTAGTAGTAGGTTGTATTTTAGTTTTGTTGGTTGTTTTCTTTGCTGTGCAGAAACTATTTTGCAGTCCAAGAGTTTATTTTTGCTTTTGTCTCCCTTTCTTCCGGAGACATATTTAGAAAGATATTATGTTTGACGTCTGAGAAATTAATGCCTGTGCCCTCTTCTAGGACTTTTATGGTTTCAGGTCTCATATTTAGGTTTTTAATCCATGTTGAGTTTATTTTTCTGTATTCTGTAATAAGAAAGTGATCCAGTTTCTTTCTTTCGTATATCTATATATAGCTATATAGCTATATAGATATATAGATATATATATAGTTGTCCAGTTTTCCCAACCCCATATGTTGAAGGGACTGTCTTCTTCCCACTGCATATTCTTGCCTCTTTTGTTGAAGATTAATTGACCATATAATTGTGGGTTTATTTCTGGGCTTTCTATTCTGTTCTGTTGATCTATGTGTCTGTTTTTGTGCCAGTACCACACTGCTTTGATTACTACAGCTTTGTAATGTAACTTGAAAGTCTGGAATTGTGATGCATCCAGGTTTTTTTTTTTTTTTTTTTTTTTTTCCCCTTTCTTTTTCTTATGGCTTTGGCTATCAGGAGTCTTTTATAGTTCATTCCATACAAATTTTAAGATTGTTTGTTCTGGTTCTGTGAAAAGTGCTGTTAGTATTTTGTTAGGGATTGCATTGAATGTATGGATTGCTTTGTGTGGTATAGACATTTTAACAATATTTGTTCTTCCAATCCATGAGCATGGGATGTCTTTCCATCTCTTTGTGACACATTTTCCTTCATCAGTGTTTTATAGTTTTTAGAGTAGATTTCTTTCACCTCTTTGGTTACATTTATTCCTAGGCATTTTCTTTTATTTATTTATTTTTTGGTGCAATTGTAAATGGGATTGTTTTCTTAATTTCTCTTTCTTTTGCTTCATTATTAGTGTATAGAAATGCAACAGATTTCTGAATATTGATTTTGTATTCTGCCACCTTACTGAATTCATTTATCAGTTCTACTGGTTTCTTGGTGGAGTTTTTAGGTCTTTCTATGTATAGTATTTAGTTTTGGGTCTTATGTTTAAATCTTTAATCCATTTGAGTTGGTTTTTGTGTATTCATGTATGGGGTAAGATAAGGGTCCGGTTTCGTTCTTTTCCATATAGAAAACCATTTATTGGGTGAGAGCCTGAGATGCGTCCACCTGTGGGCAGCACATGTCCTGTGGGATGGCACACAATTGGGCCTCACAGATGATCTATCACATAGTTTGCACTCATTTGGTGAACTGAACATGTGGCTTGTCAGAAACATTTTTCTTCAGTGTTTTAGCATGTGCCTTGTAAGGGAAATTTAATCCAGATGTGTCAAAGATTCATTTACACTTAAATCATTAAAGCATTGTTCTGAGGTTTTGATGCCTAACAAGTCTTTTGACTTTTTCCAAGCCTTCCTAAATGCTTTGCCAAGGGCAAATCTAATGCCCAGCACCAGAATATCCAGGTTTTCTCCTTGAGTCTTAAATCCTTGCTTATATCTCAGGGAAAATGTTTTCTAGCCGTCAACATCTACCTGCTCCTGTTTCTAAGTGTCTCAGAGGAACGGCACTCTGGAAGGGTAAAATATGATTTAGCATGATTTACACATCTGGCCCCAATCTGGGCCTGTTTTCTAACTTGGCAGGAGGTACAGGATGTATTTTACTTTCATCTACCTCTGCTTCATTGGAGACATTGTATGATGCAAACCCCAGACGATTCTGAGTTCATCTGGTCAATGGAAATGGAAAGGAGGAAGCCTCTCTTCATTGCAAGGATTTGGGGTAAACATATTAAAGAGCATGAATGCATAGAGAAGCATTATGTTTTCTATTGTTTTCAAGATCAGAGCCAAGCCACCACATATCAATCTGCATTTTACCAATAGATTTACATCCCTCGCCTGGCTAATAACTTCGGTTGCCTCATGTATGGTTAGGGCTGATCCCAGGGCCGTGATGCTGGAAAGGATTCCACCAGAAAGAACCTCATTTAGTATCTTTCCCCTTCTTGTTCCCTTTTGACATTTACCTTTAACTCTTTCCCTGTGCTCAGAAATTGCCCCAGATCCTTCTGGGCATCCAGGAAATAAATAAAGTAAATTAAGTTCTATGAAATTCCTACTGAGATCACACTGTTTCCATAGGACAGGTGACAACTTGAGGCAGGGATTATGTCTCTTTTACTTCCGTGTCCTTTGTGTTTAGTAAAATACCTGTGCATACAATTGGTGCTCAAGTCATGTTTGCTGAATAAATTTAGTATCTTTGTATGTGAGAAAGTCATGCTAAATTCAAAAGGCTAAATTCCTGACCATGAAATTTCAGCTGTTAGCCTAATCTCAACAAACAGCCTGTCTTTCTATATTTTGTATATGATTTCATCCATTCAAACCTCAAATCCACAGCAGGAAATACCTAATACCACCTAATAACAGCCCATGGGACCTTTTTTCCACTACTCTCTAGTCACCCAGTGAGTGTAGGAAATGTAAGAAATGTCCAACCTTTGAGAGAGAATGAAGCTGAGGCTTCTTTGCCAATTGGCTTGCCCTTGTGTTGAGTCAGTGTGTGGATCCACTTACTACCTGTGAGATTCTGGTCTTTTATCTGTGGGTTGAAGTTCTCACCTCTGTAATGGGAGGTGTAGACTAGATCAGTTGTTCTATCTATACTATTCATTTCATATGTCCCTTTTTGTGAAGATAGACTTCAGAAATTATTCAGCTTCAAGTTATTTGGGATAGGGACAGCGTCAGTCTTTTTCTGGCTATCCCTATTGGTCTCTCTACTATAGTCTTAAAAAACTCATGTTAGCCAATTTAGCCAATGACAAAGTGAGTTTCTTTTAGTGATTACAGGTCACTTCCAACAGTTAGAAGTAAGTGGGAACTGGATAGCTCCCTCCCCATGCCTAGTTACCAGGTGTTAGGAATAGTGAAAGCAATTCTTATACATAATTCTACTATAATCTAACATTTTTTAGCAAGCAGTCATGTAATCAGCTTGATGACGTCCTTGGCCTTCTAGGCACTCAGGCTGAACACTTTGAATAAATATTCACATCAAGGCAGATAAAATAGTATTTGTGAAAGGGGAAAAAATACCTCTAGTTTGAATAAGCAAAAAAAGTCCTTCATCAAGTGGTGAAGACTGGACCAGATCTAGGGTCTCGCATTGAGAGGGAACGTGAGAATTTTTTACCCTTTTTCATAAGGTTAAGGTGCCTGCATACAATTTCCATTGAGCACACCTGTTATTTCACTAGTGAAAATATTATCTAGCATGTTTATGTGGATTCTACTAGTGCAGATTTGAAAAGCCATGTTGAAAGTTGCTTGCAGTAGGTTTCTCAGAGAATGTCTGATTAGGGTCTTTTAAATGCTAACTAATTACCCCTGAGAAGTTCAGGTAAGTTAAGTTTCTTGTACAAATATATTGCTCTGTTTGTGTGCAAGTGTTTTATTTTATTTTTTTAAAGATTTTATTTATTTATTTGATGGATGGACAGAGATCACAGGTGGGCAGAGAGGCAGGCAGAGAGAGAGGGGAAGCAGGCTCCCTGCTGAACAGAGAGCCCGATGTGGGGCTCAATCCCAGGACCCTGAGATCATGACCTGAGCTTAAGAAATTATTAACTAAGGCAGAGGCTTAACCCACTGGAGCCACCCAGGTGCCCCTGTGTGCAAGTATTTTAAAATAAATTAGATACTATAACATTAGCCTTGAGAACTAATAATTTTTATGATCCTATCAATAAAAATGTGATTAGCCTCCTTCCATATGTATGTAAGAGTCTAAAATGTCAAACTGAAACAATTTTGAACCCAGTTTAGTTGCATTGTTTTCTAACTTAACATCCAACAATATATAAAATGATCTCAGGCATCTGCTGTTTTTAATGTGTTTATTTTAAAAGAAAAATGGAAATAATACTTTTAAAAATGAAATTATTTATGCAATCAGTTTATTATTCACAACATAGTTAACATGGATATTTTTAAAGTCTTGAAATATTTTTGAATAAGTTATTTTGGTAGGTTTTAAAATTATGTAACATGACATCTTTGTGAAATCATGTATTTGTATAAGGAAATGCGATTTAGTCACAGCAGGGAAATTTCATCTAACTCATTCAAGCATGATTCGTACATTTGTTAAGAGTATGGTAATTATATTCTAGTAGAAGATTCTTTTATTCTGTCATTATATATTGTCATTTTTAGATACAAAACTAATTTCTGTCATATCTTGCCAAAAAAAGGGTCACATTTCCAAGTAGTCACATTATTATCTGTACTCTGAGCATTTTTTCTTTTCTATTTTTTTTTTAAGATTTTTAAAAAATTTATTTATTTGGCACAGACAGAAAGAGCAAGCACAGGCAGGGGGAGTGGCAGGGAGGGGAGGAGCAGGCTCCCTGCTGAGCAAGAAGCCTGTTGTAGGGCTTGATCCCAGGACCCTGGGATCATGACCTGACCTGAAGGCAGCCACTTAACCGGCTGAGCCACCCAGGTGCCCCATCTGGGCACTTTTTTCCATATAGAAAGATCTCCCTTTAATCAGCCATGCATGAATCTGGACTTCAAAGGAAATAGATGTATACATGTGATGGTTAAATGTGGAGGCAGGATTACTTTCCTCATTCACCTGTAATCCCCCCTAAGTGCCCACTATATGCCATGTTCAGCACAGGATTGGATGTGTGAATGTAGCAAGAAGCAGACAGGTGGTACCTAGCTAGTGTCCTGGGCATATAGCCAAGTACCAAAGGAGTGACGTGCACTGGTTTCATGGGCCAGACGACAACCTTTATGTCTTCCCACTCTGAGTTCCACCATGGCATCAGGGGTTGTCTTACTAATTTTGTTTTCAGTGAGTGGAGGTGGGGGGAAGTAAAACGGAACAGCGGTTAATTCTGTGTGTAAAATATCGCATACATATAATCACATACATGAAGACAGAGTGAAACAATCAGCATATATAGAAGTCTCCCTGTGGCATCACACACACTCTCAAACTTTTAAATGCTACCCATATGCTGATGATGCCAAAATATTAATTTATAGTTCTCATTTTTCAGACCTGTACATGCAAATGCCTTCTGTACCCTCTATGCAGACATGGTTCAAAAACCTCAAATTCAAAGTGAGGTAAGGTGTTGCCCATCTAGACCTGTGTGCCTCAGTAAGTGGTAGACCCAGGGCTGAGGCAGAAACTTGGGAGCCATTCTAGACTTTTCCCACTCTTTTAGACCCATGTCCAATCCAGTATTATAGCCTCCTGATTCTGGTTTCTAAATACTCGTGATCATTATCTCCTCTTTATCCTTATTATTTCTGTTTTAATGCAATGCCCTCATTGCAGACCACCAAGAACCACCTGTCTGATCTGCCTCCTCCGTTTATCTTCCTCAGAGTCAAACTCCACACAGCTGAGAGCATGATTTATTAAAAACACAAATCTAACTGGCCTACTTCTTTATCGATGTCTCTTCAATGGCTTTACCTCAATTATGGTAATTGAGCATATAAAGCAATGTTTATACTATGGGTGGGAACCCATCAGTGGGTTATGAAATCAGTTTAGTAACTTGTGATCAGAGTTTTAAAGAAAGTTAAATAGGATAGATTAGGATATAGTAGACTAGAGTACGGTGATTCCCACATAGTGAGAGTAAGTAATACTTGCAAAACTTCGGTTGAAAATGTTTGTGTGTGTGTGTGTGTGTGTGTGTGTGTGTGTGTGTGTGTGTGTGTTACAGGGCAGGGCGACAATGAAAAATGCACTTCATTTTTTTAACTGGGAATCCTGATTTAGCAAAAATGAAAGTTACTGATCTAAAGCTTACAGAAAATATGCTTAAGGACTGAAGAGGACAAATGTAATCCCCAGGGATCATAGGGATATCCTTTTTATAAGTAAAAAATAAATAAATAAATAAATTCCTATATTATCTTTATAATTTACTCATCAAATTTTACCTTCTTCTCACTAACAAAGCTACATTTGTCTTATCATAAATGCGATGATTGAAATTACTTATATGTGTTTGTTTACCCTGAGCTTTGCATGGTCCTGCCACAGCACCTGGGGTCCTCATTCCTTGTCTCAGAACGCAGATCAAATGTTAATGGTCGAGCTACTCAGCAGGGACTAAGCTGTCTTTTGATGACCTACCCCTGTCTGTGGGGACTCCTTTGCCTGGTACTTTGGATTCCAGAAATACTCAGGTGCTCTTGTGTCTCTCTGTCCCTCCCCTTCCATGACGGTGACCTTCACGCCTTTGCCCTTCCTCTAGCTTCTGTCTCAAATGTCCTCCCTCTTGACCTTCTCCAGGATTTTTCCCTTTCTTATATTAGAGCTCAGCTAAGGAGTCATTCCCCTATGGGAAGCCACCCTGACCCACATTATCTGCTGAGGTGACCAGGCCACTGCATTACCCTGCCCCAAGCTCACAGGAAGAGGTGTGATGACATAGAACACAATCATGTTTAAAAGTACAGATCCTGGTGACTCTGTCGTCAGCATGATGCAATTGAACATTTATTTCCTGTTGTGTTATTGCAGCAGAACATTACCTTGGAGTATTAATTTGTGTTTTGCTTGTTGCATGTTCCCATCTCCCCTTTTAAACACTTGGCTGACAGGCCCTTTGGAATCCTTACCTCTGGGAGGAAAGTAGTAACTGTGTAGAGTGAAATCTGCCCGCCTTTTGTCAGGTAATCATATGAAGTATACCGGATGGAGAGAAAGGAGCAGGGCTGTGGGGGCACCTTTGTGGACAAGCAGAAAAGGAAAAGAGAGACTCCCAAAAGGGGAGATGGGAGAGGCTGGTAAATACGAGCAGACCCTTGGGCAGCCGGAAGACCTCAGAGGTGGCTGCATGGTGTGTCCAACAGTGACTGTTACATTTATAGGGGACTTGAGTTGTGCTTAAATTGATTTAAAGAACTTGGGAGATGTGTCCCTTCTAACTCATCTAGGTTTGTAGACTGTTTCATGTCTGTCATAGTATCCTTTTTTGGCTTTGTATTTGGTATTTTTTTCCTTATCCCATGAATAGCTGACATTTGGATAAGTTTGTGCCTTCTGTACATTAGCTCATTGAGTTCACACTGTAGTTCTTATAAGGTTGACCCCATTGCCATATTTATTATGTAAATGAGAAAATGGCAACATAAAAAACCTGTCTTAAATTCTGGCTGAGTGCTGGAATCAGGATTTAAACCAAAACTGACTAGATCTGGAGTCTGTGCACTCACCCCCATCATCCTGAACTCACCGTCCTGCCTCACCTGTGCTGGGTGGGTGGTGGATGCCATCCCTCTGAGGACCATACCTTGTGCTCCTGTCATAGTGCCTAACTCAGTGAGGGTCACTGGAAGTGATCAGCAGATATGAGCTGGCATCGTAGACACTTACCTTCCTGTGGAAGGAGCTTAGCTCCTCAGTCTTGACCACATCTGACATTGTTTGGCCAAGAGGAGAAAGGTGGTTCAGGATGAACTCCTTTCTGTCCAAGTCCCCCCACTCTCCTGCCCTTTTTCCTGCCTGTCCAGCCAAGGGGAGTACTGGGTTAACCACAAGCTGGTGGTGTATTCTTTCTATGGTTTTGGTCTTTAAGATTCTGTGAGAGAGTGCTGAGAGCTCTTAGTGAAGAGCTGAGGGCATTCCAAAACTGAATCACGCAATCACTCTCCTTTCCCTGACCATCTCCCTCCAAGGAGTGTCCTTAGTGCATGGGGACAGGAACCCAGAGGATCCTCAGATGAATAGCAAGGATGTTTGGGGCTATCGTGGTCAAAGAAGGAACCCTGAAAAAAGTTTTGCTTGTGATTTGTCCAAAGACATTTACAAGTCTCTTCTAGTGCAGAGAGATAAGGCCCATAGAGATCCAGATTCCCTCTCTAACTCACACTCTTCTTTCCTGGGGAAGAGGATCCATTCAGCTTTTGTGACTTGATTTGAAACCATTGAAACTGAGTGTCCCGCCAGGACACACGACATGTGCAGGGGTTGTCTGCACAGCAAGGACGACAGTGTGAACCTTCCTGCACACCATATCAGGGCCTAGCCAGGGACGACAGGGGGGGTCATCCATGCCCATCTGGGGCTGCTACACTTGGTGAACTGCAGGAAGAAGACGTGTGACTGAGGGCCTTTGTAGCTCAGGAGCTGGAAGGTGAAGTACAAACCCCCTCTGTTTCCTTCCCTTGTTCTTGCCTAAGTCCAAGAAGTGGATTGAGCTAAAGTCTGGGGAGACATTGGAGCAAGCTGTTTCTGGAAGGTCCCCACAGGACTGTGGGACCTTTTTCTGCTAACCACTATCAGGCTCACCCCAACCTGTTCACTATGAGGACTGTCAGTCCTCCTTTCAGAATCAGAGCAACTCAAACACAAATGACTGCAGGTTGAATTAGCCTCTCCCTGAGGATTCAAGCTTGGTTGTTTGGAATATAGAACTGGGTGGTTTCTGAAAAGTGCTCATGCAGCTGCGTATGATGCCGGGGGACTCTGTCTTAGCTACATGCCGAACATTTGATTCTGCAGCCTGTGTGTTGGCCATGCTCTCAAGCAAGTGAAGAAGTGTTATTAATAATAGGTTGTGTCTCTCTAAGGATTGCTGGAGAGAGCTAGTCATGAGCTAGTCTTCTGGCCTTTGCTTTAAGTTCCATGTTTGTTCAGTTGTATGAATCTATCCCTTTCCCAAATCTAGTAAGAGGGCCCAAGAGAATGTTTCTTCATGATAACACCACTAAACTTGAGAATAAAGTTGCAGGACCCTCGTTCACATAGCCCCACTCCGTATTTGGAAGCCAGCCTTAAGGTAACTTCCTGTTGCACAGGTGGCCCATTGCAGGAGGGTCCCAGGTTTAATGTTGGGTACATTGGTCATCCCACTGTCCCCCATCTGGAAGGGGAAAGGCTGACAGCCTGCTCCTTGGCTTGGTGCTGGGAAAGCCCTTGGGACCTGTGGGAGGAGTGATGGGGAGACACACATTTACCTCTGCCTTCTTCCCCAGCATCAGACTCTACTGTGGCTGCCGCAGAGTGTGTGTTTCTGCAGCTGTGTCTTTGGCTCTCAAGAGGCAGATTGTTGGCTGGTCCAGTGCTGGGGGCTGCCAACGGGGGTGTCATGTGTTCTGCTATGTTTTTTGTCTGTGTGATTTTAATGTTCCCAGCTGGAGTTTTCTTGCTCTTTGCAACAAGGCCTCTCTTCTGTATATGTTTAGCTTTTTTTCTATCTGTCAATGAAGGAGAAAGTTGGTTATAAGGGGACTGAATAAAGAAAGAAGAGCAGATGCTCTCTCACTGTCTTTCCCCCATAAACCAACATGCCTTCTGCCCTGCTTTTCCTGGCAGGACTCAGCTCTGCTCTGAGCAGTCCAAACCTGGGAATTGGCTGGCCACATCCGGGATCAGTTTTGAAGCTCAGCTCTGGACCACGTGGGGACAGCATTCCCCCCACCCCCAGGAGCATTGTGGTCTCCCATTCAGGGCAGAGTGGGGATGGTCTCTCTGAAGGGCAGAGGATGCCTTCACCAAAAATGGGTTTAAACCCTTCCTCTTTCATGGAGTCTGGGGCTGAATTCCTAATTCCTGAATTCCTTCCCCTTTCACAGAGTCTGGGGCTGAATTCCTAATTCCTACAATGGGAGAATGATAGGGGGAAAAAGAGACACACATGAGTTTAATTCTTCTGTAGTTTGTCCCCTTCACTCCCCAGATTATGTGCATGAGAAGAGACATGGAGGGGAGCTTCTGGCCTTCATTGCATACCACACCACTTCTACCCTCCTTTGGCCTGTGTACATACCTTCTTTGCAATCCCATCCTGGGCCACATTTATTTATATATTACCTAGGTTGATAATAATATCTCATTTATGAATATGTCTACTTACGGGCAAACCCAGCTAATTATTTTCTCTTAATATTTGGCTTAAAGCACACCTGTAGATGTGAGCTTTCGTCATAAAGCTTTTGTCTAGGCATAAGTCTAAACCTCTGATCCTTTCTCAGAGAATTAGGACTGGTTCTTGAATTTTGGACACTTAGCATTTACTAGGGGAGAGTAGGAGAATGGAGGGAGTGAACATCAAAGCGCTGTATTGAATGCCATGGTGGGTAGATTTGCCAAGGCCTGGAAATGATTTCCTTTTCCTAGTACTAGGGCAGTTGGTCCAACTTGCCAAAAACCAATTTGCCCATTGTTAAATGAGCAGTTTGCTGAATTTACCAAATTTACCAATTTACCAAATTACATTTATGCATTTATAAAGACTTGAGGAATTGGCACAGGCTCGTTTTGCAGGGTCTGAAAAAGCTCTGGGGAGTCAGAAGCAATGGTCCCTGGGAACAGCCCTGCAGGTGACATACAGGAGCCTCTAGGGGGCGTCACTGACTAGATGGTGATGTGCATTGGCTAAGTTGGGGAAGTTAATCAAGGATTCACTGCTGAAATACAGAGCGTTTCTGACTACTCAGTTCCTCTTTTTAAACTAGTTCTTATTTTTTACCACTATTGTGTTTAAAAGCTCACCAAGGTGTATTCTTCACTAGCTACCTATCCTTACACATTTCCCAACCTCCTATCATGTCATTTGTTTGGCTTTTCATCTCTTCTCTTCTCTCTTTTATTTTAGAGCAACACCAAATCTCTCATTTTTTACTGTGGAGCATGAGCAGAACAGGTTAGCTATCTCTTTATTGCTTTTATTCCTGATAACCCTTGTACTTTCAGGGTCCACCTTCTACTACAAAAGACTGACCAGAAGAAAAATGGTTTCTTCCCTAAGAGTAATTATGGTGCCAGCTTTTCAGGTAATAATAATAATAATAATAATAATAATAAATATTTTCTACACCTAAGCATGCTCTTACAATTTTGGAAAATAGAAAAAAAAAACTTCAAAATCTTACAAACCAAATGTGATAACCTTCATATATTAGGCAATAAATATTTTAGGGATTAACAGATGAAATAATGTGATGAAATAACGTAATGAAATAATGTGATAGCTCTCTACCCTCTCCCTTCTAAAGTCATAGCAGACTGCTTCACCTGGTTTTAACCCAGATCTTAGGGGAGGAAGAAAACTGAGCTCAGCATATTGGGAGATCAGATTAGGAGCTTGACACAGAAGCTCTTGTAGGAAAGGATTTTGTCTCATCTTTCCTGACTTCTTGAAATCCTCAAGTGTGACATTGGGGGCTGGGTAGGGACAGGCTATAGGTTCTTTAGACAAAAGATGACAATGCTAGATGTCAGGGCTTATCTTGCAAAATTTTTAAAAAATATTTTTTATATATAAAGATTATAAACGTAATATATTTAATATAATATATAAGATAAAAGTAAATCTATGTATATATTATTTATATATAAACAAATATATATTATATATACATATTTTTTATATATACATATATATCCCATATATACATACGGGATTTGAAGGATTTATTTAAGAACAAAGACAAAATGCTTCATAGGGAGAAGGTACCTGCATGGAGAAGGGATCTAGATCAGTAGCTCCGGTCTGTGGCAATCAGGTCTTGGTGGGATTAACTTCGAGACTGGTTGCGTATGCACTGTGTATGAAACTGGCTATCTAGTCTTTTTGGGTTGCTATAACAAATATCATAGAATGGCTGTCTTAACAGAAATTAACTTTATCACAATTCTGGAGGCTGAAAGTCCAAGATCAGGGTGCCAATATGGCCAATTTTTGGTGAAAACTCTCGCCTGACTAACAGGTGGTCAGCTGCTTTCTGTGTCCTCACATGGAGAAGAGAGAGTGAAAACGCTCTGGTGTCTTTTTTCTAAGGGCACTAATCCCATCATGAAGGATCCACCCTCATGACCTCATCTAAGCTTCATTATCTCTCAAGGGCTCCATCTTTAAATATCATCATCTTGGGTGGGGTGTGGGGGTGGGGGGAGGGCTTCAAGGAGTGAAGTTGTAGGAGGAAGTATTGGTTAGGAAACTAGCTTGCTTTTACACTAAGATCGTGGTCCTGGATTTGGATAACACAATAAAGGTATTGCCAAGTACTGCTCAGTGGTCTCTGCTATTTCCAAGTTGGATTGAACTAAGGAAGCAAACCAAAGGAAAAGGCTATATGCTTCTTTTTCTCCTTCTCCATGAGCCTTTGATTAAAAAACTCTCTGATACCGTACACTTCTAGGACATAGCTCTTCATCAACTAGCCATTTATCACTATATGTATATTTATTGCATGGACCAGCCATTAACTTGATAGGTCTTTTGGGAAATCCTGCATTTCTACAAATAAGAGAAAACTGCTCAAATGTGGATCCAGGTTCAATAGTTCCTTCTGGGCCGGCTGCTTCTGTCACTGGCCTGACTCAATCCCAGTCTCATATCCAGGCTACTCAGAATTAAATGAAAAGAGCATCATCTAAAGTGGGGAATTTTAAAGATGAATAAGAGAAACCTGTTTGTGATCTTGGACTAGAACTTCAAGGTAAAGTGGGAGCTCAGATAAGATTTATAGATGATGTACTCACAGTTACCCCTATTCCTATTGATATAATTCACCTCTTTCTGTTACTGAGGTATGATTAGTCCAAACCAGGAAGAATTACAGTCTAATGCCAAAGAAATGACCTAGAACAGGGGGTGAATATATGTATTTAATATATGATATACATCATGTAATTTTAGTAGTTGCCTAAGAAAATTTGGGAGAGGAAAATAAAATTGCTAACTAAAATATGTACATAATAAAGGTTCAGGTTAAAATAGATATTTATTTTGCTTTTACTACAGATCTGTGGAAATGACTTTTTATTTGTTAGGAAGGGTCATCTCTGAGTTTCCTGTAAAGTTTGGCATCATTTAGTCTATCCTTTCTGACTCTTCCTCATATATATGTATATATAGCCTGTCTCTATTTCCTGAGCTCCACAGTGAACTGACAAACTAGCAGTAATTTGAATCTAGTCCTTAAAATTTAATCTTCTGGGATAGTCCATTTCATGCCCCTGATGAAACGCCCCTGGCAGAGTAAGGGTGGAGATCTAAGGCAGCAATAGCACATTCTTAAACTTACCTGAAAGTATATGCTGGTATGAGAGTCATGTAACAAAAACCAAGGGACTATCAGGTGAAAGATGATGTAGGAGCCCTTGGAATGCATGGGAGAAATGCAGTCTTGATTGGATTCCTTGAAGGGCAACATGGTTTCTGATGTGTGGACAACCCAGGCAAAACAATGAAAATGGACAAAGGCCTAGCAAGGACAAGGGCCCTCCGAGGCACTTAGGGCAAATGGAGTTATGACATAGAAAAAGAAGAGAAAGGCGAGAGAAACAAAAGTAGATAGGAAAGTAAATGAATGACTCGAACTGTCCATTATTGAAGGTTTCCGGTGTTTCCCTAGTAGAGATCACCAAGTTACAAGTCTTAATTTTGCCTTACCAACATATTTCTGGTCATACAAAAATGAGTACCCACTTTGACCACTTGGGGTCTCTAGAGAATCACTGATCAGTGTCTGAAACCTGATAACCTTGTGGTTATCAATCATTGGAAGAGGTATAGGTGTTTTATTTTTCCAACATGTTTTGTCACAGCAGATCCAATGCCTGAATTTTGTATTTCTGAAGTTTAAAACATGCATTTAACTACTCCAGTGGGTAGCTACCACCTGAACTCCAAGCGGCACTGGCTGTCATCCCTCAAGTTCATCCCTTGCTGCATTGATGGCAGAACTTTCACAATTTCACTATTATTTCTTGGAGTAACGACACTGCTTCCTATTACAAAGGCAAATGCTCATGAGGGACTAATTTAGACAATTATTATAAGCTCTTTATACCTTCGTATGACTTACTCTTTTACATTGGAATTTCCCAGAGTGTTATTAAGGACAGATCAGAGCCAGCAGCAGGACACTAAAGAGGTGAAGACAAATTTCATTTACTTCACACCATTACAGAAGTCTGACCCTGGGTCCCTTCTTGCCCCCAGGAAAGTGCTAACCCTGGGGTCAAGAGAGCAAACTGCCCTTCGTTTCCCTAAGCCCTCCTGTTTGAAAGGATGACTTCCAGACTTTCCAGGGACACTGACAGTATCACCTCCTGAGTCCTTAGTGGGACGCTTCCTGGTCACACAGACAGTAGCTATTTTGGACATGACTGACATTTTTGATAGTGTTGGTGATGAAAGGTGTGCATTTCAACATTCTTTTAAATAATTCTGTAATTATTTGGAATGAATCACTGATGAAATCTGGGGAATCATGAAATCCTTTCTCAATGTTTGGCTGATGCGCTGCAGGAAATTTTACTCTCATGCTCTCTCATTTTTATTTCAAGAATTTTGGATGCTGTTTCATGATGCATTTCTCATACATTTATCCATCTCTCAAACATTTACTGAGAGCCTTTTACTTTCTACCTCCCCTGAAGGCTCTATGAATATAAGGATGAATAAGAATGAGGCTGGGCTCTTATGAAGTTCATCAACCAGTAGGAGAGACAGATGTATAAAGGCAGTTAGAAAATGAGTGATCAGGAGGGAAGCATAGGGGCTCCTGGGTGGCTCAGTCAGTCAACCATCTGCCTTCAGGTCAGGTCATGATCCCAATGTCCTGGGGTTGAGCTCCACATCCGGCTGTCTGCTCAGCACGAGTCTGCTTCTCCTTCTCCTCTCCACTCATGCTCTCTCTCGCTATCTCTGTTTCTCTCTCTCAAATAAGTAAATAAAATATTTTTTTTTTAAATGAGAAAAAGAACAGGGAAGTACAGAGTGCTTTGAGACCAAGTAAAAAGAACTTCTGGAAAGGTAAATTCCTTTTCTCAGCTTGTTTGAAAGCAACCATCTGTTATTGTTGTTGCTCTGGTATTTTTATCAGAATGCTAGTCTAATTGATAACTTACCTTGTTGCCTTTGATTCATTTTTAAATTACTCCCAGCTGCTTTAAAAGGCACAGATCACTGTGATAGGGAAGAGAGCATGAAAAGCAATCTGGCTAAGTCCTGCTGGTATAACTCATTGTGTAGGAGGGACCTTTTGTCTATTTTGAGGGAGACCAGTGACCAGTGGGGCTGCCCATGCTTTCACAATAGATATCCTGCAAATCCTGGGTCAGTCCTGCTGGAACGCAGACAACTCCTGACTAAAGGAAATGTTCTAAAGTGCGTATGTTCTTCCCTTCTGCAATTTTTCAAGGAATGTGGCCATCTCTCAGCAACCTATCCTTCTTTTGGAGACTTGCTTACAAAACGGACAGTTAGATGAGTGTCCGAGGTTTGGAAGTGTGTATGCACAGAAATGGAGAGAATATACCCTGTCTTTTGAGCGAAGAGGTGGGGTAGGTGGTTACCACATCTCTGGGGCCAGTATTCTCAGAAGGCCATCTCTGCGGCTGGAGATCTTTTCCTGCAGTGTGGTGTGGACTTGTTTTATTTCTGACCTGAATAGCATTTGTACTCAGTTCTCTTCATGTGAGAGCGAATTTCATCTCTTCTTTGTTCGTGTGTGTGTGTGTGTGTGTTTTGTAAAAACCCATATATTTATAATGAAATAGTCCATTTGCCTTTTTGCTTTCAGGTGGGTGTGGACTTCTATTAATTCCAGACCCTGCTTTTTCCTTGGAGAATCACTTTTGTTCTTTTTAAAATTAAGTAGATCCACCATTTTCTGTATTCTTTCCTGTGATAACTCTTCCTGGAAAAAATATTATTTTCAAATCTCCAAACCACAAAGTGAAACAACAGGAAACAGTGTTCTTACAAGTGGGAAAACTTTGTGTGTGTGAGTGCGTGTGTGCACACATGGGTGAGGGGAAAGGTGAGCAGTGGATACATGTAACTTGTATATTTTGATGTCATATAGACCAACCTATTAAACAACTGAATAAGTCCTGTGAATAAGTCCTATGAAGACCTAAGTGGGTAACGCACCAACCAAGAATTTAAAAGGATTCCTGGGGGGTGCCTAGGTGGCTCAGTTGGTTAAGTGTCTGACTCTTGATTTTGGCTCAGGTAATGATCGGTCTGTCTACCTTCTCCCTGTTCCCCCTCCCCACACTCACTCTCTCTCAAAAAAAAAAAAAAAAAAAAAGAAAAAGAAAAAAGAAAAAAAGGATTTCTGAGTCTGAGCTTGAACTCGTTTTCAAAGTACTGTTGTAGAGTCAATATTTTTATGTCCCTGAACAGAGGAAGGGAGAGTCTGTCATGAGACCATTCACAGAAGGCCCATATGTCATCCTCCCTGTCTCACTTTCATTATAAGCATGACTTAGAAACCCCAGAGGCCTCTTCTTTGTCTTTCTGCTTTTGTGCCTCATGTCAGGTAGTCCTCACATGGATGCCCAAGAAAGCTTAGAATGTGTAATTATATCCGCATGCTATAGACATACATTTACATAGGTTGCTAGGTTCGTCATTTTTCCTACCCAGGGCGACTTTAAAGATGCAGGTGTTAAGACCATTCAGCATTATTTGGGAGGACCTAATTTCCCTCTTTGATACCTTTAGGTGTTGGGGTCTTAGAACAAATCTGTTGTGTGTGGAAAATTACAAAATCTAGACAGAGGTGGGAGAAGAGAGGGAGGCCATTGGGAGCTTGATAACTGAAGAGCAGAGAAAATTAGTTCAGAATATGTTTTCTTGTATTAAATGTCACGTCAGCCCAAGTTTTAGAAAGAGGGGCTGAAGGGCCACATGAGGACTGGTCATTCCTTGAATCACAGTCTCTCATCCTGGCTATCAGTTTCCCACACCTCTGAAGTAGTGAGGACCCAGAGTAATGGAATTGAGTTCAGATCAACATTTGAGGGAGAGCCCTCATCCTGTTCTTTGCTCACATTTGCTCGGCTTTGTCACAGGGTTGGGAATTGGGGCCATTGGAGTTTAGCCTCTTGTTAATGATAGGCCTCAAGGTTTGACTTCTGAAGCCTTGTCCAAAAGCAGGTGTACCTATGGTTATTAAAATTATTCTTGGGTCAAAGCATATGTTTACTAAATATAAATATAGGAAACATACCCTAATTTTTATAACTGTGTTTTGGCATCTATTCATTTTTAAAAATATATTAAATTTCCAAATTTGGAATAGTCTCAGACCCCTCTCAGCCTCTGAGAGGTCCTGAATTTACCACCAAACAGCAGCCAACATTTGAGGTCCCCTGGGTTTTTGTCCTGGGCCAAATAACCCAGCTGGTCCCTGTGCTAATAGATCCAAAAAACAGATTAAATTCACTACACATCTTGATCTTTCTTATACGAGTATTTCAAAATGGGGTTTTTTCTTACATCAGTTTTTAAACTTTGCTCTGTATGCTTGTAGGACACTAGCACTTTCTTGATTTATGAGAATATTTTCCTCCTTGAAAAAGTGCCCCAATTGGGGACATTTCTAATTATTGAAAGTGGCAAGCGAAGGGTGGGCATGAGATTCCCAGAGTGCACCCAGACAAAAGTGAAATAGAGTCTGACAATATCTGTCTAGTACTCCATAGGAACAAAGCAATAGAAATGAAACAGTGTTTGGTCTATGTGTGTGAAGGGGTATGTATGTGTATGTGTGTCTGTCTGCCTGTGTATCTTTGTGCAACAAATGTGTGACTGAGGCCTTATTCATACACAAATGAAACTAGCTCAAGTGGTGGCCTCCAATTACAACAAATTCTTTGTTTTGCCTTTCTCTGGGCTGAAAGTACTGCCAGTTTTATCTGAGCAATGTCTGGGGCCCATTTCCATTTGGATTTGGAGATTTAGGCCTCTAAACATACCCAAAAGAAATGTGCAGTTGGGCCAGTAGGGGAAACCATGATACAATCATAGTATACTTATTTATTCTTTAATTGCTGTTTCATATAAATATGTGTTTATATGTTATAAGACATATTTTGCTTAATTTTATTACCTATGCATTTTTCAGAGCATAAAATAATAATACATGCTTTTCATAGAAAATTTAAGAAGAATAGAAATATATACTATGAAGAAACTAAAAAGTCATGCATAATCTCAGCACTGTTATTTTAAGCTGACTTAATTCTAAAATCAGTTTTACTAATTTTTATTAATTTTTACATTGCAATCATTTCATTGGAAATAGTAACATAAACATTAGAGTTTTATGCTTGACCGTCTAAACCTATTTATTTTGACCCTAAAATACTAGAGGGACTTGTTGCAATGCCATCTAAAGTCAAAAGTTTATGTGATATGTACCCTCAATCTTCTCCTTTTGTTTAAAAAATGATAGTGAGAGGCAGGGAGCCTCTTCTGTCCTGCCTGCTGCTCCCTTTCAGTGTATTCAATAAACTCCTATCTCTTCAAAAAACAAAACATAAAAAACAAACAAAAAAACCACAGTGGTAGTTAATGCTCTATACCAACTAAATTCTTTACATGGATTAAGTAATTTAATACTTACAACAACCTTATGATGAAAGTACTATTGTAATATTTCCATTTTACAGATGGAAAAGTTGAGTTGAGAGATAAAGTAGTTGCCCCATCAGCAGTTTTGTTTTCTGCAGTTTCGTTGAACTGCCGCCCTCAACCGCGGTCTTCAAGCTGGCGGTTCTCCTGACGAATTGTCGGAAGGCCAGTAGTGTTCTAACTCTACCTTATGTTGCCTACGTCATTCGTCTCATGTCGGTCGTCTCATCCCTTGGCATTTTATCATCTCACATCAGCACAAGAAGAAAGGTAAGTACAGAATGACGAGATACTTTGAGAAAAAGACACTATGTTCACATCACTTTTATTACACTAGTTGTTACAATTGTCCCATTTTATTTCTTATGTTATTAATCTCTTACTGTGCCTAATTTACGAATTAAACTTTGTCATAGGTATGTACATATAGGAAAAAAAAACTATATATAGGTTTCCGTACTGTCTGTTGTTTTAGTTGTCCAAGGGGGTCGTGGACAGCCCGCGTCCCCCGCAGATAAGGAGGGGGGCTACTGTATTAAGTAATTAGACCAAGGTTACACACTTGTAGGTGGGCTTCTGAACAGTACTTGTGTTCTGAAACCCTCAGCAACCTTCTCCTAAACTTGACAGTGCTTAGTTTCATAAAGAGATAAGGCCCCAGCCATGCCAGTAGGGCATTTTGAGCACATTAAAGGGCAGCAAATCACATGCCTTTCCTTTGATTTCCTCAGAAACACGTCCCTTGTGTCAACTGGTGACAAGCCGCATGTGAGTTTTGCTCAGGCAACAGGCTGGAAATGCACGTGTGTGGCAGGCAGGCTTGTGAGATCACATCCGAAGGCTGGCTGGACTCCTTTCAGTCCTTTGGAGTGTTGATTTGGGTGAGAGGGAGAGGACGCAAAGCCCGCTCCTTTGGCTTAGAGGATAATGGAGCTGCACCTTCAAAAGCTGTTTGCAGTTTTATATTTGCATCTTACTGCCAAGGTGCTCGCTTGTCTTATCTCAAGTCAGTTGGCTGAGGCTAAGCCGAGTGGTTTCCTTCTGCATATGGAAGGGAATCATAGGGGCAAGAAGAGGGGCGGGCTGTAGAGAGGTATGGGTGGCTGGGAACGTGATATGAGTGTAAGGGAGGGAAATAGGTGGAGAAGATGGCGGGAGGATCAAGAATGAGGGGGGTTGGGGGACAGGAGGCCCTCCCCCAGTATGTGCTGCTGTGGGACACCCTGAACTCTAAGCAGAAAGAGCACAGAACTTGAGAGTCAGACAGACCTGGTTAGTTTTGGCTCCACAGCTTTGTGACCTTGGTTAGCTAACTAAACCTTTCCAGCCTTTGTGTCTTTTTCTGCACTATTCTCTGTTTCTGGCGAGGCTCAGGTAGTAACGTTGCCCATAATACTCCATGCCCAGCTCGATGTGGAAGGAAGAATGCTGGTTTGGAAGGCAAGAGATCAGGATTTTTGTTTGTTTGTTTGTTTGTTTATTGTTTTGTCTTTCCTCTTCATCAGCTCTTTTCCTGGGCAGGACAAAGCGTCATGATAATCCAGCGTCTTCACATGTTAAATCTGTAATAGTACATGCCCATCTCACTTCACATGGTTTTTGGGAGCCCCAAAGGGAATCAGGTATTTGAAAAAGATTTTGTAAAACCTAAAACAATATCCAATGAGCTGTTTTAGATGCTGGGCTAAAGGTGCAACTGTTCACAAAATGTGGGTGAGCTGCTTGATTCTCACTGGGGGATAACAGACAGGTTTCAGGTTTCAGTTTGTGACCCAGCTCTCACTGACTGGTGGTAGCTGCTTGGAGCTCCCCTGGACAAGGATTCTGAGTCTTCAACTGGGCTCAGTGGGAAGGAGCACTGGTATTGATTATTAGTATCTGCCCCAGACAAAGGAATAGGAGAATTGACTCATGTACCCTGTGTTTGCCCCGTGATTCATACGTATGATCGATCATTTGATTCATATGGATAACTTTCTCCTGCTACAGATTTCTGATTTAGTAGGCCAAGAGTGAGACCTGGGGTGAGGGCAGGAAATCTTCATTTAAAAAAAAAAAAAGTCTTTCTTTCCATAGCAATGCAGGTTTGGGCACTATTGCTTGTATCTTAAGTAGAGGAGGGACAGAGATGGAGTCTCCTGGGCCTCTCTGAGTTGAAAGAACAGAGCACAGAAGAGTTAGGCAGCTTTTCTAGACATGGTCATAAGTTTTAAAAATGTAGATTAGACCTGTGGGGGTTTTTTTGGTTGTTGTTGTTAAATATTATTTATTTATTTATTTGTCAGAGAGAGAGAGAGAGAGAACACAAGCAGGGAGAGCTACAGAGGGAGAGAGAGAAGCAGACCTCCCACTGCCCACTGAGCAGGAAACCTGACATGGGCTCGATCCCAGGACACTGGGATCATGACTTGAACCAAAGGCAGACGCTTAACCGACTGAGCCACCAAGGCGCCCCAAAGACCTGTGGTTTTTAGTACGTTGCCTAACTTCTTCCCCATTAAACAAATTGGTTGTATTGTCTGTTATGACGATTCTACAGCTGGCTTTAGGCTGTATCCTTTTTCTTTGTGGTTCAGGCACCATCTCCCAAATGGCCAAATCCTAACATCCATTCCCTCACCCTTACCCCCTGCTTTGAAGCTACATCAGTTTGGAACAAGCGGTTTTCATAAACAAGGAAAAAAAAAAGATGAAATTAGCTTCCATGTTAACTAGATGTGCTGTGAAATTTCTGCTTTATATTTAAACATTTTGATTTTAACTTCCGTTATGACACAAAGCTGCAAACAGCATTGTAATTGTGTATATACCCCCAAACATGCTGAGGAAGCAGCTGATACTTCACTGTATGGAAACAGTTGTTCTTACAAGTGGCAGAGGCGCTGGAGGGGAGCAGGATGCCTGGGTCTCATTCCTGTTAATCTGTCATCTGAGCTGACAGAATACCAGCATGTTGGCTGAGAAAACCTTGGAGAGAGAAGAAAATGTTAAACTCTAATTAGCACCACCCCCCCCAAACCCAAATTCCTTCTCATTCAGGAATCAAAAGAAGGATGTTGTAACTTTGGAGGTTCTGGGGCTGGTATCAGCCATTTTGTCAGCGGACACAAACCAGCCCTCCTAGAACCCACCATGATGGGGACCCTTGTCCCAACTTGAGCTCTGCAGAAGAGCTCTTAGAAATGGTCCTCACCTTTGGTAAGAGGGGTAACCACACCCCCTGGCTGTTTAAGGATGAGCTAGGGAGAGTTGTGGTTCTGGACGCGAGAATCACTTCAGTGCCCACAGAATAGAGATGGGAGCAGAGTTCAAAGTTTTTGCTACTGTGAGAATTCTGATTATTAATAAGGAATAGGGGTACAGGAGGTTGGGGTTTTTGTTGTTCTTTGGGGAGTTTTGTTTTTGTTTTTAGCAGAAGGTGAGGCCTCTGAATCCTGCCTGTGTGAGCAAAATGTAAACTGAGAGTCTGTATATTTTTTTCTGCCTTTTCTCCTTTCATCTGTCTTGTCTGGAAAAAATCTACACATGTCCCTAGGGGAGAAAAGAGGAGTTATAGTACTAGAGGGGTGTGTGTGTGTGTGTGTGTGTGTGTGTGTACGTACATGAAACCAGGGGTTGCGAACTGGCAGCCCATCTATGACTTTGGGTCTCAGAAGCACTTTGGTTAATACCTTGTAACTTTGGTTAGTACAGTGTTTAAGGTTTTTTTGTTTGTTTGTTTTTGGTTTTGTTTTTAAACTAAGTGGAGATGCACACTCTAGTTTTCCACAGGTCCCTATTTTCCTATACCTAGTATTTTTATAGTTTATAATTCTGATCAATGAAGATGTTCAGCTTTGGGACTGTGGATTAAAACTTTGCCTGCCTTGTATCTTCTGAGATCTTGTGAAAAAGTGAAAAAACAAAATCCCAGGCATTCTGACATGAAGCTATAGCGTTCATTTGTGAGTCAGTATATCATTTTATAGCCTTTAATTTCCCTAGTAAAGGGTATATTTAGTCATAGCGAGTGAATCATCAAATTCCAGATATTCCAGGATGTGTACTGACTCCAACTTTAAAGATTTTAATTTTTCTTGCTTTATTTTGCTTTGTGCTAAGGGTGGGAGTGAAGAGGAAATTCAGGGGCGCATAAGAAGGCAAAAGGGCAGGAATGATTGATGGTCATAGAAAATCCCGACAAATTTGTAGTCAATATTGTTTGTCTAGAGCAGCTTGTATGACAAAAGAAGTGTCAGCAGCCGCCTGAAGTCTCATTCTTCAGGACCGGGCCTCTGAGTTAGAATAGGGGGCTTGAGTGAAATGCCTGTCATGGTTAATTGGAAAAATCACTCCAGATGAGTGAGGAAGGCTGGCAGTTATGCATTACAGGGAGAATTTAGTGTGTCTTACAAGGTTGATACAGGCACCAAAAGTGACTGGCCTTAGTTTTTTCCTAATTAGGAAGGCCACTGGAAGGATAAAACGGAAGAAAAGCAGCAATGTGTTATTTCAGATCTGTACATGTCAAAGACTTCCAGCCCTGTTAGTTTCATCATCACCCCAATCTTTACTCCAGGTCCTTTCTTTCCTTAGGGTGTTTTTTTGTTGGTTGGTTTTTTTGGGTGTGTGTGTGTGTGTGTTTTGTTTTTTATTTTTTTCTGTTCTTGCTTTCTAATGACTCCATGAATAGGGACCAGGGATGATTCTAGTAAGCATGTGATGAAGAGGGAGACATGATAGACTGTTGTGTTCCCCACTGCTTCTCCAGCTCTGAGTGTGAGTGTTTGCCTGGCGGTGTGGGACTGGTCAGGACATCTCCAGCCTTTGCTCCATCACAGCAGGCTTGGCACACTGCTCATTTGGTGATTTATCTGTCAGTGTTTCTCACCCTCAGACAATGTGGCATCTAATAGAGCTGCGGTTTCTCATTCAGATGAAGTCCGAGAGCTTCTGAATCTAGAGAGGATGATTCTCACTTCTGGTGTTGGTGGACAGCTGGTCCTCTGAGCTCCCAGGAACCTGCCATCTCAGGGCCTCCACCATGGACGTTGGGATGTATAGGTGCAAATTGGTCTCGGGGCTCTTCGGCTGGATTTCATCACACAACATGGGTGCATGGTGCATCATAGAATAGGATTTGTTCTCTATTGTGCCCCATAGATTTTTGAGAAGTGGAGGACAGCTTTGTGGCTTGAGGCTTCTGAGTCTGTTTGGCCTCCAAGACTGCAGCCATCAAGCTGTGAAGAAGAGTTTCATTTGTGCTCTCCCTTGGTGATGTGTAGAGGCTGGTGGCATTTTATGAAAGGATGTGGCCCTGAAAACTTAGCATAATTCAAAACTTGAAGAATTTAGGCAATAGCCTCAATTCAGTTTTATAATTCATTTGGCCTGCCAGCTTTGGAATTATGTTATCCTGAAAAGAATTTAAATTTGGAGGATGTACATTACTTCACATTTTGAGCATGAAGAGATTTTATTAATTTTTTTTATTTTTAGTATTACACTATTTCAAAGTTGTGTAAACTATAACCACACTAAGATATTCTGTTGGAGTTTATGTCTAGTAACTCTTTTAATTTTTTAATGCATAATCTAATTTGTGGGGCCACATATCCTAAATCCTGATTATAGAAATATGGGTCTAAATCTTTTGTAAGCAAGAGGATAAGCTAATAGGACTTGAGAAGTATTTTGGGATTGATTTTGGGGCTTTTTACTACCTCTACATGTGGCAGCTTGAGAATGTCTCAGACAGAAATCAATTGAATTCAGTAAAGATTTATTTAGTACCTACCAAGGATCAGGCAGTGTAGCAGACATTGGGGACTTCCACAAGGTCAGGAGTTGAAATAAAGTCAGTAAACTGAAACTAAATGATCCAAGAATTTTTTTAAAAAAAGATTTTATTAATTTATTTGAGAGAGAGAGAGAGAGAGAGAGAACAGGAACAGGGTGAGGGGCAGAGGGAGAAGCAGACTCCCCAGTGAGCAGGGCTCAACAGGGGGCTTGATCCCGGGACTCCAGGATCATGACTTGAGCCGAAGGCAGATGCTTGACTGACTGAGCCATCCCATGATCCAAGAATTTTAAAATAAAACCAGCCATGCATGGCCCTGAACATTGCTTAATTTTTCTTATTCTCTACATTTTTTGTCCTATTCTTTTATGTCCTATTCTTTTATAATATTGCCAATTGATGTGAAGAGAAATATTAAAGTAATTAGGATATTTTGGAGGAATGCCCAGAGAGGTAATGGAATGTCTGTGACTTTTTGTTTGTTTGTTTGAGTTTGGTAGCCTATGGATGCTTCATGTCACTTCCTAGCTGTGTGTTATTACGCAAGTCACTTAGCCTCTCTGTGCCTTTTGTTTTCCCTTCTGTTAAAATGAAGAAACTATAAGTCACCATCACAAAGGGTTGTTATGGGGATTAAATGAATTAATGTTTGTAAAGCTCTCAGAACATGCCTGACATATTCTAAGTGCGATATTATTTTGATAAATAGTGTATTTTTAAAATGTTGTCATTCACTTTTTTGGTTTTAGTTATGTATGGCATGCTTACACAATGGAATCTTTGTCTCTGATATAGAAATTTTTCAGAGCCTACTCAACTTTCATTGTCCAGGATGACAACTCTAAAAATTCTCAAAACTGGAAGTTAATGTGTACTAAATGCAGAACTCAACCCCAGTACCAAATTGTTTTGGTGAGCTATATCTCTTTGGTGATTATGATGCAGAAAATGTTCCAATCCTGGTTAAGGTGGTTGTAGTCAAAGTTTAATTGTAATTTGGAAATGTAGTCTTCAAGTGGTGTTTGCATTATCACCAATGCTGAGTTCCACGATGATAACTGATGGTACTGAAAATGTGTTTTTATCAGGGGTTTTTAAAAAGTGGAGCAAATGTAGCTAACATACTGGTTCTTTATCATCTGTTTAAAATTCAGCTTCTTGGAGGAACTTTATATTTTCTGAGATAAATGTCTCATTAAACCTATTGGTACATATAAATTTGGATTCACTAAATGTGGATTTGCTTAAAAACAAGATATGCCCAACTAACCTCATTTCCTTTTTTGATAGAGAGGAGAGACTGGTGGGGAGGGGAAATGCCACAGACAGAATGTGTCTGGATTTCAGGAAGACACTTGACAGACTCTCTGGTGACGTCCTTGTGAGAAAGATGAAGATAGGGAGCTGGGTGACAGTTAAACTAGGAGGACCCAGGGGCAGTTGATGGTGATATTCAAAGGGCACTCAGGAGGGAGGCTTCGGTTGTTCATTTTTTGACCCTATCTTTTCCACATGTTTGTGTAAGGTTTGGATGATCTCAATAGAGAGGAAAATTTAGAAATGAGAGTGAATAAGAATAAGAAGTTTAAAATAAATAAAGTCTTCATTTCAGTGAAACATGTAGCCTGCATTTATAGGCTGGTGGAGATCTCACTTTCTGTGTGTGAGAAAGGCTGAGGATTCTTGTTGACTGTGAGCTCTGTCTGAATATCAATGGGATGTAGCTGCTGTGAGAATTAAGGTCATGTTCAGCTACCTTTAATTATAAATATGGTTTGATAGCAAGGAAATAATAGTCCCATTCTATTCTGCTATCAGAAGACCATTTTGAGTGTGGCTCAGCACTAGACATTGTGTTTTGATTTTGTGGGGAGAGGTGACAGCAAGTGAACCCCAATAATCAAAAGCCTGGAAAACTAGAGTTGGAGGATCTGGGGCTGTTTAGGTTGGAGAAAAGAAGACTGGGGGATAGGGCTGGTGACTTGATACCTGGTTTCAAATATTTAAAGGAATGTCAAGCAGACCAAGGAATTGGCCTTTTGTATAGTTTTAGTAGAACAGTAGAATAGGACCAAAGGGTGCAAAACGTCGGGGAATAGGAGTTGTTTAAGCAATGAGAGCTGTTAGCTAACGAGATTATTTGCTCATTATTGGATAAATTCAAGAACAGGGACAGGACAGCCATTTAGGAAGGCAGTGCAGGCCATACGTCAGAATGGCTAAAAGTATGGGCTTGGGGGTTGATGAACTGGTTGGTGCTGAAGTTCTGGTTTTGCTAGAGGTTGTGTGAACTTCAGCAATTTAGGTAACATCTCCATACTCCAGATTTCTCATCTATATAATAGTAGTTCCTTTATTCTATGTTTGTGAGGATTTAAGTTCAATAATCCATGTAAAATGCTTTGTATATTACCTCGTATCTAGCAAATATTCAACAAGTGACAGTTACTACTGTTACTAGTCCTGGTGTGAGGGACTAAATAGATGCTCTTCTTAAAATAGATGCTCTTCTTTCCAAAGTTAGCATTTTATATTTCTGATCCATATAAGGACTCAAAAAGGACAAATATATCTGGGCCATAGTCCTAGAAAACCTTAATTTGCATTTGAGTCTCTCTGCTTCCCAGTGCTTCTACTCAGTGCTCCTTTCAACGTCTTCAGGGGTATATCCTGGAGCACAAGTGTTGGTCTTCTTTTTCTCAAATATATCTCACCAAAAATGAGGTAGCAGTGGCCTTGAGAAGATGAGCTCCTTTCTGAGGACCTAGGGGCATGCTTTTGCTCATTTGCTTGGGAAAGGGTGATCGTATTATACAGTAAACCAGAGAAGGATATGCCTAAATTAAAATTGTGTTAGGGATTTTTATGCCTACCAATTTGTTATTGTTTCTGTGCCTTGTATTAATATAATATGAATTCAGTAAGTATTGAAATAATTGTGCAATTAAGGAGAATTGTAGTCATTGTTAGAGAACAAAAGACAAATGCACCAGAGGCGTAGCCTTGTATTACGTTTTTACCCAACTTCCACAGCAGTTTGCTGACAGAACACCCACACCACATTTGTTGCAAGAAAAAACCATTTCCAGGAGTCTAGCTTCCCTTCCCTCCTTTTTCACAGCCACCTCCTGTCTCTAAATTGCACTGTCTCTAAATTGAACACTCAGCAGAAAGTCACCAGAGGGCATACTCAGACCATTTATTATCAAGGGACCCCAGCTGGGAAGAACCAGACAATTCTCATTTAGGTCTCCTTTGGCTGAAGAAGCAATTTCTAACTCTCACTTGGAAACACTTGGAGTCTGAAGGCGGCCTTGCTAAGTAAACCACTACCCAACCTTAGGGGATCAGCAGAGACTTTTTACTGAGTGACCACATCCTCAGATTTTTCTGTCCTGTACTGATCTCAGTACTCTCCTCAAAAGCTGGGGAGGCAGCCTGGGCAAGCAGAAGACCTCTGACCTGAGAATCCAGGGACATGTGGAATCTGGCTCCGGCTTTAACTGATTTCTTGAGCTTCAGCAAACTAACTTTCATGCTCTAAATCTTAGTTTTCTCATCTGTAAAACAGAAGACTAGAAAGATTACTTTGAGTTCTAGCAATCGGTGGTTGAATTCCTTCCTTTGTCCTATCTCTATCCTCTCTTCCTCCTTGATTAAACTAAAGGAGAAACTAGGATTTACTGATACTGTGTTTGGGTAGTCAGTTACCAGCTTGTAGTGGTGAAGAGACAGTTGATAAAGGATTGGCTTTGAGTTAGACTTCCCCGGCTCCTTTGATCAGGATTTCCAGATGGGGGCATGCCTACCCCTAAACAAGGAACACTGTGGGACGAGTATAGTGCAGTACCTTGGAGCACTGATTCTACTCAAGAATTCAGAGGAAAAAAAGGAAGACATATGACATTTTTATGTTAAACACAGATATTATGGAACATAGTTTAAATTTTTGCATGCATTTTTTGTGAAATCAAAGATTTTTTAAAATGTGGGGTTTATAAATTGAGTGCTTTGGATTATACTTATAGATTTCCTGATATTCTAATTATTTCTTCATTGCATTAGGGGTGCATTGGAAAGAAAGTTTGGGGAAGCTTAACCCTGAGTGTATGTTTTGAGTGTGTCTTAGGTTCGGTTCCCTAGAAGAAGAGTTAGAGGCAAACATTAAGCTGCGTGCAGTTTACTGAGGGCATGCTCTTTAAGGGGAAAAAAAAAAGAAAATAAACAACTTGCTAATAAGTGAGGGAAACAGGATAGGAAAGGAGAAAGCTTAACAATGATGTGGTCTCGAGGAATAAAACCTGGTCAATGGGCATAATGAATAAATTACATCATAGGGTTGACTTTGCTTGAGGTAAGGGGCCTGGGATTTTGTACCTCCATATCAGTTAGTCATTGTCTGTGGCAATTCCCACACAAAGTCTGGAGGCGACTCTTGTTAGTGGGAATAGGAAGGAAAGAGGGGGGCAGTTCCCAAGAGGAAAAACAGCTGGGAGTTGTGTGCAGTCAGTAGTGCGCTAGTGTCTGCTCATATAGCTCACCAGAGCTGGCTCTGTGCATTGCTTCCCAACTCCCCGGTCAGTGACCTCATCCTGATAGCTAGATGGGAGCATTTGCATCAGGAAAATCAAACAAAACCCAAACATGGGGGCCGTTTATACACCCATCAAAAGCCATTTGTTCAGCATTTACCAGCATACCTCTGGGCAACACTCTTGGCAGCTAAGGGGGGGGGGGTACCCTGGCTGGTGAAGGGGATCTGGGCAGGGCACCAACAGCATCTACTACTTTGGGGCCATAGAAGACCAGCCCACAAATGATCTCCCTGATTTGTCACTGGACAAGCCATTCTTTTAGGATTGCTTTTCCTAGCCTCTTTCTAAATGCACACAATATTGGGAGGCATAGAACTAATAACTCACAACGTACTAGTCAAAATAGCTGATTATGTTTTTTTATATGCAAAAGTAGGGCAGAGCAGCGTGAGAAAAGATCAGGTAAACTGAATTACCCACAGTAAGTGACAAGGTTACTTGCTCTGCTGTATTGCTCAGGGACAGAATTATGAATAACAATACTATAGTGTTTCCTAGGAGATATTTTTAAAGGATTTATTTATTTGAGAGAGAGAGCCTGCGTGCCCATATTGGGGGGGGCAGAGGAAAAGGGAGAGAATCTCACTCACCTTTGAGCATGGAGCTGGATGTGGGCCTCGATGGACCCTGAAAACATGACCAGAGCTGAAACCAAGAGTCAGTTACTTAACCCACTCAGCCACCCAGGTGCCCTCTGGGAGATATGTTTTGGAACTTGTTTAAAAATACTGCACTTCACTGAGATGATGGAGGGAGGGTTAATCATTCATTATGGGAAATTTATTAGGGAAAATTTCAAATATATATAATACATGTTGAGAGAATAGTATAATAAACTCTTGTGTTCATCACTCAGATTCAACAATTATTAAATTATGGTCCATTTTATTTCATTTATATCCGCATTCCCTTTCCCTTGGGCACAGGGGAAGTTTTAAAGACTTAGTTAATTGGGTAAATGTTGAATGTGGCCTAGGAAAAAACACACACACACACACACACAGATCACCAGGGATTGGGGGAAAGGTTTTGACAGACTGAGGTCACGGCATCTATGACCACTTTCCCTAACATGTTAGTATCTAGTAGGAATCATTAAAAGCATATGAAATGCATTATATGAGACATGTATTCTGATTAATCCCAAGCTCTTTTTATCTCCAACTCCTGAAATGAAGAGCTGGTGATGGAAAGAAAAGAGAAGTGTCAACAGGACTCCTATCAAAGGAGCTTAATATTCTTTGCTGTCTAAATACTTCTTATCCTTTGGGCTTTTTCTTTCTGTTCAGATGTACAGGAGCAAAATATCAGGAAAACTATGAGTACAGATTCTAAATGATCTTCCAACCTAAGAGCAAAGGTTGTCACCACTCTAGTAAAATAAGAATCTTGACTCTTGTTTGATGGGTAAAGAAATTTCCTTAGAAAACAAACGAGCTTAGGTCTTCTTATGATAGTTTTACTGTGTTTACAGTGTTAGATTAATGGCTTATGTACTTTTCTTCCTTTTCTCTTTTTTTCCTTTCACTGTCTTTGGATATTTGGGATAAAAGATGGCCTCTGACCTTTTTTTGAGAATAGCAGGTTTCCTTCTACTTTCTGGCCATTCTGCTTTCCCTCTTACTGTTGTAATTCCAGAGATAATACAGATGTGAGCTCCTGACCACCTGGAGCTGAAAGAATAAGTAATGGGACCTGAGGAAGAGCATGTTTGAAAAATTAATAATTAATTCAGTATGAGTGAATAAGCTAGGAAAGACTTCATTCAGTCATTGCATATTTATCACTTGGAACTTCTCCCAAGGTCAATTGGAAGTGGACAGATGACTTGAAAAATTAGACCATTGGGAGCTTCAGAAAGTCAGTGCCAGGGGAGGAGTAGATATAATACCAGCAGAGAAACAACTCTGTCTAGGTTGTTGTCTAGCTCCTTTCTCATAAATTGGTTGCAGCTACTGTATTAGAATCACCCATGATAAAGCCTGGTCTTTATGCATGGGGAGAACCTGAGAAAGCAGCTGCTCTGGTGCTGAGGACAAGGGCGTGAGCTGTTTATCAAGGGAGGGTTTTCACTTGCTGGTTGCATGAAGAGGTTGTTGACAGGTTGTAAGCCTGGGCCCATATGGATCAAAGGCAGAAAATAAAAGAAAGCATTCTTTCCTAAAGGATGGTTACAGCCAAAGATTGGAAAAGGCTGTGTAAGTATCAATTCCTACAACTCATCTCTTCAAGCTAGTAAATCTTGAAGATGTATTTGTTAAGTTTAAAATTGACCATATGCTGGCTGAATTTCTGTTGAGGTTTTCTCCTGTTATTGGGAATCAGACTTAATTTTCTCAGTGGATTTCTTGGCTTTTTTATTGAAGCATACTTTTCATTGTTTTCTTTTCATTGAAGTGTCATGATGGCAAAGTAAAAACAGTTTGCAATCAAGGTACATAAATATTTCTGACATGTTATCAAAAAACAAGTTTTCTAGAACATGTGCATATGTGTATGTATAGTAAAAGTTAGGTTTCATTTTTTAATAGTTTACTTTTTAGAGAAGTTTTAGATTCACAGCAAAATTGAGTGGAAGTTACAGAGATTTCTCACATATAGCCCTTATCCCCACATTGGTACAGACTTCCCCACTATCAACATCTTTTATGAAAGTGGTACATTTGTTATACTCAACGAACCTACACTGATCATTTTCACCCAAAGTCTATATTTTACATTAGGATTAAATTTTGGCGTTGTATATTCCATGGGTTTTGACAAATGTATAATGACATGCATTCACTATTATAGTATCATACAGAATAGTTTCAGGATTTCATTTTTAAAAACCTAAATTCTTGCATAACATTTATTCTCTTAGGGCACTCAGTTTATCATCAAACCAAGCAGTATTCATGGTGATTGTATGTTACAGTATGCATAGAAATGTATGTTATAAAAAGTACAGTTAAGCCAAAATTTCTTCTCAGAAAATATGCTTAGCAAATAAGGAGGAAGAGAAGTTTGAAATGTAAAGCTATTGTCCCAAACAATAAAGTCCACGGACAGCACGAGGATGTTGGTGTGTATTCAGTCAGTCCAGATAGGGGGCTCCTTAAATTCAAGACCATTGTTGGTCATTGATCCTGAATTGAGGCCACCAGACAACAACTTCAGAAATGCTTTTACATGAACCCATTTTGAGCTCCTTTTGAACTTCTGTCTCCCAGGGTCTTTCAAAACATATACTCTCCTGAAAATAAGTTCTAATCAACCCGATTCATTTTAATTTATGGTGGAACAAGTGCCAGCAGGCTTAATTTCCTCAAGAGGTGCTAGAATAATCTAAGGCAACCTAAGTGACCAGATGCTGAGTCCACTCGATGGTGAACATGTATTAGTGGCCTTAGTCACCCTGAGATCCTAACTGTGTAATGAATTTATGACCTAAAAGCTCAGTGTAAGGAATCTGGATCCCTTATGCAACTTAATTTGTAGTGACAGGTATAAAGGGGAAATAGAGGATTAAGATCAAATGAGGCAAGAAAAAATATAGAATGGGAAAATAGTAGGACATAAATGTCAAAAGTGTACTGGAGGAAAAATAATTTTCTCTCTACTCTTCATTGTTCTTGCCTGAGACTTCCCCACCCCATATTAAAAAAAAAATTAGCAGGATAAAAACTAATTTTAATTACATACATATAGGAACTCCCAAATGATATGATACTTCAAAGATGGCCAGAAGATTGAGGCTTACAGACCATCTTGAGCTAAGGAAGGGGATAGGGGCTTCCGGCTTCAGGCTTCAGAGAGGGAAAGGCAATTTATGGAACAACAAAGCAATCTGTAATGAGAACAAGAAATGTTTGGTAAACAAAGGTTGCCCTGAGTAGATTTTAAAACTTCTCATCACAAGAAGAAAAATTGTAACTCTGTGAGGTGATGGATGTTAACTAGATGTATTGCTGTGATCATTTCACAATATATACAAATACTGAAGCATTACGTGGTATGCCTGAAACTAACATAATGTTATATGTTAGTTGTATCTCAGTATAAACAAACAAAAGACAGTAACAAATTTTGCCCTGCCACACAGATAAATCTCTCAGGTAAAAAAGTGATCTCTGGTAATAACTTTCTTTCTGGTACAGGTCCCCTTTCTAAGGTAAATTTCCCTTATAAAAGGGTAACTTTTACTCTGTTTCAGAACTTCTCTATCACTCAACATAATCTTTATGCCAAAGAGGCAGATTTTGGGGTGGCATATTCTGCTACCTTTCGAAAAGCATGTAGTTAAAGAGAAAATGGGAACTGCTTCTGAAGTATGTATCAGTTCTTCAGTCTGTTGACAGGAGTATTAGTACTGATCACCAAATGGCAGATGAAGGAAGAGGCCTGGCTCTGAGGCACAGAAAACTAGGTAAGCACAGCCCTACCTGTCTCCTTGGGTTGCTGAGAAGATTAAAGAGATAATATTGTGTGAGAAAAGTACCTAACAAGCTATAAAGCTCTAGTTAAATGCAGATATTTTAACATAAGAATTGGCACTTATTCCAAAAGACCTTATGAGGAAACTAACATGAATGACGCAGAAGGGCATGTAATTGAATTCTAAATTGGGTTATGTAGATATCATTTCTTTGGGAGCCCAGGGATGAGAAAAATCCAGGTAAAATGAAGAGTTTACTCAGTACTCCATGGAAGAGAATAGATTTGAACTTGTCCTTTAAAGGCACGTAAAATAAACCATGAGAATGGTGGGTTTTGGGGGGAAGCATTCCAGTCAGGGAGGACTTAAAGTAGGTGAGGGTAGGTAATCATGTGTTGGGACCTGTGAAGAAATCTAGAACAAGCAGTATTGATTCATTTGTTTAATTATCATATAGGGAGCTCCAACTCAGTGCCAAGTGCTAGAGATAACAGAGACAATAAGCCAAGGGCTCTGGCCTCAAGGATTCACGTTTAGAACATCTATGTTGAAAAGTGTTGGACGGGACCACACAGGTCAGGTTGAAGATCTGCAGGGAAGCTATTCAGGGCTGAAAAGTGGACTTGAATTAAGTGATTATGGTCAAGAAGCGTGAGAGAAAAATTCAGAGGTAAAAAATAACACCAAGGTAAGAATTCAGATTAGTTTCTAGACAACTGAGTCCAACTTTCTACTACCAGTAGGTCCTTGGATTTGTTGCCTAACTTCTCCCCTGTCCAGTTTCTTTAAAAAGCAGCTAGGGATGATAGACAGTAAGGACTGCCTGTGTATCTTTACTTGATATTGTTGATAATGTAAGGATTTGGGGTTCCCAGTGTGAAGGGAAAAGTGATTGGAAGGGGATGGGCAAAGAATCAAGGTATGAAGAAAGACGTGTAGAAAACTGGGGAGAATATCAACAACAGAGGCAAGGAAAGCAGGGATAAATGGGTAAAAGCCACAAAAAGATAATTTCAAAAAGCACAGGGAGCATGTTCAAATAAAAAGTTACAGAAGACAAAGCAAGAGGATAAAATGGGTCTCCAAATAGTGGGTGGAGCTGCATTGGAATGGAAAGAGCTGGATTTGGGGCTTGAGTGCCTGCTCTACTACTTGAAAATTTAATGACTGAGTCACAGTCTCATGAGTTGGTGGAAAGATTCATGGAGATAATGCAACAGGAAACACCTGACACACAGTAGGCACTCAGCAAATACTTAAATACATTTAATCTAGGAAGATATATTTTTGCTGTAAAGATATATTTTACTGTACATACAAGTACTTAATGAGTAAAACTAAATAGGATACAAGTCGAACATAAAGGACTGTAAATAAAACTGAGCAAATAGGAGACTCGGAGTGGTGTAGCTGTGAGGCTGGAAGTCCGGCATTTCCACAAACCTTGGCTAAGGCTTATTCTTTCTCCAAGATAGTGATATTTACTGATGAGGTAAACCTAATGAGCATCTGCTAGACTTTTCTGCCAGTAGCGGTACTGACATTGTCCACCTGGTCTTTCTCCTCTGAGGTCACTCCATTAAGGGTTTTTTTTTTTTTTTTTTAATGGGACTTCATTAAACTCTTGATACTTATGGGCTGCCATATGCAGGAGGCCAGGAACCCTGGTGCTTCCCAGACATACTAGGTAGGACTGCCTGGAATAAATGCTTCTGACCGAATAAGACTCAACATTTAACAACCCTTTGAAGGTGAGGTCTGTGTGGCCACAGGCCTGACCCTTGGTCCAAATAGTCGATATCGTGGTTGTGCCTTGGGTTGAGACATGAGAATCATGAAGAGATGTGGGTTTAAATACAGTAGATCATAAAGCACTGTGGCCATAGCGATGATTTGCTAATATATGTCTGTGACTGAGCCAAAGGGGTGACAAAAGGAAGGGATGTCCTAGCATTTGATTATCAGAGGGAACTGGAGGTGTATAGATACTTGCTGCTTGTGGACTCTGAGAAGCAGGACATTTTTGTTTGTTTGTCCATTTGAATATGAATTTTAATTAGATTGTTGCAGCTGAAACTGGAAGTCAGAAATTGAATAAATATCTGCAAACTTCTTTTAAGTAATATGAGAACCTACTCAGTCTAGCTGTGTGGAAGTCTTGGTCTCAAATCTTTTATTTTATTAACAACTTTTTTCTCTGCTATTTGCCAAGCTTTGGTTCAGGCATTTTGCTGAGTTGAAAACTGTGGAAATTTGTTGTAACTGGAGGGGAAAGAATCACATGTGGTTTCTTCCAAACCTTTTTCCAATTTTTTTTTTTTTTCCTATTCTGAATTCCATGGGAAAATTACCCAGAAGGGTTATTTTCTTCTTTAATGATGCAACAATGCTTGGTTTGCTTCGCCTGTTTTTATTTTCTAGCTGCATTATAATTATATTTTCCCACACAACTTATTTTTTTTCCTTCCAAATTAGTAGATATAAAATTCTGATGGCTCTTCAGGGAGCTAATCTTCAGATATTCTCTCCTTGGGCCGTCCTTTGTGTGGGAATAGATGTTGCTGGACAGCCAGGCCCCAATCTGCAGGCTTGGTGGCCGTCCATCACCCTGGGCCCTTTAATTAACAGTTGCAGGTGAATCATTAATCGGCCCCGCATTTGCATACATAAGCCAGAGACTTGCAGGTTTACAGTTATAAATCTTAATCATCCAGGCAGGGCATAAATGTTAGAATTCATCCCTCATTCCTTACAGTTGCCTCATCAGCTGTTTGCAAAGGGTTGTCCTATATTGGTAATTTTAAATGGGTGAAAAATGACTCGGCATATTAATTTGTTAGAAAAGCATGGTATTTTGAATAAGAAAAGGCTAAGAAAAAAAAACAAACAAGCAAAAACATTTACACCAGACTCCTTGAGACAGCGGCAGGGAACATGGTACTTGAAAAATGACACATGGTTTAACTTTTTTTCATTGTGTTGAGTTCTTTGGTGGCAATAAGCATGGCTAACACTATTAAAGAAAAGCCTTGAGAAGATTTTATACTTTCTTAGAACAGAGCAGTTTAAGCAACAACATTGAAAGTTCTTACCCCGAGCCTATATTGATTCTGACCTTAAGGAATCTGAGAGAAATTCAGTTGTAGTCATGTTTAGTCTAATCAAAGGGACTGTCTGTTGTCCGAACTCGTCTCTACTCCTCATCAGTGGGGATGCTGTGGATCTTTATTTAAGAGGGTGCTTTGCTCATTGAGTTTTATGATCCTACATCTGTCTGGAGGCAGAGATGCTCCCAGCTTACAATCATTTCTAAGAACATTCTAATTTGTAATTCGGTTAAAGACATAATTACCAACATCATATCCATTTACCAAAGGATCACATGTGTTGAGAATGAGACCAATCACGGGACAAAGCCTCTGTTCATCCTTGGTCTGCCACACAGCAGAATGGAAGCACGAAGGCAATTGGTATGACAAATGTGTTGGCCTAATTGATTAACAACAATCTCAAAATTATGTATTTAGTTTCATGTGAAAGATAATATCAATATTTCTTTTGAAGGCCATGACCATGGGCACAGAGGGTTCTCAGGCTAATACAGACTAGACTAAAATCAGACTAGACTAAAATGGACATTAGTGAGAGATACCTCTGGCTTATGTTCCTACCAGTGTAATGCCACATACCAGGTCCCCAGTGTCCCTTTTTCCTTGTAAGAAAATAAACTAAGGTGGATTATTTATTTATTTTTAATATTTTGTTTTTTTGAAGGGAGAGAGGGAACACGAGCCGGGGTGGGGGAGGAGCAAAGGGAGAGGGCGAGCGACAAGCAGGCTTCCTGCTGAGAGTGGAGCCTCACCAGTCCCAGGACCCTGAGATCATATCTATGCCAAAGTCAGATGTTTAACTAACTGAGCCAGGCACCTCGAGATGTGTTATATTTTTATTTGAGATTATTCTAGTCCTCCAATTGGACATTAGATGATATTGGCTGTGCTTCTCTCTTTGCTGACTGGAGGGTTCACTGATGGCCATGTTGATTTAATGTTTCAGCCTTAGAGGCCATCCTCTTTGATGTTGTATGATGTCATTTTCCAGCCATTATGTAGATAATACTTTTTCCTTTTCCCAAGTTAACCTTGTATTGTCCATTCCAATTTCTCTTTCCTATTCCTTCCTAAAAAGACCAGGTGCTTGCTTGCTGGGGATAGAGAGAGAGGAAACAAGGAAAGGAGAAAAGTCACATTGTCTGTTAGCTTTCACAGCAATATGTTGTATAACAGACAAGACCAAATCTCAGTGTCCTACAAAACAAAACATTAATTTCTCACATGCAGGTTTGTGATCAGCTTTGATGCTATGTTCTAGCCTTGCGGGTCAAGTTCCTGTGTGCTCCATGTGTCTCTCATTTCAGGACTACTTGGGGTTTTCTCTTCTCATGGCAGAAGACAAGCAGAAGTGAGCACAAGAGACCAAGTCAAACCATACAAGTACATTTAAAGCCTCTGCTTGGTTGTGACATGTGGGATACATTATGTCTGCTCTCATTCCACTGGTCAAAGCAAGTCGTATGTCCACGACCAATATGAATGGGGTAGGGGAAGTATACTTTTCCCACGGAGTCAGAGTCAGAAAGGATAAAGCGGATAAATAATCCAACCTACCATTCAGTGTTTCAATAGAGAGTTTTGGAAAATTTGGTGATGCTTACTCTGGGAATAATTCTGGACCCTAGAGAATTGAGAAAGAGAAGAAATAAGATTTAAAATTTATCATTGGATATTCTGAATGGAGTCTTCCAGAAATGCAAATGAATTATTTGAATTAGTTTTAAAATACTTTTGGTATTTGGAATTTCTTTTCTTTTTCTTTATTTTTTTTTTTTTTTAAGATTTTACTTATTTGACAGAGAGAGAGACACATGGAGAGAAGAAACACAAGTGGGGGAGAGGGAGAAGCAGGCTTCCCGCTGAGCAGGGAGCCTGATAGGGGGCTTGATCCAGGACCCTGGGATCATGATCTGAGCTGAAGGCAGAGGCTTTAACCCACTGAGCCACCCAGGCGCCCCTGGAATTTATTTTCTTGAATGTAATGTTACTCTAAGCTTGGACCACTTAGGTCTCCTGAATGTTATGGATTATGCACATATTCATTAAAATTTGGTGCCAGACCCGTGAAGGGTTTGAAGTGAATCAGTGCTATCACTGACTTGTTTGTGAGTGTTCTCACTCACCCTCTATGCCTGTGTTACTTGCTACTATGCCTATTCACTCCTTGGGAAAAGTAATGTGATTTTTAATGGCATGTCAATTCTTATAACTCTGTGGAGTTCTCTCGGCAAGACGCGTGGCAACATTCTAACTTCTTACAAGATTTATCTATCTGTCAAGAAGCGTATAACTCTACAGGCATAGTGGATATATGTGCTATATTTTTATCAAACGCTGTTTTAATATAAGGACTGTTTAACAGTTTACTTCCAAAGAGAATAACCACTTTTAATGAAGAATTTCCAAATTTTATTTAATTCCTGATATGTAACTATTACCTGACTACAAAATTTTCTTTCTCTCTTTTTTAAAAAAAGATTTATTTATTTATTTGAGAGAGAGGAAGAGAGAGAGCACAAGTGGGGGAAGGGGCAGAGGGAGAGGGAGAAGCAGACTCCCCATTGAGTAGGGAGCCCAATGATGAGGACACGATAATGACAACAATAATGATAACAATGACTATAACGATAATGACGATGTCAATGATGACCATGATGACAATGACAAAGATGACTACGTGGGACTCGATCCCAGGACCCTGGGATCATGACCTGAGCCAAAGGCAGATGTTTAACTGACCCAGCCACCCAGGAGCCCCTGACGACAAAATTTTCAATTTGGAAGTTGCTTTTGCACTGCAGAAGAACTGGTTAATATTGTCAATATAATTGGCTTCTGGTTTACTAAGTTGTGAACAACAGCTGACTCTGAGTTGGGCTAATTGTAGAGTAATACAAATGACTGTGTTGTCACTGAATAGGGGTGCAGGGTTGGGGGTGCGGGAAGTGGTTGAAAAATCTCCTGTCTGTGCAAATTCTTTTCATAACAATGGCGATGCCTCGGACATATTTATTTCCCACAAAGAAATAACATTTCTTGATAAGTAGATTTCTTTTCCTCCTTAAAATACTTTCTGCTTCAAGTTAAAAAAAATTTTGTCTAATTTTGTTATAGGTATTTAGTAAAATGATGTAGTGGAAAGAAATTTTGGTGGCTCAGTTTGGTATAGTCAGTATAGCAGGTATGGAACTCCAAAAAACCTGAGTTCCTCTTCATGATCTACTCTTTTGATATTGTGTGTTTTTGGTGAATGTACTTCATCTCTGTGAACTTCAGTTTCCTCCTCTGCATGGGGAATAATAGAAACTCTCTGATGGGGTTATTGTGGGGACTAAGTGAGGTTATAATCACAGTTATTCAACACAAAGCCTTGCTCATAGAAAATGATAAGTAAATATTAGCTAGTAATATCATTAGTAATAGTGTTATTAGCGCTGTGGATAATGAATGGACGTGTGACCTGATAGGTTGACATTTGAGTCACTTGGGGGAATTTTCTGTGGGGTTTTGAATTTTCCTTTTTTCTTGGCAAAAAAAAAGATTCAGGTTTTTGAAAAACTGACACGATCTATAACATAAAAGTGGTAAGAGAGAAATGACGATTATAACCCATTAACTGAACATCATGCCATTTTTTTTCTTTTGGTCGTACAAAATTTTAACAAGTTTATTTTCTGTCTTTGTTGAAGTTATTTGGAAACCCTGTCTGGGACAAGGCAAAAGTTCTTTGCGCCTTATTCATATCCTTTCACTCTTACTCTACTCTTTTTTTTTTTTTTTTTAAAGATTTTATTTATTTATTTGACAGACAGAGATCACAAGTAGGCAGAGAGGCAGGCAGAGAGAGAGAGAGAGAGGAGGAAGCAGGCTCCTCGCTGAGCAGAGAGCCCAATGCGGGGCTCGATCCCAGAACCCTGAGATCATGACCTGAGCCGAAGGCAGAGGCTTTAACCCACTGAGCCACCCAGGCACCCCTCTTATTCTGCTCTTATCCCTACTGTATAGACTGTGGATGTACTTTCATATCACCTGGGAGAAAATATTTGCAAATCATATATATGATAAGGTGCTAATATCCAAACTATATAAAGAATTCATAAACTCAGTAGCAAAAAAAAAAAAAAATCTGATTAAAAATGGGCAGAGGACCTAAGTTAGACATTTTTCCAAAAAAGACATATAGTTGGCTAATAGCTACATGAAAAAATGCTCATCATCACTCATTATCAGGGAAATGAAAGTCAAAACCACAAAGAGGGGCACCTGGCTGGCTCAGTTGGTGGAGCATGCAACTCTTTGTCTCAATGCTGTGAATTCGGGTTCTAGGTTGGGTATGGAGATTACTTAAAAATATATTTAGAAAAAAAAAACCCACAGTGAGATAAAATTTCATACCTTTTAGAATGGCTACTATAAAAAAGACAATAAATAACAAGTGTTGTAGAGAAAGGGGAATGCTTGTGCACTCTTGGTGGGAAAGTGAATTGGTACAGCCACTATAGAAAACAGTATGGGGGATCCTCAAAAATGTACAAATAGAACTACCATATGATCCAGCAATTCCTTTTGGGTATATATCTGAAGAAAGCAAAAACAGTAACTTGAAAAGATATATCACCTCTGTGTTCATAGCAACATTATTTACCATAGCCAAGATACGGAAACAACCCAAGTATCCATCAGTGAATGAATGGATAAAGAAGATGTGATATATATATATATATATATATATATAATCGTGAGACATTATTCAGCCATAAAAAGGATGAAGTTTTACCATTTGTGACAACATAGATGGACTTTGGGGGCATTATGCTAAATGAAATAAGTTAGAGAAAGACAAATACTGTATGACCTCACTTATATGTGGAATCTGAAAAAAACCCTCAACAATAAGAAAATGTGCTCATAGATATCAGAACGGATTGGTGATTGCCAGAAATCGGGGGAGGGATGAAATGGGTAAAGGGAGTTAAAGCATATGGACTTCCAGTTATAAAATAAGTAAGTCATGGGTTGTTACGTACAGCATGGTGATTATAGTTAATAATGCTGTATTGCAGGGCAACCTGGGTGGCTCAGTCAGTTGGGCATCCAACTCTTGATTACTGTTTATGTTGTGATCTCACTGTCCTGGGATCGAGCCCTGTGTCAGGCTCTGTGCTCAGCAGGGAGTCTGCTTGAGATTCTCTCTCTCCCCTCTCCCTCAGCCCCTCCTCCTGCTGTCTCTCTCTCTTTCTCTTGCTCCAATAATAAATAAATAAATAAATAAATAAATACTTAAATTAAAAAAAAAATAATGCTGTATTGCATGTTTGAAAGTTGCTAAGAGAGTAAATCTTAAAAGTTGTTACAAGAAAAAAACGTGTGTTAACTTTGTGTGGTGACAGATGTTAACCAGACTGGTGGTAATCATTTCCCAATATATACAAATATTGAGTCACTAAGGTATATACCTGAAACTAATGTAATGTATGGCAATTGTGCTTCTATTAAAAAAGCAAAAGAATAATAAGTAAAATTAAAATTCTTAAAAAAAGAAAATTTATGGTATCTGAGACCCACCCCTGGATATTCTTATTTATTGGGTCAGTTGAGAGTCTCTGGACTAGATCCCATTTCTGGAATCTCTCAATCCGTTTCTTCTCTCTTGCTTTTACTCTCTTATGATTTCTCACGTTCCCTCCAAAGCTCTCCCTGATTTCTCAGTTAGCAGAGCTGGGTTTATGCTGCAGGACCAACTCCCAAGTCTCAGTGGTTTAAAAGAACAAAGGTTGATTTCTTCTGGTACTACATGTCATCCAGCATTAGTGCAGGGGCTCCAGTCCCTGGCATCTTCCCTCCAGGATCCACATTGGCAGCTGTTCATCTCTATGGAATGTGGCTGGTTGTGGTGTTCAATGAAGAGGGCATAAGGACTGCAAACACTGACAATTCAGCGCTCTAGCGCAGAGGTAACATATGTCATATTTGCTTCAGACGTTTTGGCCAAACTGACCACCTAGCTAAACCTAATTTCAAGAAGAGGGTTTATGCAAGCCTCCCTTATGCTAGAAGGAAAAACAAAATATTTGTAAACAGCTCCAACATCCACACATTTGGCAACACCTTGCTGTACTTTCTTCCCTTTCCTGAATTCCCATTGCACCCATCTATACCACATAGGTTTATCATTTCACGGCATGTTATTTTGAATTTTAGATCTGGAAGAGACCTTAGAAATCATGTGGTTTTTCTTCCTTTAACTTTTTTTCAGACTTTGGTTCTTAAAACTAAGGTGGATTCCAGTTTGTTTATTTTTAAACAAAATGATCAAAACAACCGTTCTCAACTTATTTTTTGTTTTTTCACTGAAGGACAGTATAACTTGTTGGAATGGAGAGCTACTGGAAGGAAATGCATTTCTGCATCTAGCTGCTGGTGAGTGCATTCCTCATTTAGAGGGGGCCCTGTACTTCATGGCACACTTGCAGAATGGTTACTTCTTGTTCCCTTTTGGTCTTGTGCCTACTTGGACTTTAGTGATATTAGCAATTACTAAGGAAATAAGACTTTTGGAGAAATCTACCTAATCTTGGTCATTCCAAAGTTTTATTGAATACATTTTTACAATGAAATAGCCTCAAGAGATAGGCAGGCTAATAAACTAGACATGATAATCATATCACGTGTATAGCCAAAATTATGCTTATTCCCCAGTGAAATAAAACTTCTCAGGCCTCAGTAGAGACAGATCAATTTATCATTCCATAGCAGCAGGGTGGGTCATAGCCTGGATGGCGAGCTATGTAAATATTAATGGAGATTCCAAACTCCTCCGTGTCTGTAGTAATTTCAGTGCTATGTTAGCAGTGGAAGGTCAAGGAAAAAAAGAGAGAGAGAGAGAGGGGGAATGGTGTGGGTGGGTCTTGAATATTTTCTACTGTAAGGAAAATCCTGTTTATTTATTTATTTTTAAATTCTTTTTATCTCTTTAGTGTCTGTAGCCATTGTACAACCTCTACATGATGGTAGACGATACTTTACTCTGGAAATTCACTGATACTTTTGGCATAAGGTTATTTGACCTCTTTCTTTCTAATTTCACAGTGTCAGTGTTTGAGCTGAATAATTTCAAACAGATTTGCCTCCCAAGAACCCTTTTCTTTGTGGAACAAACCATGAAGAAACACTTGACTAGTAGGTGAAATGATGAATACCTTCAACTTCACAAACTATTAGGAATCAATTTCTCAAGCATCATATCTAATTATTCTCCCTCCCCGCATTTCAATCCAGGAATCCCAAGGTTAAGGAAAAGCAGCTGAAAAAACAGTATTCTTGGTTGATATTCACGTACTGAACATTTCTTGTTTTATGTAACTGTGGGATGGGAAGGGCAGAGAACTTCCAAAATCTGTCCCTCTAATTGCCAAAAAAGACACAGAACATGCAGAGAAAGAAAAAAAAAGTGCTATTTTGTAGAGATAATTGTGTTGCTAGGGATATTAGAAATCCTATTGTCTAATGGTTCTCAAAATGTGGTCCTGTGGTGGCACCAGTTATTCTGAGTTGGGAGGAACCTAAGAAGGAATGGTTGGAAGTCCAGCTGGTGTGGATGCCCAGATGGGCCAGGAGGGAAAAGCTGTTTAACTAGGGTGCTGTGAAAAGGCAGACAGAGTATGTATGGGTAACACTGGAATGTATTTCATGTGTGGAGGTATAGAAGTAGCAGGATGACAATAAGTGGAAGGCATTTGAAGTGAGAAGGCAGAAAGAGGAATTTGCATCACTGAAGGGAGTAGGGGGTCTTTGTATCATTACAACAGGTCCAAACTTTGTAGAACAAATAGTTTGAGAATTATTCACCCAGTGTAGGTGACACAGGTAACAATCCGTGTCTGGATGTTAAGTTATTCAAGACAGTTGTCCGAGATAGTTTAAGATCAGGATAGTTTCCACATACATACTTGATAGCAAGTTTAGTGTTTGAGCTCCTTTACAGTCAAAATGTATACATAAAATAGTAGTCATATTCATGAGGTAACTCTTGCTGATGTCCAACACCACTTCTGTTGTTAGGTGCTCTGGAAATAGAGAACAGCTGATTGGTATAGCTAAGAATTGTTTTTGTTCCAAATGATAGAAGTCCAGCTCCAACTAGCTTACCAAGGAGGTGATTTATTGGCAAATGTAACCAAACTATGGGAAGGGCAGGAGTACGGTTGGTTCTTTTAGTTCCATATAAAAGATATCCAAGGGCAGAGCTATGATTGACCCAGTTTGGATCACATGTGTTTGAATCTAGAAGGAATGGATGTCGTGATTGACAGCCCCAATAGAACCTTATGATAGTCTCAGGCAGAAGCTCCTCTTCAAAAGAGGAACGTATGTTGTTACTGTCCATTCATCTGATGAAAATCTTCCTTTTTTGATCTAAAAACTCACAAAGTTATCTGTTGGACTTTGGTTTTCTACAATAATAATTTTAAGAATTAAATTGGAATAGATAATCTGATTAGAAGCTCCTTGAGGGTAGGGATTACATTTTATAAGACTTCTGTATCCTCAGTTCTTGCTTAGAAGAATTTTGAAAATATGCTGTTGATTTGGTTTTATTACTTGTGATAATGGATGGATTCATAATATAAAAATTAAGGATTATATGGGAGTTACTTACAGGAAAACTTGTGAGTTTGGTTTTTAGCAGATTTAGTTTTATAAATGTGCTCAGTATAAGAAAGTATTAATAAGGCATTAGGTAAGGCTGCGAGTGGACTGGGTGGTTAGGAGAAAGTAGGTTGTAGTTTTATTTCTGTGTTAGGACTTATTTAAAGTTTTGTTTGTTTTGTTTTTGTTTATTTGAGGTGGTGGTTTTAAAAAAACTCTCCTAAGAAAACATTAAGAATCTTACATTTAGAGTAACAGATTTTTCTATATGATATACCTCACTTGAGATTTTCAAAGTAATTTTTTAAAAAGTGCCTTTTGTAAGTTTTTCGTATCACGTTGGAGGAATGGCCAGTGTCATTTTCAACACGATTAACCATGCTTGATCCCTCCTCACAACCATAAATTGAGGTTGAATGTTGGTTGAAGCAAAGCGAGATGGAATCAACCTATCAGAAGCACTGATTTATAGTCCTGCTACTCACATTTCTCAGCACATGGCTGCCTTCCCTCTTCCTGGCTCAAACAGCTTTGAAGCACATAGGGGACAAACTAATATGGTAGCTCCCATACCTAACTTATTCTGTCCAGAGCCATCTCCACTAGAAGTATTTGAGAACAGTATTTATTTTCCCAGTGTGATTTATGTAAACATCTGTCCTATTCACAAGTAGCATATTTTCATGCCTAATTCTGGGGAGTGTGGTGGGGTGGGGAGGAAAAACCTTCTCTGCCTGTCTAGACAGACCCTTGTTAGTGCATGTCTGATCATACGTGTGCTCATGGCGGTGATATGAATCAGTGGGAAGTGAGCCAAGGAAAGACAACCCTATCTACCAATTAAATTTACTGAGCTTACAGGGTGGTTTATAAAGTCAACATGCTGGGCAAGGTTTACATCTGACCAGGGAAATTGTTGTTTTCTGATCCCCGGCTGGCTGTCATCCACCCCAAACACAAGACAGATGTTGGCTTTACTAGGGTCAGGGTTATCGCAGAGTGGGACAAATAATCATTGACTCTGGGGTTTGCTACTTTTCCTTTGCTGATGAATAAGAGCAAATAAAATAATTTCTGAATGCATTCAGGGGTGGGGTGGGTTAATTTTGCTAAGCTGGATTGAGCCACCGAAAACCAGCATCACAGTGATGAACCTTCTGTGTCTCAGATGTTTCTCAGTTCATTTTGTTTGATCTGAGGATGACTGATTCTGCTATCTCAAAGGGCAAAGGTTAACGTCTTCTCATAAAGATAACAATGATAAACACAAACAAGATATTCACTCTGATATATTGGTTTCTTATCTGGGGATCAAGGCAAAAATGTGGGAGAACTAAAAACGCAGAATTTGAAGTAGCATCAAAATAATTTGTTGGTTTTTGAAGTAGGACATTTTTTATTAATATGTTTTCTTTAGATAGAATTGAGATATATAATATGCATGAAGGCTAAGGAAAACGATGAAGCTGGGAGATATTTTCTATGTTTCACATGGTGTCAAGTGTGTAAAGCCTATACATGTGATTCCAATCCATTTGCGTTTGTCTTTTGGGATGGTTTAGTTTCCATTAGGTGCTAAGAAAACCAGTCATGCACCCTTGACTTCCCAGGAAGAGAGGCAGACCTGAGACAGTCCTGTCTGTGGGAAGGCCGACTTGTGGTGGGGGTCAGAGCAGTGAGTCCCAGTGCTGGAGCTTTGAGATCCGTATTGGAGACCGCCAGAGATGTCATCTAACACTGGGCAGTGAGGGAAAGGCAGGAGGCTGAGAGTTGGTAAACTTTTGGTGCCCTTCTGGAGGGACAAATACACACACAGCCTTTCTTAAGGCTGGAAAAATACAGCCCGGTTGACATAATTTATTCTGGGGCTTGCATACTGAATTGTATTCCAGATACCAGCTTATATTTGATGGTTGACCAGGAAATAGTATACCGTTTGTCTATTTAAGGCTAAAAATCTCCAGCATTGCCTTTTAAGCTTACAATTGCCTGTGAAAATAAACAGATATTTCCCTCCTTATTCAAACTGCTTTTCTCATCTGCTCATTCTGGAATGCTCTTATAAAAGTTATCTGCCTCTCTGACCACATTTATCTTTCAGATTTTTTTCTCATTCAGTGGTAGCTCTCTCTTCACCTCATCCACCCTATGCTCCAGACTTTGACTCACTTTGGCTTCATCTTGGGCTTCTGCGCGAGGTCTCATTCCTGTCCTCCTGGGTCTGAGTGTGTGGTCACCCCCAAGCCAGCCTCCTTCCCTGAACTCTTTCTCAGTCTTGTGATGGTTTCCTCAAAGCTCCTGTGGTCTGACAAGCTGAGCACCGACTCTGTTCTCTTGGAAGATCCCTTGGCTCCCACACACCCAGTGTTACTAAATTGAGGGCTCTTAACCTCTGACCTTTTCCAGTTGGAGCCTTTCAACCTAACTGATGCCTTCTAAATGTGTTTGCATGTCTATTGGGTGTTTTCTTATTATCTCCTCTGTTTATCAGTCCTGAGGTTTTGGGGTCATTTTGGCTGTTTCTTGCTTTTTCTCAGCCTACATAGTGACTTCAGCATTAACATATTTATGAGATGCTGCCTGCACCAGATCTGAGGACCCAACACAGCAACTTTCCTTCTGTAGAATGCCCCAGGACAGTGTGGATGAACCCATCTGTTTGCTTTGAGAATACTGGTTATGTTCCGGTGAAACTATTTGGGAAATCATCATTTCAGGCAAGACTCTGCCCTCCATATCCTCTTTTAACAAAGTGATTAAAACACTAGATCTGACAGTAAAATGATGAGCTGTCAGGTTCACAGAGATTTTAGGTAGAAGCGATGGAGTTATGGAACCCCAAGGCATAGATTCTCCTTTTCTTTCTCCCTTCCCTTCCCTTCCCTTCCCTTCCCTTCCCTTCCCTTCCCTTCCATTCCCTTCCCTTCCCCACCCTACCCTACCCTTCCCTTCCCCTTCCTTCCTTTCTCCTTTCCTCCCTTCCTTCCTCTTTTGGATTCTGTGGCATCACTGCTATCTTGTGGAAAAATTTCTTGCAGGAGGTTGTTCAGCTGTGAGTCAGTTTCTTTGCCTGAGAACATTGTCTGGGCAGTAAGAGAGCTAATTATTTTTCCTTCTACCTCCCTTGTTGTTATTATCTTTTTCTTTCTAAAGGGAAATTTTGGCCAAACTCTCTGATCTGTGGATTAGATTTTGGGTTTATGATCAGCTGAAGAAAGCTGTCTTGCCTAGGAGGGAGAAGCATAGGAGGGGAGGGGAGGGGTGGATTTCGGTTGGGAAGCAGTACCCACCTGCTGACCACAGGGGCTGGTAGCTCTTCACCTCTCAGTGTTGCGGGGTCATCGGCCAACTTAAAAAATATGGGCTTTCTCTGTCTTGTTTCTGTGCTTCTTGATGCAGTAATGAATATGGACTGTATTTTAGAAAGCCTGTATTTCTATAGTATAATTGGACTACCTGTGTTTGTATTAAAAAAAACATTTATTACACTTTAATTTTAGTTCACAATTTTTCTAATAGGAATGCTAAGTTCAGAAACATCAAAGATCCTGTCTTCAGGGTCTGGTCTCTCATATTCTCCCTGTGGAGATAAGTCAGTGAGTTACATACACTCTGGAAAAAAAAAAGAAGTGAAAATTAGATACTGTAAATCTCATAGAGTCCAGAGATTTCCCATACTGTGTGCTTCTGCTTGCCCTTCATTTATATTGGACTTCTTTGAAATGACCCTGCTGTTAACCTTCCAAATCAAATTTTCTTTCAGATTTTTTTCTTATATCATGCAATCATTCTTCTAGGATTCACTGAGAAACTTAATATTTCTATGAAAATGAATCTTCGATGAAAATCGTACTTCTATTAAAAAAAACCCCTTGTATCACATGATGAAAACTATATAATCCACAGTTGTCCTTTCTGGCTACCATTTAAAGTTTCCTTTGGGTAACTTGGTAACCTATCCTTAGGGTAGGTTCTCTAGTACATTAATTCTCTACAAAACTGTCTCCCTACTATGTGACTACTTCTGTCTTTGTACTAATAACCCATTTGCGTATTTATATTTCATTACAACATAGTTCAAGTAATTTTTTAAAAAGATTTTATTTATTTATTTGACAGAGATCACAAATAGGCAGAGAGGCAGGCAGAGAGAGAGTAGGAAGCAGGCTCCTCACCGAGCAGAGAGCCCGATGCAGGGCTTGATCCCAAGACCCCAGGATCATGACCTGAGAGGAAAGCAGAGGCTTTAACCCACTGAGCCACCCAGGTGCCCCAGTTCAAGTAATTTTTAAAAGGATTTCTGACTTACACAATATGATAGGATGTTATAAAAGAAAGATAATTAAGACAAAGTAGAAATACATTTGTAAGATAGAAATACAATTCTGGAAAATAAAGAAATAAGAGAAAGTAGCTTGTTTTTGATGAGGTGACAAGACTCCTGAGTATACTAATAGTGTGTAGCAACATACTTGTATCTTTATTTCGTAGTAAAGTTGTGTTCCTCTGTACAATATCTTTCTGCTGAGATGAATTCAGATTAGCTTTAAAATTATTTCCATAAAAGTTTATAGAAATATACTGAGAAAAGATTTCTCTATTATTTATTTTACAGACAAGCTTTAATTGTATACTAGGCTACTGGTTTGAAGTTGATAATAATTTATATATACCTGGGATGAATTAGGGCATATATGCAAAGCACTTATATAGTATAAACATGATGATATATAATTTAAACTATTTTAAGAAGACTTTTTTTTTAAAAAGATTTTATTTATTTGAGAGAGAGTGAGAGCATGAATGGGGATAGGGGTGGGGAGAGTGGTGGGTGGGGAAGGGGTAGAGACAGAGAGAGAAGCAGCAGGGAGCCCAGACATGGGCTTGATCCCCAGACCCCAGGATCATGACCTGAGCCAAAGGCAGACACTTAACTGACTGAGCCAGCCAGGCACCCCTAAAAGACTTACTTTAAATACATTAAAATAATCAATTAGCAAATATATTTGTGCAATGTTCTTCATTAATATAGCTTATGCTAATAATTATAGTTGAAAATACTAAATCATAATTTTAAATAATGTAATTAATATTATTGGATATGTTAGGATATTACTGAAATTAGTTTAAATATAATTTAAATGAATGATTAAAAACTTCAATAAATCAAATGTTTTCTAAGTCCCGTCATGTGCAAAGTACTGTGGCAAATAAAAAGAGACATCATTTAGCTGGGGAAGCTATTTAATAATTATTAAATTTAAGTAACAGAAAAAAAAATTACAGTTGATGGGAATATAGCCAAATGAGATCAGCAGATAGAAAGAGCATTGTGTATTGAATGGCACCAAATGGGTTTATAGGGAAACATTTGAACCTATTAATAAAGACCATAAATATGGTAGATGGGATGGACATAGCGTACTGACTAGCTTGGTAGTCTGTGAATAGAATCTTTTAGCCTGGGAATCAAGATTCCTGTGGGAGAATCTTGTACATTCTGGAGAACTTGGAATGTAAAGGTAATAAATTTGAGTACTGAAAAGTCGTTGAGGGTTACAATGGTCATTTCTTACCAGGTTTATCTACTTCCAGTCAAAGTACATTTATTAAGCATTGGCTCTTCATAAGAGGTACTGTGCTAAGTGTTTTAAGAAAGTAAAAAAAATTAACAATTATGACTTCTGTCCTCAAGCAGTTTATAGTCTGTTATACAGGAGAAAATACATGTACACAAATGGCTATTGATTAAGCCAGAATATGACAGGGGCTATAAGTAAGAGAAGTGTGTACCAAGTATGAAGATAAAACAGGAAAAGAGAAGTTACTTCTAGCTGGGAGAATTAAGGAATATTTGAGGAGAGGGAAGGCATTTCAGTTGATCCTTGCAAAATGGACAATGTCTTCCCTCTATGAGGAGAACATGCTTTTTAAATAGGAAAAGCAAGGGCATGAGAGTAGGAAATTGCAGAACAAATTAAGGCCTAGAAAATAGTTTAGCTTGGATATAATCCAAAGCGTATAGGGAGGAGTGAGAGGTAAGGGCAGAAATGTGGAATGAGACCTGGACATGGAAGAGCTTTAATGCCAAGCTGAGAAGCTTATACTTTATTTTGTTCAGAGATTCCCTATGTTGCTTTTTTTTTTTTTTTTTAAATACTTTCATACTGTTTACTTATGCAGCATCTTCATTAATAGCCTCTTTTATTTCTCAACCAGGTTGGGGAGAGGGTGGAGCTTAAGAAAGATCTTCCCTGAAGTTCTCAGAAGTACTTCCAGGGGTTCATGTTCTGGTGGTTGATACATATGGTGAATGATTAGAACCGTACCCTGGGGGAATTACAAGGAAAGGTGAACAGGGGGTGTTGAATCAGAAGGAGGAAGTTATAGTAGGAAAGAACACTTAGGAGCTGTCACTATAGTATGGGTGGGTCTGTGAGGGTCAGATCTAGGAAGTTCTTTTCTCCCCCAGCTTTACTGACATATACTTGACATACAGCATTGTGTAAGTTTAAGGTGATTTGATATATGTATATATTGCAAAATGATTATTACAGCAAGGTTAGTTAACACATCCATACCTCGCATAGTTAGTACTAAGTTCATAATTAGCCTCTTATCAGTCTGCACTTTCTGAATGAGTGATGGGAATGTTAAATAGGAGACAGGTTTTAGACTTCTTGCCAAGGTATAATGATAGTATTAAATAGCTGACTATAAGTGGGAATCAAAGTTAAGTAGGAAGTAAGGATAATTTCATGATTAAAGTCTTTGTTAACCAAAGGACAATATCTTTCTTAAAAAGATGCAAAACATGGAGAAAGCAGAATAGGAAGAGTTATTCTGGTTGCCTGCAATCTAGTGTATCTGGGTCTAGGATTTCAAGAGGGCAAGCCAAGCATATTTATTTACCTGCCCTCCGTCTCTACTTCCATTGAGATCACAGCAAAGTGGTTGGGCTAGAAACTCATAACCACCAGGAGAAAGGGAGACAGAGGTCATAAGAAGATGAGAGTTTAACAAATTTCTGGAAGATAGAACACAGAGAACTGAAGAAGGAGACAGGATGGAGGAAACAGCTGACTGGTGGACATATAGGAAATGAAAAAGATGTTTGGACTCCAGCGGGCAATCATGGACTACAGAAAACTAAAGTGATGTTTTGAAGGTTGGTCAGTGTAATGCAGAAGGTGCAGCATCCCCTACCTCCATATGAACAGCCGCTGGGAGGCCTGAGGGCTGTGCAGCAGCTAGACCTGCTGGTAGATCTTCTCTGGCTGAAAGTAGTCCAAGTACCCCAATAATTTTTCCCCCATACATTTGATGACTTAAAAGAGTTTGGCAAGCAGTGCTCTGCAGAAGATTGGGAGAAAACTGAGGCTTCTACCACTGTCCTCCCTCTAGTTCTTCCTGTGCACTCAACATTTAAAAACGTTCCAGCCTGTGATCACTGAATTTGTGGTCATTCTTCCCAGTCAGGGGAAAACATACCTAAAAATAGTACAGAGACAATCTCAATCGGTTATCTAGAAAGATATCCCAGACCTTTGTTCCTAAATATGAATGGACATCCAAGATTCCAGATAGTAGAGGAAAAGTAGTGGTTTTGAAAAAAAAAATCAAGATAAGATAAGCAAATATTTATAAAAATATGTGTTAAATACATATATATAACAATATATATTGGCCCTAGAGGAAGTAGAGGTAATTTAGGGAACAAAAGAGAACTTTTTTTTTTAATTGAAGTCTAGTTGACATACAATATTGTATTATTTTCAGGTGTGCAACATAGTGATTCAACATTTATGTACATTACAAAGTGATCACCGTAATAGATTTGGCTACCATCTGTTACCATACATAGTTATTACAGTTTTAACTACATTCCCTATGCTGTAAATTACATTCCTGTCATTTATTCTATAACTGAAAATTTATATCTTTAAATCTCCTTCCCCTATTTGCCCATCTCCCACCCCCTAGAAGAGAACTTGCAAAAAGTTTATTCTGTCAATATTTGCAGACTTTGAGAAGATACTACATCCATAAAACAAAAACAGGATTCCTTGAAAAAAGAAGCAAAATGAGAAATGAGTTTTACAAATTCCAAATGATTGCTAAAAAGTAAAACTCCAAGAACATCAAGCAAAAACAGAGTCACCAAAATATGAAAGACAAGATATGATAAATCTATAAGATCTAAAATCAGATTAGTAGGAATCCCAGAAATGGAAAGCAGAGGAAAGAGAGAGGAAGAAATGAACAAAAGAATAAAAGAAAAATTCCCAGAGCTGAACATCAGATTAAGAGAATTCATCAAGGGCTTCAAAAGATGACTAAAAATACCCACATAGGCATGTTCTTATGAAATTTTAGAACATTTGGGATATTCATAAGAACTTATGAAGTTTTACCAAAAAAAAAAAAAAAAAACCCACCCCAAAAAGGAGGGGAAATTAAACGGTTTTCAGGATTTTGCTCAGTCATGGGGGGGGGGTGTTTGAATACAGTAGAAAAATGCTTTCAGAATTCTGAGGAAAAAGTTATTTTGACAGAACAGTTTCATAACCAATCTATGAATCAAGCATTAGGGTAGAAGAAAGGCAGTTTTAGGCATGGAAGAATTCAGAAAATTTGCATACCATGTATATGCTTTTTGAAGACATTTCTGTGAAAGTAAAATGAGGGAGAGAGTAGAGAAAGAAGACACGTTACCTCACCCAGACATTCAGTATAGGAGAGCCTAGGATGAGGCCTCCAGGTCATTAGTCCAGGTCTATAGAAGAAATATTTCTTGGGAAAAGTAGATTTTGTTACATGGGTTGAGGGTAAATTTCAGGATTTGGTAGAAGCATATATATCTTCTATTTATAAGGAGAAAATAAGACAAACATCTCCCCTTTCTGTCCTCCAAATCAAACACAAAAAGTACAAGAAAGTCATGTTACAAATATGAAGCAAAATGAAATGTAACAGGATTTGGATCAATGAAGGCCATGTCATAATCTGTTTGAGGGTGAGGTGGAGTGCTGTCTTTGGAGTCACCCAACATAGTGACATAGGACTTGCTGAGAAGTAAAGATAAGCTAATGTATTTCTTGGCTTTGCAGTAAATAATATTTAGGTAGTTAAAATGACATAAGTACTGTTTGTTGGTTTTTAATTTTTAGAATCTATACCCAAAACATTAAAGACAAGTATGGTTGTACAAAATATAAATCATAAAAGTAAAGGTTTAGGTAATAGGATTTAGAAGAGAAAGAGGAGGGAGAAGTGAAGGAAAGAGAAGGGGCTAATATCTTCATTATCTGACCCAGTGAGAAATCACTAAACCATGTCAGAAGTTGGAAGATTGAGAAACAAGTTTAAAAATCTTTAAAATTTCAAGGATTAATTAATAATGATAGGAGGGTAATTAATAATGACCAGGAGAGTAATTAATAATGATAGTAACAATAGCAGTAGCATGTAGCGTGGATGGGAGAGGGATGAAAAAAGTGAGCTAAGTCCTTATTTTTCATAAGCTTATCTTTGATAAGTTAAAAAAAGGAAGAGGTAAACAACAGAGGAAATCAGAATGGTAAGGATTGCTTATCTCTGAGGGACAAATGGTGTGGGAAATTTATTTTGGTTAAAATAAATGCAGTTTAGTGAAAATAAACACATAAAAACCTGAAGAAAGGAAATACCAGGCACATCCAATGGTAGTCAGGTCTGAAAAATTTCTTATAGGAAAAAAAAATAGGTACATTTATTTACATGACTGAAATCAACTTGGTTAGTTGGCAAAAAAACAAAACAAAACAAAACAACAACAACAACAACAACAACAACAACAAAACCAGGAAGTAGACAGTAAGTTTAGTAAATAAAATCCAGAGGTTAATTTCAAGAATGAGAAGACTGAGAGTGTGTATAAAAATTAATTTCGAGAGAAGGACATTTTCAGGTAGTTTCCTGCTTTAGGATGTTATTAAATTTTTGGTAGTTTCTTAAGGATGTGGTAACTCCTGGTTTAAAGACTGTAATTTTTTAAATTTTCCTGATTATAAAAAGTAATAGGTGTTCTTGTAAAAAATTAGAAAATATTGAAAAATATAGAGAAACTCCAACCGAATTAGTATATGGCAGCTTACCATCCCACTATTTTTTTTTTAAAGATTTTATTTATTTTAGAGAGAGAGAGAGTGAGAGAACATGCTCCTGAGCAGGGGAAGAACAGAGAGAGAGGGAGAGAATCCTAAGCAGACTCAACCCTGAGTATAGAGCCTGCCTTGGGCCCAATCCCACGACCCTGAGATCATGACCTGAGCTGAAACCAAGAGTCACACACTCAACTGACTGAGCCACCCAGATGCCCCACCACCTCAGTATTTTCACTTCATTCCTAGAGCTGCCAAAGAAGACTCCCATCTCTACCCATACCACCAGGTAAAACTCACTAGCAACAGGATAAAAATCAGTAGTCAAGAGGGGAAAGGTAGCTTAGCTTAGCTTAGCTTGCTGATTATATCTCTGAGCCGCTATCCAAACTTCTGGATGTGGAAAACACCTCCTCCCTTCCACTTCTGCTGCTCTGGCTGTAGACTTAGGTGCTACTCTCTCAGTGGTGGCGGAGAGCATGCAAGGACTGAGAATGAAACGCTCCTCAAAATTTAGTGTGTGTAAGAGTCATCAGATGTGTTCAAAAAGTGCTGATTTCCATAGCTTCAACTGGTCAGAGTGGAGCCTAGAAATCTGAATTTTTAATCAAGGACTCAAAGACCTTTATATACTTGATACTTGAGAGTAGCTCATGGGCCAGGAGCAGCATAGACAACACCTAGGAGATTATTAGAAATGAAGACTCTTGGGTTCATTTCAGACTTCCCGGATCTGAATATACATAGAAATAAGATCTGCAGGAGATTCAAGAAGCACTGGGCTAGGAGATCTTATCATTGTTCTGGGGGACCTTTTTTTTTTTTTTCTTTTTTTGGTAAAATACCATCTAACCACTCTTAAAAGCAGTCCGCTCAGAGCCAGTGGCAGTAGCTTCCCACCACTGTCTCTTTTCCTTTCTTTTCTTCCTCTTTGGGGCTTTAATCTTTTCACAGACATTCAGGAGTTTCATTTGTGTCCGAGTCAAAGGAAGGAAGTCTTGCAGGACGGTGGGTAAGCTGGGACGAGTGAAGATGGATCTTCACAGAGAGAGCAGCTACCAGGGACCTGAGGGATCCTTTTCAGCTGGGTCCTCCCTTGTTCACTGCTGAGGAATATATTAGATACTGGTCAGAGTCAGCGAGATCTGTGGCATTTTGTGGTTATTTCTGTGTTGCTGGCAACAAGCAAACCAATTAGGTAAATTAGGACTTATTCTTGAGTCTCAGCCCCATGAGAAAACAAGCTGGAAGCAAACACCATTCAAGTTCACAGCTGGGCGATTTTTGGAAGTTGATGTACCCTAAGATATGAGAGACTTGACCTCTAGGACACACTGATTATTATGGGATAGGTTCATTCGGGCCAGAAAATGTTTAAGTGGGACTCACATTTTTTGAAACTCTACTATAGAAACCCTTTGATCTAGTTTTTTTTTGGGGGGGGGGAGTGGCAGTGAAAATTTAAAATTGTGTTTTCTTTCCATATTTTATTTGCTTTGAAATGTTATTGAAAACAGTCTGGGGTGTGTGTGTCAAAGTTGTATTTTATTCACTGTTGTCTCTTGCCCGTGGGCAAGAGTATATGGGGTTCATCCTTCCCAACAATATGAGATTTCTCCTTATTCTTAAAGCATTCTTCCTCAGAATGCACTGTAGACATTATTGTAACATATGATGATTCAGTTGCTTAGCACACAGTTCATTCCCTGGCCACTCTGGATCTGGGTACTTTCTGCTTGTTTTGGGTTGGAGCCAAGTCTGAGCCACGTCTGTCTGCATGGGCTGGCTGGCTGTGCTCTGACTCCGGTCAGCCCTAGCTGTTATTCTCCTAGTCATCTTTTTATCTTCCTGGGTAATCTTGGGCTTAATTTGGTTCCTGCCTTTAATACTCCCATCTGGCGTCTTTCTTTCTCTCTCTTTTTTTAAAGATCTGTCTGAAGCCTGTATAGTCGTCCTCATGACCAGTTGGTTTTTTTAGAGTAATGCTTCTCTTCTTGTGTGGAACTGGAGTCTGTGATACAACTCCTTATACAGAACACAGAAGATATCAGCTATGAGTTTATTTAACTCTTTAGATGCTGCGAGAATGTTTAGGTCATTTTCTTCTTTGGTCTTTCTGGTTTGTACCTGTTCAAAGAAGTTACTTGGGGGAACAGAGAATTTGTCATCAGAAAAAAAAATCTCCTCAAAAAAATCTCCTGTCTCTAAAGAGAATATCATTGTGTAGGCACTCTGTTCAAAGTGATACAGATAAAAGTAAGATGCATTTAAAAAAAAAAAGTAAGATGCATTATTTAAATTCACTGTTAGATTACGTTTCTGGAAAAAGTTTCTCTTTTTTGCACCCATGCTTTTGTTTGTAAGCATCTTCTCTTGATTTTTTTTTATCATTCATCTTGATACAGTTGCTGAGAGATTAAGAGATCACCATTACAGGTAACAGGGTTTGCCTTTTCTTTACTTGATTTTAATATCAGTGACTAAATTTATCAATCCCAGTTGCTTGCTTTAAAACATAATGGCACATAACGGGGGCACTTGGAAATTTTTGATACGGTGAACATGTACTTTATGTTGTTTGTGTTGATGGTTACTGAACTATATGCTTTTGTCAAAACTCATCAGATTGTACACTTAAAAACTTGTGAATTTTATTGTATACAAATACCTCAGGAAAACTGATTAAAAAGAATTACAGTGCTAAGTAAAAATTACTCACATCTGAGATTTTCCTGTAACACATTAATGTTGTTATACTTTAGACCACCAAAATTATCTTCTTCCTTTTGTTCCTTAATAGCTATCGTCTAAAGTTAGGTTGCTAAAACAGAATATCATAGGCTGGGTGGGTTATAATAAAGACAGAAATTGGTACCGAGAGAAGTTGGGGTGCTGCTATATCAAATATCTAAAAATGTGGAAGCTGCTTTGGAGCTGGGGGCTGGGTGGAGTTTGAGGCACATGCTGGAAAGCTCACATGGACATGGATGGACCTTTAAAAGTGATTCTGCAGAGGGTTCCAAAGAAAAGGGGAGAACTATACAGAAAGGCTCAATTTTCTTAGAGGCTCCCTAAGTAATCCTGAGCAGCATGGAGGTGGAAGAATGGATGGTAAAGGCTCTTCTGCTGAGGTCTCAGATGGAAGTGAGGAGCATGTAATTAGGTATTGGAGGAAAGGCCATCCTTATTATTAGGTGGCAAAGAATTTGGCTGAATTGTATTTACCTTCTGGTGTTTTGTGTAAGGTAGAACTTGCAAACGAGGAAGTGGGATCTTTAACGGAAGACATTTATAAGCAAAGGGTTGAAAGAGTGGCTTGGCTTCTCTTGACTGCTTCTAGTAAAATCCTAGAAGCGAGAAATGACTTAAAGATGGACAAATTAAGCAAAAAGAAAAGAGAACGTAAAGACTTGAAAAAATTATAGCCTATGCGTATTTCAAAAAAGCAAGAACATTAAGGGTGTGACCAAGTTGACCATTTGGTGAGGAGATTAGTATGGATCAGCCCCACAAGAGAAGCCAGGAGATTAGCTCCAACGCAATGGAACAACAATGGAACAACGAATGACCCTGAAGTCATTCAGAGATAGTCAGAGCTGCCACTCCCATCATAGGCCTAGAGTGCAAAGACAAGGGATTGGGGCTAGGGCTGGTTGGGTTGGGCAGGGTAGTTTCGAAGGAGGGGCTTGTGGCACCTGCAGAACTCAGTGTGTGGTGAGATTTCTGTGGAGGCAGTCTGATCCGTGCCAAGGCTCTGCCCTACTGCACACACAGAATCTGAGGTCAGGTCTGTGCCTGGCTGACAGGACAGTGGGCATGTTCGTCATGAATGGGCACTTGGAGAGGGGTGGCTGGTGACCAATTCTGCATGTTGATTGTTATTTATTAGTACTAGTGAAGTTGTGTATGAGATTATTTAAAAATTTGAAAAGCATAACAGTTAGAAATACTTATTATTTTATTCCAAATTTTTCAGGTAGAGGAGCTCTCAACTTCTTTCCATCAATTCAGCGTCAGAGAATTCATTTTAAAGGTAAAACTAACATGATTATAGATGATATTTGTATTTCTTAGTTTTTTTATTGAGCTTGAATAATTCACAGATGTTTGATTGAAAACTTGTGTGTGCTGGTGGTTGGAATCCAGTTTGCAGTAAGTCACTTGTTCATTGCCAAGGTTAACAGTTTCTAAGCTACAGAGAGATGAGGACAGCATTTGTAGTCAGTAAATTACCATTCTCCCCTTTTTGAAAAACATCATTCTACGTTTCTACATTTCATTTATTAGCTCCATGGGTGCTGCTCCCTGCTATTCTATAACTAGATTACTTTTTATTGTGGCCAACACCAAATATACTTATCTTAGTATAGAGGTTTTTAGGATTTTCTTTTTAATATTGAAATTTGGAGTGCTGAGCAGTTATTTACTGACCAAAATTAATGAGAAGTAGAAAGCAGTGTGGTTAAGCACATGTTTGGTCAGATCATACTTCAGCTTCTAGTTGTGTAGCACAGGGCATATGATTTAACATCGGTGAGCTGAATTTGTTAATCTTTAAAATGGAGGCAATACTTGCTACTTCATAGAATTATAGTAATTCAGTGAGATAGGAGACGTAAGGTGCTTCACACAGTACCTGTTATGTTGTAAGCGCTCATAAAAAGCTAGTTCCTGTTGTTGTTAATGATGACATTGGACATGTTTTAGCCACCAGCATCCACTCTTTCTCTTTTGGTAGCTCTATCCCAATTTTCTTTTGGCAAAAAAACTTCTCTGCTATTGCGGGAAATCTTGTTGGCATTGTGATCTAAGGAGATTTGATGTTGCCTAGCTGAGGGGTCAGTGCCTGTCCTGAAATAGTTTAGACTTTCTCTTTTGGAACCTTGCTGCCTAATGAGGGAAGATGCAGAACAGAGGCTGACCTAACCAGTGCCTGGGGCTGACTCATCCTTGTGGTAGCTCCCATAGGATGGGAAAGCTCCGGAGGCACTCTGGGCTCTACCCAGCATGAGCCTTGTTCTTCAGGACTTTGGTTCTCTGAGCCACACCCCATCCTCATCTTTGCAGTAAATTATCATTTGTTAAAGTTACTCAGAGTCGTGTTTCATTTTTTACAACCAAAGAATGCAAAATAATATTAATTACATAAATATGATTAGGGCCAATTTTTAAAGGCTAGAAAAATTCTTTTTTGGCTCTCCTATTATATAATTCTGCCTATTCTAGGAATCAGTGAGCCACAGTTACTTAGAGGACTTCCCTTGTGGTAAGATCCTCACTGGTCTTCACTATTGTACCCTAGTAGAGGACCCCATGCCCTGTAAACATTTGCTGAATTAATGGAGGCATGTTCCAGTCTGTTTACATCATTTTGAGGTACAATCATGTTTTAATTCTTTTATGGGAAATAGGCCTTTATTATATACAGCTTCGTCGGAGTATAGAATTAAGTATTATGCTAGTACTGTAAGAGTATTGTTCCACTAATCCTCACAGTGATTTCAAGAGGTGGGTGTTTTTCATTTCCATTTTAGGTTAGTAAACTGTCAGATAAGTTCAGAAAACTGCCTAAGGTCACATACTTGGTAAGAGACAGAGCCAGGGTTTGACAGAATCAGCTCTATCTGATTTCCAAGCCATGTGTTTTTCAGTGGACTATGGAAACCTCTAAATTATCCCCTTTATTTCATGTTCTTTCATTCCCTGTTCTTTTCATTCACACAGTTGTCTGGCATCCTATTTTTGTGCATTTCCTTTGTAATACAAGGAATGATCTTACGATTATCAAGTAATGAAACCGACATCTAAACCAGTATGTTCAAGCTTGCAAGTCTACACGAGTGTTGTCCCTTTCAAAGTGTTGATCTTGGGAAGCTGTGCCTTCTGTTAGTCAGCTTATTGTCTGCATGTCTGAGTCCTGTTCTCTTGGATGTCCATAATGCAGCAACTCTTTTTCCTTTGAGAAAGGATTTGATCCTTAAAACAGCCAAGGCATTTGTAGGGCAGTCTGGTTAAAAAGATGGACAGTCATATTGAGAGGGGCCATTTTTAGTGAAAAATGAGAAAAGAGTGTAAGTATCGAGATTGGTACAGTTGTGGCTTTTTAACTGTCCTGAAGACTCCTCTCCAGGTGGGATCCCTGAACTCTTTTGTTTTGTCCAACAAATGTTGAGACCTGTGTCAATCACTGAATGTATATGGTGACCCACAAGACAGACACGACTCTGGTTGTCATGGGATTCACAGCCTTGCAGTGAGCACAGTTGTAACAAACTGGATTTTTATTACATTTGTAAGACGTGCACTACTGTGTAGGAAGAATCCAGGCTGGGGAGTAAATTACCAAGTAGTGGGTGAAGAGAGCACAAGGCGTGGTTTTTCACCCTCTACACCACAGATCTTTGAACTAGATAATTCTTTGTTGTGGGGCTGGCCTGTGCATTAGAAGATATTTGGTAGTATCCCTGGTCTCTACTGACTGGTTGCCAGTAGCATCCTCTCTAGCTGGGACAGCCATCATTGTCTCCAGGCATTGCTAAATGTTCACGGAGGGCAAAATCACCTGAGTGAGAGTCACTGTTGGAAGTGAAAAAGAAATGTCCGTGTTCCATGCAGAAGGAACGGTATATGCAAAGCCCCAAAATGGGAAAGAGGAAAGGAAGCATTAAAGAAAGAATACTGAAAGAATGGTGGTGAATTATTGGGGAGACAGTCATAATGTTAGAATGGTTTGTGGTCTCCCATAATGCAGTCATCCCTGACCTAGTCTTCTCCTACTTGGTACACCTCATACTTAGTCCCTGTCCTCATCTTCTTTCTCTTACTTCTTTCTTTCCTACTCTTGTATTCCTTCTTCCCCAGGTTTTTATAGAAGCCACTAGTGTCTTTGTCACTTAAGCCAGGTCAGTCACCTAATGCCAGGTCCTTTTGAACTCAGACACTGAATGTCTGGTAAATTTCTCTGTAGCAGTCTCCTAGTAATAACCTGAAAAAAATTCCTTTAGTTGGGGGGAGGGCGTTAAACTAGAGGTCATGGCAAGGGGCAGGGGCTGGCCTGTGCATTGCAGGGTGTTTCTTTTAGCAGCATCTTGGTCTCTACCTGCTAGATGCCAGTGGAAATGCCAAGGGTATTTACAAATTTTAACACAACAAAAAACAGCCACCTTTGCAAGACTTTCTGGTTATAATGAGGGAAACAGAAGGAAACAGGCAGCATGGACATGGTGAAAAGCATATAAGTTACAGATTGGAGCTGATCCTCAGGGCGCAAAGGAGGGGCCTAGGTAGCCAGAACCTTCAGGCACTGCTTTTATTGGGAGCATTGTCAGCTGACCCAAGGGAGCAGTACAAATATGGCCATTATCTCTGAGATGCATGTTGTGAAAAAAGTTAGAAAACAATGCTAGATACCCAAACTTGCTAGAATACTATAAAACAAACAAACAACAACAACAACAGTACACATTGATCATGAATGAGCGGTCTCTTTTATTTGTAAAAGGTTTGCAATTCAGGACCATAATTTAGCAGCTCTTCTCAAATATAGTTATTCATATCCTGAGTCCCATCCATAATGATGACAATTTGGTTGCTTGCTCTTACTGCCATTAGCAGTGCTATTAGCAAACTGGGGTTCAGGCGACCCATTGCTCTTTGTCCCTGGAAACTACTTCGGCACTCTCAGCTGAATGGCAGCATTCCTTTCAGTGGAAAAATCATCCCTTACAGCTTTCTGCCTTCCTCCAGGGGCTGATTCTAAGCCTCTGCCAGTTCATTTTGTTCTTTTATGAGCCCCACAGGGTGTGATTGTCCCTGTTTGAAGCCTGTCATCCTCACCAGACTGTAAGGTGCGAGCACAGCACCTGTTTATTCACATAGCATCCCTGCTGCTCAACAGGTATGTACCAGGTTCCTTGTAAATATTTGTTGAGTTAAGACAGTAATTGATTTGGGAAAGTGGAGGAACCCAAGGGGAAAAGACTTTGTAAAGAGGAAGCAGGGAGATGAGAGGAATTAGATTTTTTTTTTTTTTTTTTATACCAGACATTGGATGGATCTTGGCCATTTTTACTTACCCCCTTAAAGGTTTAGTTGACTTTAGCTCATATCTGGGTGAGACAGAAATTAGATGTGATAAGAATTTGGTTATCGTTTATGAAAATTAAAAAATAACTTTGCTACCTAAAAACTTTTCTTAATTAATTAATTAGTTGATTTTTGAAGATACGAGGTGAGAACTTGTAGTTCCTGGCCTGACATCTCGTATCAGTGTTTTCATATCTAGTTGGCTTTGCATGTGAAACAGTTAAGGAAGGTTGGGTCACTCAGAATAAGATAAGGGAACTTTCTGTACTTCAGTTAGCCTGAGCTGGTAATGAGCCTTAACTTCTTAGAGTGAAACTTGTCTCCCACCCCTCATGAGGGGACGCTGGGGATGGGGGGCTGGCATCTTCCTTGTCCTCTGACTAACTCGCCTTAGTGCCTTAACCGGTTTTCTTCTCTTCATGTCTCATTGCCTTTCCACACTCCATTTCAAAACATGTCTGAGACAATAGAAAATCTTTGGGTGGCATTCTATTTAGGGCCCGCCAATACTAAAAAACAGGTTACCTTTAACTGTTGCAACTTTGCATTTTGTGGGCATCGAAGGTTAACTTTGAAGTCATGGTTGTGAAGTCAGAAGCTTTCCCACAGGAATGAATATAGGTTGTACTGAGGGAAATGTTTCTCTAAAACAAAATCACAAGTCTCTGGTGGTTAGGGAATCATTCCCAATTAAGATTCATGAACAAAACCCTCTACACTGAGTGTAGTTGGACAGGAGTTCCATTTAATTGAACAACCACTTGCTGAGTAAGACCTGCATTTCTGTCTGCTCTGTCCCATATATAAGAATTGCTCTCCATTACGTGGTGAGGTAGTGTGAAGTATAGAGAAATTGTTTCTGACAAACATTTCTATTTGGAAATTGAACCTACTTGACCTAAGTAAGTTCAGTTATTTTCTGAGAGTTCAGTGAGGTCGGAATGAAATTTGTAATTTGAGTTGTGTATAAAATAGAGAAACAGAAATACAACACAGAACATTTTGCCATTTCTTGCATCCACATTGTATTTTCTGTACCTTAGATGATTATGCTGTTTATTTCCCCCAAATAAGATTTTAAGCCATTTGTAGGGAGGCACCTGGGCTTAACAAGTGTTTCCAAGCACGTATTACAGTGTACAGACACGGTAAATACTGACCGACTGAAGGGATGTGTGCATTCCCAAGGGTGCGTCCTCAGTGCTTGGTATTTTTCCGCGAGAAGCAAACCTAGTGTTGAAGCATAATTCCTTTAGGTTGGGATGGTTTCCTGAAAAGTTTCAGCAAAATGACACTGATTAGCTGCCAGACTAATTGCTCTCCACCATCAACCTTGTTTCAGAGGCAGACTGTGCCCCAGGGTGAAATAACACGCATACTGAGGCAGAATTTCCAACATGTGCTCCTAAACCTTCCCCCTTGAATTGGGAAAGTGACCTTTTGGCAAACAAATGTTCTTTCACCTTCACTGTTTTAGAAGTTGTTAACACTGGGCGGGCTACATGATTGATGCCTGAGCTTTCCTCTCTTCTGTGGAATAGATTCTGCTCTTTCCCCCCTCAGAGCTGTGGGCTTTTTATATTGTTTTCCCTTGATAAGGTGGCTGGGCTACCCATAAATTTGTATTTTTTAATGACCTGGTGGCTGCTGAAAGAGTGTTATTCTGCTTTGTAGGCTCTTGGCTTTTCTTTTGCAGCTTACACTGCTGGCTAAACTTTTTATGAATGTGTCCTACTGTGGATAATCTATTTGAAAAAAGAAAAAATTAAAGCTGGATTTCTTGCAATGGTTGAGTTTGGTTGTCACAGGCCAGTGAAAATATCTTTGTTGAGTCTTAAGGAGAGCAGATCTTTCAAAGTCACTTCTCTCCATAACCTTTAGTTTTCCAAGTGGAGGATGGAAAGGACAGAAACCTCGGTACCAGTTTTCTTCAGTGACTTTGGATTTGGGAGTGTGAGGGGTGGAGAGCAAGGATGGGTATTTCCTCAAAGCCCACACTGCACAAACTGAGAAAGGGGGGAGACTGAGGTACTCTAGGAGAGTGATCAAGAATAAAGACTCCAGGGTGACGAATAAGACCTTGGGCAAATTACTTACCCTGTCCATGCCTCAGTTTCTTGCCTGTAAGATGGAAATAATGACAGGGCTTCCTTTTTAGGGTTGTTGTGAGGAGCACATGGGGTAAAAAGTGCTTAGGCCAGAGTGCCTGGTATTTCGTAGGTGTTAGCTGAATGTTAACCATTACAGTGTTTCCCAGCAATTCTGCAATCCTTACAAGCATAAACATTTAACAGTGGTCATTTTGTTATTTTTAAACAAACTTACTTGGTGTCAAAACTGGACCTTAACTGATATGAGATTATTTCTGTCTTCATTTATGCCATTTAATGTGAATATTTGTAAACTGCTTTGGAAATATGAATGCATTTGATGTGGGGTGCTTCCCAGACTCCCAGCTAGGTTACACGTGTATGGTGTATGTAACATATTACATGTATAACATCAGAAAAATTCTGAATTCTGAAACACGTCTGATCTCAAGGGTTTCAGAGAATGGGCTGGATATGTGCTAAGACAGTATATTGGCAAAAATATTTGCTGTTCGATCACCCATCCTGCTTCTAATTAGTTTCATCTCCTGGTATTTTCTTATAGGAATTAAATAAAATATTAATCTCTCAGGCTGTTCACTCACTTATTAAATATGTATTGAAAACCTGCTGTGCGTCAGTCAGTCATGGTCCCTTTCAGGGGCTGATTGGCCAGTGGTAGCTGGACTTTATCGAGGACCTACTATGTACAAAGCCCCAATCTAGGCACATTGTGAACATGGTCTTTGATTTTGCAGAAGAGTCAGTTCTTAAAGATGGAGGAACAGAGATTCAGAGACACTAAGTAACCTGCTTGAATCTGGTGACTGCCTATGCTGGGGCTTTAGCTCTGGTCTGAGTCGCCCCATAGCCGCTATTCTTCCCACCTCACTGTGGTACATTTTCTAAGAGCAAAGGGGCCTAATGACTCTTAACGAGGGTCTTGAGATTTGAATCTCTTCGTCACATGCCATGTTGTGTATGGCCTTGCACACAGAAAAGGCCCTGCCCTGGGGTGGGCTCACTGGGTGCCATTCCCCTTTATCTTCTGAGGAGGGTTGGGTCACCATGTGCAGGAGGCACATGAGTAGCTAGGGGGCAAGGCCTATAAGCAAATGAAAATTGTGCAATGGGGTGTGTATGAAATATTGGAAAACTGCAAAGCTTTATTTAAGAACTCTGAAGACTTTTATTTAAGAACACTATGTAACATTTTAATGGAAATAAAATCTATATACAATAAAAATCAAATATTTTAAGTGTCCAGTTCAGTGGTTTTGGGTAAGAACTATGCATCCGCATACTTACCACCTTGACTTCATTGTCTTCTTCCAGTCAAACCTCACCCCATAGACGCCATTGTTCTGAGTTCTCTCTCCATAGTTTAGATTTGCTGGTTTGTGAGCTTCATATAAATGGAATCAAACAGGACACACTGTTCTGTGTCTGACTTTTTTGTACAGTGCACTGTTTTTAGGATATATCCACATTGTTGTGTTTATCGGTGGTTCATTCCTTATTATTCTGTGCGGTATTACATTACCTGAATACACTACAATTTATTTTTCCATTCTTTGATTTTTAGACATTAGGGGGCGGGCTTCTTGTTTAGAGTTACCAGATAAAGCCGCTATAAACATAATTGTACAAGTCTTTTGTGGACAGAATTTTTCATCTCTCCCAAGATTTCTAGGATTGGAATTGCTAAGTCTTGAGCTTTTAGTTTAGTATGAAATTTCCAAATAGTTTTCCAAGGTTGTTGTATGCATTTCACACTATGAATGTCTGAGAGTTGTAGTTCTTCCACTTCCTTGCCATCAGGTGTTTTCTCGAGCGCTTACAGCAGGTGTGAAATGGTAGGTCACTGTGGTTTTAATCTGTATTGATTTGATGATTACTGGTATTGGGTATATTATTACCCTTGTTGGCCATTTGTATATTTCCTTCATGAACTTAACTATTGAAGGCTTGGTTCATTTTAAAAAATTGGGCTGTTTGTTTCCTTATTATTGACTTTAGAAGTTCTTCATATACAGATATTCCTCACCTTGCAGTGGGGTTACATTCAATAAACCATTATAAGTTGCAAATACTTAAATTAAAAATGTATTCACCTAGCCTGCCTTAAATGTGCTCAGAACACTTACTTGGCCTGCAGTTGGGCAAAATCATCTAACACAAGCCTATTTTATAATAGAGTGTTGAATATCTCATGTAATTTATTGAATATTGTACTGAAAGTGAAAAACAGAATGGTTATATGGTACAGAATGGTGGTAAGCGACCGGGTTGTTTATCCTTGTGAGGAGTGGCTGACTGGAATTGTGGCTTGTTGTTGCTGTCCAGAATCATGAGAAAGTATCATACCACATATGGCCAGCCTGGGTAAAGATCAAAATTCAAAATTCAAAGTATGGTTTCTACTGAAAGGATTTTGCTTTTGTGCATGGTAAGGTCAAAAAGTCTTAAGTCAAACCATCGTAAATTGTGGACTGTCTGTGTTGAGATACAAGGTTCTTCTTAGATAAGTGCATGTATAGAAATTTTCTTTTTCCCCTTTGTATAGAAAACTACAAAATCAGTTCATTAAAAGTAAAATTTCTTGAGGACAGGTGTTCTGGTGTCTTGTCTCATGGTGATTGCTGTATTTATTGTCATGTCTTCCTCTTTCAAATAATGTTTGAAATGTTTGCAGTTGACAAGAGAAGGGACATTTGCAGAATGAAGTTCACATTGCTTGTGGCCCCCAAGTTATTCCCCTTATAGACACTCCTCTGAAGTTATAATGGGAACATGTGATTCACTCACCAAAAATTTATTTTACCCTATTTAGGATCATGCTTATTTAATTAGGGGAAGTAAAAATTACTGAGCAAATTAAAACAACAAAAACTGAAGACTTTTTTTTTTTCCAAAAAAGGAACTTTTATAAAGATGTTTTAATTGTTTAAAAGTTTTCTTTTTAATTATGAAAGAAAGACATTTCATGCAGAGTGAGTTGGCAAATATTTTTAAAGAGCACTGAAAGTTAAACTGGGCAGTTAATTTAAAAAGCAAATAAAACAACCCACAGATTTCTGACTTTTAGGATTAATCCCTATTTTACTTTTGTTAGACAAGCCATGCTGTATTTGTTTCTGAGAAGAAATGTGTTAACAATTCAAGAGATAACACTAGGATTGCCTCCTGCCTACATAACTGAGTAGTATCCTTTAAAAGGCTGAGGAGTAGAACTGTTAATTTCCAACACCAGCTCTGCTCCATGTGCCTCCGTATTTGAACTCTCACCTAATCCAAGAGGATCAAATAAATTAAGACCACAATTAGGGGAAGGAAGCCTGAGTTACAGCCAGGTTTATCTTCTCAAGTATAAATTAGCTGTAACCGTAAAGCAACTTTTCCCCATTAGCAAAGTAGTAAAGTTGGATGACTATTCTGAGCTTTTTCTCCCATCTTTTGGGCTTGGTCTCTTCAGGACATGGCATGTCTAGTGCATCTAGTGGTGGATTTCTGCCCATGTTGCTTTCCTAGCTCCTTAGCCATATTCCTGTCTGAGTGACTTCTTAATTCATGTGTCATGGTTTCTGTTCTGGGCTGAATTGCATCTCCTCAGAAATCATACGTTGAGGGGCACTTGGGTGGCTCAGTGGGTTAAGCCTCTGCCTTCGGCTCAGGTCATGGTCTCGGGGTCCTGAGATCGAGCCCTGCATCGGGCTCTCTGCTTAGCAGGGAGCCTGCTGCCCCCCCCACCCCAACCTGACTCTCTGCCTATTTGTGATCTCTGTCTGTCAAATAAATGAATAAAATCTTAAAAAAAAAAAAAAAGAAAGAAATCATATGTTGAAGTCCTAACCCCCAGTACTTCAGACTGTGACTGTCCTTGGGGATAAGTTTTTCAAGAAGTAATTAAGTTAAAATGAGATGATTAGGGTGAGCCTGGTCCAATATAACTGGTCTCCTTATTAGAAGAGGAACTTGGAATGCAGATAGATACAGAGAGAAGACCATGTGAAAACACATGCAGAAAATGGTCTCTTATAAGCCAAAGAGAGAGGCCTAAAAAGAGACGAACCCCATCAACACCTTGATCTTGAACTTCTTACTACTAGGACTGTGAGGAAATAAATTTCTGTTGTTTAAACCATTCAACCCATGGCTCTTTGTTATGGCAGCCCTAGCAAACAAATCAAGCTTCTAATGGACCATCACTCAACACCATAAATATTACGTTTACTAGGTCGGGGCAGAGACTGAGCTAAATGGCAGCACATGTATTACTCAAAGGCTCAGAACAATGACATCAATCACTTCTCTTTTTTACCTTATTTAGTATTTTAAAAATAAAATAATTATAGTTTATTTGATGGTTTAAAAATATTACATAAATTTGGTATTAATATGTATCTCCTGAATTCTACCTGATTTTCTACAAAATAGGTTGTCATGTGAAATACATCAAGTAAATATATTTTTAAACTTCTAGAGTGAGAGAAAAAAAGTCTCCCTATGTTTAACCATATTTTTTTTTTTTTATTGGGGGAATTACTGAACATTTCTGTGCTCCAAATTTGCCTTCTAAAATGGGGGGATAATGATAGTCCCTCCTTTTGTAATTTTTTGAGCATCAAGTAAGGTTTTTTACTTATAATAATGTTGATACAGGTTTATAAGACAAAATTCTTTGGAATCTTAGTGATTTTCTAAAGATTTAGTAACTCATGAGATATCTACACACACACCTACACACACACACCCACATGCATGCATAAACACATTTTTTAAAAATATACTTGTGTTGACTTAATACCAGGACAGAAAGAAATTTTCAACACATGAGTACCTACTCTGAGAAGTGGTGGTCTATTTTTCATTCCTTTTTAATATTCTGAATCGCTTGCCTTCAAGAGGGAGCTTCTGACCCTTTCTATTGCTCTCCATCTGGACTCCATCACTGCAGGGAGAGGTAGGCCCCTTCTGTCAGCCCCTCCTGGGGACTGACATTTGGTCCCCCCCCCTTTTTTTTTCTCTTTCTCTCACTCTCTCGCCCTTTGTTTCCTGAGTCTCCAGAATTTGAAGGAGGTCAATTTTCAAAGGTCAGTAAAGACTTGCTGGTCCTTCAAACATACATGGAAGTTTCTTCTACTCAGAAAATTAGCCCTTCTTCAGGAAATCCATTAGAGTTAGTAAGTTGTGAGGGCTCATAGCCATTGACACCTCCAATTTCATTACATAAATTGGATAATCACATTGCTCCTCTTGGTACCAAGCTGGAGGTATGTGGTGTGTGAACACAGAATGGATAGGAAGGGCAGGCCTGAGCAGCTGGAAGATGCTGGAGAGTGTAAGAGGCTCTGGGGAAAGAGAAAGAGCCTTGGGAACTGGAAGAGAGTATGTAAAGCCAGCAGCAGGATAAACTTATGCTGCTTGAAGTTTATTCTGGGCCCTTCTTGTTGCCTAACTGAGGATAGAGTTTCTCCATTAGTCCTCTTCCCTGGCTCCCCTTCCCTCCCAACACACATTACTTAGTTGTGGGTGCAGGGCTAGCTTGAGTCATAGCACTGAGGTAGATGAAAGTTACCCTCTGCAAAACTCATATTTTTATTCCCCATCCCCACTTCTTGCCCAGGACTGTTACCTCCTCAGGCCAGAACCTACTGCTTCTTCTTACCTGGCAGGGTCGGGGTTTCCACTGGGACCCCACATCAGACTTGTGTTCCCCCCTCTAGAAATGCTCAGCACATCCTCACCTCCCACCCTGCCCCCCATCTATTGCTCCTTCACAGTCAACACAAATGTCTCTTCCTAGGGAGGTCTTGTCTGAGCCCCAGAATGAGGTTAGGCTTCTGCATTACATATCTCCCAGCAGTATTAAACCTATAGCTCCCAGTGCCTACCTCAGTTTGCAGTGGTCCATTTATGTAAAGGAGTCTTGATTAACATCTGCACCCTGTGCTGTGCTGTAAACTGCACGAGGGTCTTTGCATCTGTCTTTTTCACCACTGCATCCTTAGACCAAGGATGATGTCTGGCATGAAGTAAACTCTTGATAGATGCCAAGAGTAAACTAACGAACAAACAAGGGCCCTTGGAGCACACCTTTGCTTCCTCTGCTTGGTGGCCAAAGAATGAAGCCATCTTTACCTTCTAAGGAGTCCAGTAAGTGAACATGATCTAGAGTAATTCAGACAGAGAGACCAGTAGTTTCAAAGCTCTGGACCAGGTGGCTCCTTTGCCCACAGATCTTGGCAACATTTGATATGTATGGGTATAGCATGGGTGGTGGGGTGCAGTGGGGCTGGTTCTCTACAGGAAGTGCTCACTGGTGGCTATGGAGAACACAAGCATGATTTATGCATTTGTAAGATCCTCCCAGAGGAACAGAATTCATTAGAGGCAATTTGGTTCTTTCCCCTATAATTTCAACTGTTGCTTTCTCCCACGAGGGAAGATTATAATAACCAAAAACCTTATTTGGGCTGATTTTGCAATTGTTGACAAATGGTACAAATTTGCATTTTCTCTGGATTTTCATAGTGCTTAGTGTATTTATTATATGGTTATAGCTCAAAGCCTTTAATAGAGTGACTTATTTCTCATTTTTGTGGTTAGTAAAAATAGAAAAACAAAGTCTCACTTACTTTTGTAGTCTGTTGTAGAATTTTGATGATTTGAAATGAAGTTCATTTTTTCCCGAAACCGTAAAACAATTGCCAAACCTCACTCAGATGTATCAGATGCATGAATAATGATGAGAACTGCTTACATCTCTGTTATCTACAAAACTTCTCTCTGTGAGCATTGAAAAGTATCAGGGCTTTTTGGAAATACTTGCAGTTTATTTGGAATGCCCTTCGTATTACCTGAGATTTCCTGAGAAGCTAGACTGTTGATTGTTGAGTGAGAGTTTCTGGTGGTTTGTGCTTCAGGATGAGGGCATGGGGGGTAGAGATGGGTGTAAAGGTGTGAACTGAATGATTTACAGTCTGCTTATTTAATGGGCGTAATTACATAACTGAGAACCTGAGACCTTATCTCCTGGCTGAAATGGATCTCATCACACTGAAGATGTGAACTTCACAGTCAATCTTACTACTTCATATTTAGAAGAGGCCCTCTAGGTCAACGGGAGTACACTGGGAAAGGCATTAGAAGACCAGTTCCAACTCTGCCACTTTCTAATTATGTGACATTGGCCAAGGCATTTAATCCCTGACATCTCATTTCCATTTGTAAAATAGAAATTGTAATAGCTCTCCTAACCTACTGCATAGGGCTTGTGGTGATGGCCAAATAAGACAATGTAGGTTGAGCAAGAGACTGTGAAAATGTAAGATATCATTTCACTATATTATATTATTTTCTGTCTTTATTTTTACATATGTAGTCCTATTTCCCCAACCTATTCCAAGGCTTAAGAAATTTGCCCTACTTATTAGTTATTAGTCATAGTTCAGTGGGAAAAGTAGAACCACTAGGAGATAGAGTACGTGAGATTTGTCATTACAGGCATTTAACTTTACATACTGGTTAACCAGGAGTCTTTGTGGTGGATGCTGGAGCCCAAAGTCTACTGGGTGGGCAGTCTAGGAGGGAAGATGGATATGGAATGGAGAAGAACAAGGACAAATAGGAAGCCATAAGCATGGACTTGAACTCAGGTCAGTTCTTCATGTCTCCAGCTATGATGTGTATGTCACGTGGGAAAAGCTGGTGTCTTTCATCATAGAATCCAGCAAGCAGGTAAGCCTAACAAGAATCCGGAGAAAGTGGAGCAGCTGCAAGGGCCCTGCTGCCCCATGCCAGTGTGTTGAGTCAGCTGATCAGTGAGAATACACAGGAGCTACTAAAGCACCTGCCTCTCCTGTGGAAAACAATATAGGTCCTGTAAATTTTATTTCCATGCTCTGAATCTTGTGCTGATATGTCTCTTATGGCACATCATTTCCATCATGTCCATGAACTGTACAGGCAGGGTTGACTATAGCATGTGTGGGGCAGTGCAAACAGAAAACGTGGAGCTCCCTGGTCAAAGAACCGAAAAAGTACTTTCCTTTCTTTCACAGTCTTTTTTGGGATATGTCTTAGTATTCATTATTTGCTACTTAATGCTGTATATCCTAACTTATGGGATACTCATAGTGTGTACGCAGATTTCACAGGCACCCTGGGCTCTGTCCCATGGCTTGGCAGTCAGGGAGTGTATGCCTACCTAAACCCTCCCTGTCCTGTGTCCTGGACCCCAGTGGGGATAGCAACAGCCTATATGACAGGGAGGGGGAATCCCAGGGAACCAGGGAGGCAGTAAGGGGCAAGAACACGTGGGAGCCAAGGCTATAAAGCTCTAGAACATCTACTATTACCCCACTGGGCTTCACTTACAAATACAAGTTCAAAGATGAAAGTAGTAACAATTTCAACACAGAGCCTTAAACCCCAGTATCGGTTCTCCTTCTGAGAACATGTCTCTGTGCCGTTGCACTGTCTGCATGTTCATCAAGCTTGTCCTGCTTACAGGGAAGGGATTCTGGGGAGCATAGTTTGGCCTAGCCAAGTTGACACGTTACAGTGTTTGAGGCCAGCACACCATGCACTCTGCTTACTTCCTGCACTTTTTTCAAAGGGCTATCATAACATATTGAAGCAAATAAAATAGAAGGTTGTAAACATAGCCTTGTTATTTTTCTGTTAGTCTGCCATATGCAAGCCTGTACCTCACTATGGCACTGCCAGCTACGTTTCTTTACTGCTGTTTCCCCAAGGACCAAGACTTTTGATGTAATGTATTTGAAGACATACTGCTCCCCCATGCCAATCCTTTAAATGAGAGATCTAAATTTTACAGTTGGGTTCCACAGGCTAATGAGGATATTTGTATAATTGAATTTTCTAGCTTGACAATGTACTCTGTGACATTTCTTAGGTGAGATGTTTCGAGATGCACACTCACTACCTTGTTGGGATAGAGAGTGCTCTATGAACTTCTGCACTCTTACCTGTATGCTACACGGCTCTCAGTGCTCTCTACCTGGGCTCTTTCTCAAGCTTGTGTTGGCAGAGAGCAACTCTAAGAGATGAGGCGGAGTTTCTCTCTGGGACAAACAAACAATAGGTTTGCCATAAAAGTAGTGGATTCCCCAGGTTCAGTGTTTGTATTCTTTTGCTAGGGCTGCCACAACAAGGTACCATAGCTTGGATGGGTTAAACAGAAATGTGTTTTCTCACAGTCCTGGAAGCTAGAAGTTCAAAATCCAGCCATCAGGAGGGTTGTTTCCCATAGAAGCTTCACTCTTGGGCTTATAGATAGCCATCTACCCCGCCCCCCATCCTCTCCTCATGTTCCCTGTGTCCTAATGCATACATACCTGTGTTCTAATCTCTTTTTCTTAAGGCACCAGTTGTATTGGATTAGCTCCTCCCACCCATGCCTCATTTTAACTTCCTTTTCTCTTTAAAGACCTTGTCTTCAAATCTGAAATGACATGAAAACTCAGAATTTATAACCTGGTCAAAGTGCCTGTTCTTGTGTTGGACAAGCACAGTATCTGTCCCCCTCTCAGTCCTCTGTGGGCCCTCCGCATCAGAGGAAGTTTGTGATGGAGCCGTCCTGAGCAGAGACTGTTGGCAACATTTTCTCACAAGATCCTAAGCCAGCATCACTGAGGTGACTGTATATCTCCAAGGACATGCATGGCTGCTGCTTGAGGGCATCTGGTCTGTGAGGTAGAGGGGCGTACTTCACTGAGAGGCCTTCACTCTGCAGAGCTAGGGGATGATGCAAAACCTTTTTGCCAGGAAGCCTGGTAGAGAAGGCCTTCTGAGTTCACAATTTAATCCTGCCCTTCATCACCTCTCATGTGCTGAACTGTCCCCCACTTCCAGTTTCATATGTTGAATTCCTAACCCCCCAGTACCTTGGAATGTAGCTATTCTTAGAGATAGGGTCTTCAAAGAGGTCATTAAGTTAAAATGAGGTCACCAGGGTGAGGTGTAATTCCATATGATTTGTGTCCTTCTAAAAAGAGGAAATGAGAGCACAGACAGGTCAAGGGGAAGTCCACATGAAGGCATAGAGAAGAGACAGCTGTCTACAAGCCAAAGAGACAGCTGTCTACAAGCCATCTACAAGCCAAAGGTCTTGGAAGAATACCATGTTAGCACCTTGGTCTTGAACCTCTAGCCTAGAACTTCTAGGACTATGAGAAAATAAATGTTTGTTGTTGAAGCCACTCGGTCTCTCTCAAAGTACCACTTGGTCTGTGGTACTTTGTTATGGCAGCCCTAGCTGACTAATATACCCCCTGTTCACATACATTCTTCAAACACATAAAATGATAAATAAATGGGAAAAGCTAAACTGAAACTATTTAGCCATGTCTTAAAATAAAACATCTCTTTAACATCGCAGGGGATGAGATTTGCAAAATAGCCTAGGGAGGTACTAAAGCCGTGTGTCTGTTGAACATCAAGTTGGGGAGCAAGCAAGCCATAAATATGTTTAAAATGGTAACTGAATAAAAATGCCCTTTCCAAATCAAACGGGCAGGAATTGAGCCACCGTAGTGCTTGAAGCCAGGGACAAAGGTGATTCACCCACTCGTGAATGGAGGCTGCTAATGGAAGCTGTTCTCAGCTACTGATGTGTGCTAATTACTGCATGCCTAGTGCATGAGAGATGCAAGAATGTGGACACCACATTGGGATTAGCACTTAAGCCAAAATGTTCTGATGAAATCTGTGAGATCTCCAATGTCTTTAAGGGACAAGAGCTTCATTGAAAGCCTGAAGTCCTCAAGTTCCCTAGTTCTAGACTAGAAGTTGGAGGAGCTGGGTGGAGTCCACTGCAAAACTGATGTAGAGGAGGGGGAGAGGGAGATAGAAATAGAGATGGGGGGGTGGAAAGAGAGGGAGAGAGAGAATTTTTACCTTTCACTCAAGGCAAGTCTGCAAACCAAAATTCCAAAGCATATAAAGAAAACTAACACCTGAACATTCAAGAACTGAAAGAAAGATTCACTTAGGCCCTTTGCTGCCTCATGGTGGGGGTTTTGCACAGTAGTCTTCCATTCACAATATCAACCTGGTAGTCTGATAGCGAGGAGAGACCTTGGAGGGATCTGCTTAAAGAGTGCCTCTCTTTAGCTATCAGCTACTTACAGTATCATCTGTAAGTGACCTCTTTAGCTATCAGCTACTTAGGGTTCTTGCAGAGGAAAGCATCTTATAAAAAAGACCTTATTTACAACTTATCAGTAGCATGCCTTTTAGGATGTGACTCCAGACACACAAAGAATCATTTCCTTGAATGTAGACTTGACGAGAGAAATCTTCTGACTCCAGTTGTGCTCTTACCACTCAAACACTAACCAGATGTACAAGACAATAGAATTAGACTTCACTAATTAGTAGAAATGCTGTACTGGTGTTAGCTTTGTCTGGGCCAATGGATATAGGGAAATAGCATCCCATAGCTGCCCAAGTATTGTGTAGCAAAGGTGGTAATGGTAGGAGTGTTAACCATACTATTGGATTCAAAGGAATGATGTGGCTTCTAAGTTCTTGTGGTGTCCGCAGGACCAATTTAAAGTGGGAAGCAGTCTTCACCTCAATAAAGGGCTGGTTATTGAAGGTCTACTTATCTTGTGCCTACTTTAATGCTGACCCACCTGTTAATTGAGTCTCTGAAGGAAGACATTTGGAGATTCTAAATCACTGTCCCATCACCAGTCATTGCTTTGTGTTCCTAGGAGGCATGTACACCAAATGCTTTCCAGATGCAATTTCTATATAGTGAGTTTTGTCCCAAGAGAGATTTGTCTCCAGAAAATTCTAAAACAGAACTTGTTACACTGGAGTTGTAGGCAGGACCCCATGTGGGTTGAGAGGATTTTTTTGGTCCCTCTACACTATGGTCTCTCCTTGTGCATTTTATCTAGGTTCACTACTTATCTTAGCCCAGGGACACTACGTTTTTCAGGAAGAGGAGGTACAGAAAAGTGAGTGCACATAGAGAATTTCCCCATAAGGCCTAGAATAGAAGTGGATTAAGTGTCCTACTGTATAATAATGAAGGGTTTTTGTTGTTAACTTTTTTATTTTTAATTCCAGTATTGTTAACATACAGTGTTATATTAGTTTTAGGTCTATAGTATAGTGATTCAGCAATTCTAAACATTACTCAGTGCTCATCTCAAGTCCACTGCTTAATCCCCATCACCTATTTCACCTGTCGCCCCATTCACCTCCTCTCTGGTAACCATCAGTTTATTCTCCACAGTTAAGAGTGATTCTTGGTTTCTCTCTCTCTCTTTTTTAGAATAAAGTTTTAAATGGAAAATTGACATTCAGATTTTTTCCCTTTTAGGATAGAAAAATGTCGTCTAAAAATTTATAAACATGCATACCTCTTAGGGTAGAGACTATGATTTATTTTCAAAGAAGCCTGACCTTTTGAGTTGGGCAAATCAACTTGTATTAGCCCTTTTACTCAGGCAAATGTAAAGCAAATCCTTTTTTTCCCCCCTCTGATTTTTGGTAGAGAACCCAAATGCTTTCATATAACCCAAAGCAGATACTTCAGCCCTTACATGCTATGTTTAGTGAGTGATAGAATTTTATTTCTGTAAAATTAGATACATTCCCTCCTGTATCTAGAATAAGACCACCCTATATTTGAAATTATAATGTGTAGTGTGTGTGTGTGTGTGTGTGTCCCATTGTATGTGTATGTTATTCAGTCACTTACTTATAAGAAGTTGGAAGTAGGAAACTGATTATGGCAAAGGTGATATAGAAGCTTGGTCTTATCTCCCATTAGAGGTAAGATCAAGAACTTGATTAAGTGGTGTAAGATGTACTGGGCTAAATTGCTGGTGTCCCACATATGGTCTTATCTCAGTTTGATTAAGCCATACTTTAAAAAATGTGTTCTTCAACTTAAAGATTCTTTAAGTTTTTTGAGTTTTTGGCCTAGTTTTTGGTGTCAGACCAAACATTTGGATGGATATACAACCCCAAGGGAATGTCTACTCCCAAAGCCAACACCTTAGGAAAAAGGAATAAAATGGAATAAAAATGAGACAGCCCTAGATTGGGAGGGAAAGGATGATGTTTTCTTTGTAAGGCCAGTGATAGGTTGGGCCCTAACTCTGAGGCATGGAGATTGATGTGTGTAGAGACAGGGAAGGAGCCAGACAGGGAGCTGGGTCAAGAAGGATGTCTGAGGTCTATTTGTATCCATGGACTCTTGGAATAACTAATTCTTTCAAGGATTGTGAGTTTTTCTCTGTTATTCCCCAATCATCAATAAAGTATTATTAAAAGTTACAAGCTGATCTCTGGAACCAAGGAGTCCCGGTCCACTTTTCAAAACGACTAACAAAAAGTGGGGAGGACGTTATTTCCTCCACAAGACCAGAACGGTACTTGCAGCTGAGGAGCCCAGTAAAGGACAGATGAATCCAGTAGGGGAGCCTCTGAGGGTGGGTTAGGAAAGGCAGCTCTGCAGCATGGTGACAGGGAGGCTCCAGGGCAGGAAGCTGGGGAATTTTGCTAGGTCAGAAATTAGTGAGCATTCTTGGAAACTGTAAGTAGATCTAGGCCTAGATTCCAGGAACTGGAATCACCGGACCTTATGTCATGGTGATTTGGGAATAAAAAGGCAGTGCAACCTCTTTCCCAGTTGTAGGCTGATAAGTGATTATGAGGTTCCATCTACCTCTCGATTTAGAGTTTCCGCCTGAACTTCTTAGGCCTTCCAAGGGATGAGGGGCCGTCCTCTGTGGGAGGAGGCCTGGCCCTTTTCTGATTCTGCCTTCATAGAAAGGAGGAAAGAGAAGAGATTTCCAAAGGGCGGGAATGCACACAGGAGAAGAGGGCACTTAATGTCTTATTATCCTTCCACTGGAGACTCTGTCTTCTATCTCTGCTGGGCTATGATGTACTGAGGATTCCACAGATTCTTAGACCCACTTTCAGAGCTTTCTCCATGCATGTCATAAGTTGGCTACTGCCCTGCCCCCTAGTCTCCATGGCAGCTGCTCTCTGCCCCTTCAGCCCATCACCCATGTCTCTCTCCATGGTCTGTCTCATGCTACCTTCTCCCAGCCAGGGCTTTGCACCCATTGGGCACCTTGGGCACAGTATCAAGGACCTGGAGACTTTCACAGGCTTATAAGGAAATTAAGTCTTGAAAGAATTTTATTACCCATAAAATGCAACTTATAAGTAAATGCCTTCAAAATTAAAATTAATAAATCTTGAATTGAATAATAAATTCTTGAATAACTCTTGAATAAGACCTCTTTCACAGTTACATACAAATTACTGTTAATGTGAAACGCGGCTGCATCCTAAAACATTTATTGTTATGTAGGTTGGGCGTGGCTTCCAAAGTTGAAAGTTCTTGGGGCCCGTGAGGGTCATAAAATAAAAGCTAGTTTTCACTGTCTACTCTCAACTATCCCCTGCCTCAAATCTTTTTCATATTAGCCTGTCACCTACCCAGATTTCTTCAGCTTGAGTTAATACCTGGGATATCATCCAGGAGGAAAAAAAAATATAATAAAAGCCCAATGAAGAAAGAAATGCATTCCGTTCCCAAGGCCAAGGTCCCTGGTGCTACAGGACGCTGACTTGGAGAACTTGCCATCTGGCTCGGGGTGACACAGGTGTTCTGTTGAAAAGGAAATAACTCAGGCTGGAGAGAGGAGTAAGATGCTACATGGCTGATTTCTTCTCAGCCGGTCCCCAGTGAACAGGCTCCTTTCTCAGCCTGCACCTGCACCCTCCATCCATCCAGAGCTGGGGATTGCCTGGGATTTGGAGCAACTGGTTGCCATTTTGTTGGGTCCTTGGAGGTTGGATCTTACCTGATGCCAAGAAGGTACTTTGCTTTTCCTGATCATGGGGGGACTAATGCTAAATATGTCACTGGAGAAGGAGTTTCCCAGTCAGCAATAACAAACCTTTATTATTCTTTAGACTTAGGGTCACTGTTTGAGATGTATGTAGCACATGAAACAGAGCCTGGAAATCTGTACTTCTTATCAACGTGTCACTCTGCCCAGTTCCCAGCTTCAAGAAGTAGAATCTCAGAGCCCCCTCTTCCTAGCCCCGCAGCTCTGAAGTACTCTGAGTAGTTGAATCTATAGGCTAGAGGACACAAAGTGTGAAGTAGGAGCTATGGGCCGGGCTTGGCAGGGTGGCAGTTTCCAGCAGTGGAGCTTGAAGGCCAATAAGCTTAGTCTGAACCACAAGAACCATTGGAAATTGGAAAATACATCCAGCACCGAATTAATACCAGTGCTCTGAGTCAAGTATGTTCACGCCAAAGATGGCATTGTGGTCTCTCTGGATATACTGGCTCCAGCCAGGGCTCGAATTTATTGCCCATCCCTCTGGGGGAGAAGGGTAATAGTTTGATGGCTGTTGACACAATGCCCAAAGAACATTGGATTGGGACCTCAGGAGACTTGGATCATGGCCATTAATTAGTTGAAGGATTTCAGGAAAATCCCTTAATCCTTCTGTGCATACATTTCCCATCTATAAAAGTGAGCACAATGATAGTGCATATCTTACAGAGTTGTATGAGAATAAAATGGGGTAAAATGTGTGAAGAACGTTGGAAATAAATTTAACAACTTCCTGGGTGAGGGAGCTGAAGTCAAGTAGGAAAATAATGAGAGAATAGCTTCAGAACTGGGGTTCTAGTCCGAGCTTTGCCATTTACTAACTGTTTAATCTGGGGCCTTCCAGCTGGCTGGAGCTCTGGTGCCTCAGGAGTGTATAATAATCATTACAATAGCGAAAGTGTTGCAGGAGTTAGATGAGATACCACATGAGATTATCAGCTGCACAGTGCTCTACAAGTGGTAATCGAAGCAGGGATTCGTCCAGTGCCTTGCTGGCCTCAAGTGGATTCACTAGCTTATTTTTCTTTAATTAAAAACTATGGTTATTATCACCCTGATAAATCTCTTATTTATTGGACATTAGACTCTCAAGGCTCCTCTCTCACATTTTCCATCCATGTTGGGTGAGGAGAAAGCAGGCGGGACACCCTCTCAAGTCCTTTCTGCTCCTCTCCTCTCTCTCTACCACTTGCTGTGCAGGCCAGCACATCCCAGCACTGCCTCATTCCAGCCAGTTGTACAACTGGAGGTTTGGAGGTGGGTTCTGAGGGGTTTGCCCAGCTGACACTCCGAAGCAATGCAGTATTTGGCATCAGCTGCTTGAATCGAGGCTCTTCTGCCAGAGTAATTGGCCAAAGCCCCCTGGCCCTTGCCTGCTGTCTGACTGGTCACAAAATAGAGAATCAGATTCAAAAGGTCTGGAGAAACCTCAGAAAGATGGAGACATGTGGGAAGGTGGGGAGGAGCCGTGTTTTTCGATTGACCTTGTGGAACTCTTACCTCAGGGTTTGTGTGTGTGCTTGAGAAGACACTGCTGCTTGAGCCAGGAAGCACTGAGCAGGCTCTTCCTGGTCCGTGGTTTCTTGCCCTTTCTTCTGAGGATCACCAGAGGCTTCGCTACTCATATCAGCAGTGAGCAGGGCAGAAAGCTCAAGAAGGCTGCTCTTGCTGTTTTTTGCTTTCACCTGGCTTGGCCGCTTTGAGATTTGAAAGCTGCTGAATAGCAGTTCCAGATTGTTACGGCTGTGAAGGGGTAACGGGTAACCTTGCTTTCTGGTGGGAGAAGCAAAGTGCTACATGAAAACTGCCTGTTCCATCCTTCCATCTGCATAGCCCCATAGTATCCCCACAGAGGGCAGCTGCAGCCGGTCAGGGAAGAAATCAAACCATTGTTTGTCTACATGTGAAAATCAGAGAAGCCACAGCAGTTTCAGGGAAGACTTGCTCATTGCACGGTGTCAGAACAACCCTCCAGAAGCCCGTGGGCATGGTGATGGATTCTCTGGCCACCCCCAAGTAAAAGAAAGCCAGAAATGCATGGGCGGAAGTGGATGCCTCCCAAGATAGATGGGAATGGAATAGATTTATAGGACTTCAAGCAGGAGGAAAATGAAAGCAGGTTCTCTTGTCGTCATATCTTACTGAAGGCTGGAATAAAAAATATCAGAATGATTGAGACTGAATTGGCTTTTGTGCTTACAGACCATACTATAAATTGTGCAGCCGGAGTGAGGAGTGTTTATGGGAAGCCAATCAATTGCCTATAGTTGATTCTGTCTCTGGTATGATTTACTCTCCAGTCAAGGAAGTAAATATCTTGAATAATAAATGAAGAAGACAAACAAACAAAAAGAAATGGGAAGAAAGGCAGGAAACAAGGAGCAACAAAATTTTCGGGTTTATTGCAAATTCACAAAGGGACTTGGGGCAGTCACACCAAGATAGATCCTTCCTCTTCCTTATGTTGTGAAGGTTTTTTCTCAATGCTTTTTTATGTGATTCTACAGAAGAAATTTATTTGCTCTTTTCTCTTAGCAGTAGAGCTGGTCCTTGTTCTCTTTTGATTCCCTGAACCAGAGCCTCTTCAGAGGGAGTTTAAGTTCAAGGCTACTCGAGGCACGGGGAAGCTTGACATATTGCCCCCGGAATAGGTGCAAGTGCATCTACCCGGGGTGCTGTAGAGGCAGACAGATTCCCTCCATCCTGACTAGAGGGCTGTTCTGGGAGCAGGGAGTGGGAGTGGCAAGGGGTTGAGATCCTGAGAGGTATCTGTAGGTTGTAGGGCACGTCCCTGTCTTCTTGTACTGACCACATTTCCTTCACAGGAGGCTGTGAATCAGAGCAAGAGTTGGTGCCTGTGCAGTTGTGACTCGAAAGAGCCTGCTTTGCTCTGCCGACAAGAGATAAAAGCAGGAAAAGCTGACCAGAACCAGGAGCATGCCCCAAGGACAGCTTGCTCTTCCTAGCTCTTCCTGCAAAAGAGAGAAAAATGGAAGATCATTTTCTTATTATTGGGTGACCTCAGTGTGGTGATGAAGGCAGTAAAGTGTCAGGCACTGCTGTTGGCAAAGAGACAACAGAGGACTCAGGACTCCTTGGTTTCTGCCGGGCAGAAGCTACTGGCCAGCAAAGGGGCACAGTGACCACTTCCACTGCAATAATATGACCTTCCTCTCTTCAGTCAGGGCTAGAGGGTAGTGCCAAGTGGTGAACAGAGAAAGCGTGGGAGCAGGCAAAGGAACTCACTTGGCATAAAGTGCTCACCCTAGTTGTAAAGGAGGACAGTTTTGATAGACGGTGTATTCCCCAGCCTTGTGAAGGATGGCACAATTCCATTTGGATCTGAATAATTGCAAAGGAGTATGTTAATGAAACTGAGACTACTTGTCAAATTATTGTCATTGTCATCATCATCATAATCAATCTTTGCATAAATAGCTCTCTGTTCTATGAAAAAAACTGTCCTTAGTGTTTTATAAATACTACCTCACTTGTGATAAATGCAGAAGCTGAGGCATATAAAGTTTCAGTCCAAAGTTATTCCTGTACAGCTTATTTGGCGCTGTTAGAATTTGAACCCATGACCACTTGATGGCCAGGCCTGGGCTTTTAGCCACCATGATATTCTTAACTGAAGGAAGGAACAAAAGAAGCTTCTTTTGAAATGGATCTGGGCCTTTCTCAAATCATTTGGACTTTATTTTATCTTAAGAAGTACTGAAGCATTTTATTCAGTTCTTTGTGTTTTTTGGATAGTAACCTTTTATCAGACATGTTATTTGCAAATACCTTCCCCCATTCTTTAGGTTACTTTCAGTTTTATTGATTGTTTCCTTCACTGTGCAGAAGCTTTTTATTTTGACACAGTCCTAATTATTTTTGTTTTTGTTTCCCTTGCCTCAAGGGACCTACCAGAAAAACATTGCTAAGGCCAATGTCAGGCAAGTACTGCCTGTGCTCTCCTCTAGGATTTTGATGGTTTCAGGTCTCACATTTAGGTTTTTAATCCATTTTAAATTTATTTGTGTGTCTGGTGTAAGAAAGTGGTCCACGATATTGCTGTCCAGTTTTCCAAACACCATTTGTTAAAGAGACTTTCTTTTTCCGTTGGATAGTCTTTCCTGCTTTGCCAAAAATTAATTGACCATATAATTGTGGGTGTATAACTGGGTTTTCTTTTCTGTTCTATTGATCTATGTGTCTGTTTTTCTGCTAGTACCATACTGTCTTGATGATTACACCTTTGTAGCGTAACTAGAAGTCCAGAATTGTGACGCCTCCAGCTTTGCTTTGCTTTTTTGAGATTGCTTTGGCCATTTGGGATCTTTTGTGTTACATACAGATTTTAGGATTGTTTGTTCTAGTTCTGTGAAAAATGATGTTGCTATTTTGATAGGGATTGCATTGAATACTAACTTGCTTTAGGTAGTGTAGATATTTTAACAATATTTGTTCTTCTAATCCATGAACATGGAATGTCTTTTCATTTCTTTGTGTCATTTTCAATTTCTTTCATCACAAAGGGGGAAGAAAAAGAGAGACAAACCAAGAAACAGACTCTTAACTATAGAGAACAAACTGGCGGTTACCAGAGGGGAGGTTGGTGGGGGATGGGATGGGTAAATAGGTGACAGGGTTTAAGGAGGGCACTTGTCAAAATGAGCCCAGGGTGATGTGTGGAGTTGTTGAATAACTGTATCATACACCTGCAACTAATATAACACTATAGGCTAAGTGCAATAAAAAAAAAAAAAAGTACTGAACATCTTCCTGAGTGGAGACCATATCCCATAAATGACTTAGGTGCACCATGGGACTATCTTGAGACTGCTGCTGAAGGAATGTAGGACCCACCTTTGTGTCTGACTTGTTGCCAGGGTGGAAGTGGGAGACTGGGGAGATGGGAGACCGTTGTGTTCCAAGTTTCTTACTCCTGCCTCAGAGCACTAATAAAAAGGCAAGTTTGCTTTTGCACAGTCAGTGGAAGCTTGCCTTACTGTGGTTCTTGGGCCAATACAGATGGAGCTCCGTGGTTCCCATGTTAAACTTTTTGGTTCTACACATTTGTATTCAGTCTTTTTGTGGTTAGACTAACTGCTTTCTCTGAAGAGTCTCAGTGCTAGAATGTTTTAAACCCTATTATTAGCTGTGTGGATATGGCATCTGCAGGAGTCTCGCTGCTTCATATAGTCCGAGACTATTTCATTGTGCATGTATGCTTGAAATTGTTTTTTATCCCTGGTGCACTGTTCCTTTTGTCATAATTTAAGAACCGTCTTTATACTGAAGAATTTTTTTTTTTTTAAAGATTTTATTTTTATTTATTTGAAACAGAGAGAGACAGATCACAAGTATGCAGAGAGGCAGGCAGAGAGAGAGGAGAAAGCAGGCTCCCCGCAGAGCAGAGAGCCCGATGCGGGCCTCGATCCCAGGACCCTGAGATCATGACCTGAGCCGAAGGCAGAGGCTTAACCCACTGAGCCACCCAGGCGCCCTATACTGAAGAATTTTTTTGGCTCAAACTCCAAGTAGTTCAATATTATTATAGCTATACCCGTTTTCTTTTGATATGTATTTTTTCTTTATTCCTTAATTTTAACATTACTTTGTTCTGATGTTTTACATGTATCTATTCTAAAGAATATAAAGAACAGTTTTGCTCTTTTTATCCAACCAAGGAATCCTTTATAACTGGTGAGTTCAGTGCACTTATTGCTGATAGATTTATTTATTTTTGCCTTTTTTGCCTTTCTTCCTGCCATCCTTTATATTGATCCACTGTTCTTGATTACCTCTAGACTTCTAAACTACCTCTGCTAGTTTAGAAGTTAACACATTCTAGTCCTCTTCTTTTTAATGGTTACATTAAAAAGTCTAACATGCATTCATGCCATAAAATCAAAATTTGCTCACTATATCTATAGTCCTCATGAATATTACACCAACCATGTAACAATTTACCTCCAACCTAGCCCCTATTATTATTAGTTATTTTTTTAAAATGTAGTGTCTAGTTTTTATATGACTTATTACAGTATTAGGATTCTCCAGAGAAACGGAACTGACAGGGTGTTTGTGGGGCGGGGGGGTGGTATGTGAGAGTATACATACATATTTTAACGAATATATCTTTGCATATGCATATTGAATTCGAAGGTGGTCTTTTGTCAGGATTCTCTGTTCTTTGGAAGAGGTCAGTTTTTTTCTTTAAGGCCTTCAGCTGATTGGGTAAGTCCCACTCACATTATGGAGGACAATTTACTTTATCCAGAGTCTACTGATTCAAATATTAATCCCATCCAAAAAGTACCCCAAAGTACCAAAATACATCTGTGAAGTTTGACCTTCACAATGGCTCAGCCAAGGTGACACATAAATTTAAGCATCACAATTACCCACATTAGTTCTTAGTTACTGTTATTTTGCATTGTTGGGGATTTATTTAAATTCACTCTATGTTTACTGTTTTTTTCCCCCCCTGTATTTAATTCAGTCTTTTTTTGTAGACTCAGAGTCCTAAAAGAAAGCACTATCAACCCCACAATTTTATGCCCAGGTAATCCATTATTTGAGAGTTAGAAACAATTTGAATACATTTTTCCAGACATTTCAGAAAGTTTACCCATATTAGAGCAACTAAAGGCTCACTAAAAACTGAAGTGCTTTGAAAATTATTTCATGTCTTTAGGCTGTTAATCAATTGAGAATGCTGTTAGTTTCTTTCTTTCTTTCTTTTTGGTAGATAATCCTTATTTTTTTTCTCTTCTTTAAGATCTCTATGTCTTTGGCATTCTACACTTTCCCTATAATAAATCTACACAGGGACATTTTATTTATCAGTGTTTTAAACTTGTTATACTTGCTATATGTAAGGATTGTATATTTGAGGAATTCTGAAAAATTCTGAAAATTTTCACATGTTATTTAAATTGCCCTCTTTCCACTGATTCTCTTCTTTTTTAAGATTTTATTTATTTATTTGACACAGAGAGAGAGAGATCACAAGTAGGCAGAGAGGCAGGCAGAGAGAGAGGGGGAAGCAGGCTTCCTGCTGAGCGGAGAGCCCAATGCAGGGCTTCATCCCAGGACCCTGAGATCATGACCTGAGCGGAAGGCAGAGGCTTAATCCACTGAGTCACCTAGGCGCCCCTCCACTGATTGTCTTCTGATGTGACTGTTGGTTATGTTGGAACTTCTCACTCTTCCCATCATGATTCTTAACCTCTCTTTCTCTTTATCCCTCTGTGTTGCATTTAGAATTAAGCCCGCATATCTAATTTTAGTTCACTAATTCTTTTTCTGGATATAGTTTGAACCAAAAGTTGGGCTTTTGATTTCAGTGCCTTTATTTTTAAATTATGTAAGTTTTAAGTTTTTTCAAATCTACCTATTCCTTTTCTATATTGTTTTGTACATTTTCTTGATTTTAATTTTTTTTATATCTCTATTCTTCTAAGAGTGCATTGTTTCTGTAGTTCTATGATATTGAGTTCTTAATGTTTAATAGTATTATTTCTTTTATCTCCTTCTCTAGTTCATTCCAAATTATTTCTTGAGCGTGTCGTAATTTTGGATTGTAATAAATTTTAAGCAGGATTTCACTTAAAGACTTTTTTTTTCTGGTCTGTGTTAAAAGTATGTCTCTCAGGAGTGGTTCTGTGTCTGTTTTAGCCAAATCAAAGTTTAGAAATCAAAGTTTAGGTTAGTTGTTGCAAAATGTATTTTTATGTGATACTCACGGTTTATTTTTAAGTAATGAGTTGTTTCTTTTAGGATCATGCTGTTCAGAAACTGAGCAAGGGTATCATTAGCCTTGGGTCTATGTTGTTTCTTACCTGGGGGATTTTGGACCCAGCAGGAAGCATAAATTTGAATCCCAAATCCAAGTGTGGCATGCCTACTCCGGTTATGTATTTTCAGTTTCATTCACCCAGATCCTAGGCCCCAATACACAAGCCTGCTTGTTATTTCCCTAGCTACTAGAAGAATTTTTCTTTTCTTTCAAAGATTTTATTTATTTATGTGTGTGAGAGAGAGAGAGAAAGAGAAAGAGGGAGGGAGAAAACAAGGAGGGGGAGGGGCAAGGGAGAGGAGGAAGCAGATTCTTTTGTCAGGGAGCCTGATGCGGGGCTTGAGCCCAGGACCCCAAGATCATGACCTGAGCTGAAGGCAGACACTTAACCAAGTGAGATACCCAGGCATCCCAGAAGAATTTTTTCTAAAATATTCTTGCAGTGTAGGTGTAGATCTTTTAAAAAATTCTAACTTTATGTGAAGGTCTTAATTCTGTCTCTCTCCTGTCCCCACATGGTTGTCAGAACTTAAGCCCTTTGGCTTCCTGAGGCTGGCAGATCATTCCAGGATTATCACTCTGGTTTTTACTTTCTCCTTCACTTTTGTCCCCTAGAGATTTCCCTTCCAAGTGTGTGAAATCAGATATGCATTTAAAGGGTGTGCATGTGTGTGTGTGTGTGTGTGTGTGTGTGTGTGTGTGTGTGTTTTCTAAAGCAGGAAGTTCCTGTGGATATTTAGTTACATCCTATTGCTAGAAACAAAATTATAAATTATTTTGTAAAGCTACCACCAAGATTTTTTATGGGTCAACAGAGCAAGATTATGCCACTGCTTTCAAGGCTTAGCTATCTTTTTCTGTATCTTAGCTTCCCACAATGATGCTCATGTTTTTTTCTCTCTGCCTCTGTCTTCTGTTTGTTTTATTTATTTATTTATTTATTTATTTATTTATTTATTTATTTATCTATTTTTTCAGTAAGCCCTTGTATTCCCCAATAAATGGCTGACTTTCTTTCTTGTTAGGGCCATTTTTAAGTATTTATTTATTTATTACCTCAAGTTAACAAAGGGCTTCCAACCACAAGATCAGAATCTCCTAGTAGATCTTAAAGTTGATTTCTGGTATAGGAGACTTTCTCCTGTTTTTTTTGTCTTCTGTATGATTCCTAAAAATGAGTTGAGTACAGTCCCTGGTAATAATCTGGCTCCAATTCCTAGAGGATAGTGAGTGTGCCCAATTTGAAGCCATGTCAGTGAACACCGCAGAGAATGCAGAGGAAATGCTTTTTGACGTGAATATGATATTCAACAGCAAGAGAAAAAACAAATGCTTCAGAAATCAAAGTTTAGGTTAGTTGTTGCAAAATGTATTTTTATGTGATACTCACGGTTTATTTTTAAGTAATGAGTTGTTTCTTTTAGGATCATGCTGTTCAGAAACTGAGCAAGTACAGAAGCCATCAGGGAAATTAGTGAATTCCCTAAGTTTTGGCAGCTCTGTGGTTTTGTTGCAATCTTTACTTTTACTATGTTAAAGCTCAGGAAACTACTTTGTATATGCTGAGCTCTTCTGTCTGCCAAAAGAAAAGTTTCACAAGCAGAGTAGATACATATCTACTAAATTATAGCCCAGAGGTTATAAAGTTCAGAGACTGTTATGTCTAAAGCTCATGTTTTAAATTTGAGAGATAAGTTATCGGTTCCTAGAAAATAGGAGTATATTCAACATAGTCAGATTCTGATTCTATTTTCTTCCTTCACTTCTCCATGAATTCTCCAGTCACTTCTTCCTGTAGTGGGTGAAGGGAAAATTTGTTCAAAGTATTTCTGGAATTCTATGCTCGTAAACTTCTGTATTTGCTTCATTAGTTTTTCTCACTATTTAAGTTATACACAAGATTTCCTCCAGTATCTATTTTTTCCTCCTTCCCCTCTACTCTCCTCTTCCTTCCCTTCTTTTTGTTCTTTATCTTCATCTTTTTCATCTTCATTTTCTTTTTTCAGAATGAGAACCCCCGAGTTTAGCTCAGCCTGTAGCCATACAACTGGAGACTACGTTTCTCCCTTCTTTTGCAGCTAGGTGTGGCCAGTGGGATGTAAGTAATGGTGGCACAAGTAACTTTTAGTTCATGATCTTGTGGTGAGAATGGGGTGCCAGACAGCCATCTTGCTCTCTGTTTAGTGAATCTGATCAACTAAAGGGTATCCCCAGAGGTCTTACAATAGACTGTAAGGTCATGGGCTATGGGAGAAAGAAAAGGGCTTTTTACAGTCTTTTGCTTTATGTTTTCGTCCTTTTGATATTTCTGTATACTTTTAGATAGCATTTCCTTTTATATAATTCAGTGTGAAAGAAGTTCTGTGTAATTTCATTTTCCATGAGTAGATGATTACTGTATGGCATGATAAGGTCTTTAATATAAGTATGAACCAATGCTCAGGAACAGGGGAGAGGGCAGCCTAGTTCAGTTGCCTATCTAAAAAAGGCTTTCTGGAGAAGAATAAACTTGGCCTGGAGGATTGAATAAGCTTATCCAGGAGGTTTATCCAAACAATTAATGGGAAATAGTCCAGGAAGAAGGAACATCATGGAAAAAGCCATGGTGGCATGAGAGAACATGGAGAATTCTGGGAATTGCAATCATTCTGATAACAGCATAGGGTAAGAATTGGGAAGTGAAAAGAGATGGTATAGGGCGGGGCGGGGAGGGGAGCTTTGTATGGCCACGCTAAGGTGTTTGTGTTTTATGTGAAGTCTGTGGAAGGATTTTAAGCTTGTGATGTGATCAGATTTGCATTTTAGAATGACCACTCTGTTAGCAGTGTGGAAAATGTGTTGAAGGGGGTCCAAAGACTACATAAAGTTGCAAGATGCCTTTGTGAAAGAAAAAAACTTCATTGATTAGAGTCACAACACAGAGAATGAGATGGCCATATTGATACATCAGTCTTCAGTGTTTTCTCCAAGACAAGTAGAGAAGTTGATTTCTTTCTGCTCTATAATCAGAATCTACAAGTTTGTTCCACCTCTTTGAGAATTTTCCCCAAAGGCTAAAATTTTTCATTCTATGTCCCGGACTTCTTGATAAACTGGAATGGAATTTCTCAATGTCTTTATCCTTTTAAGATGTAAGGACTTCATTGTGACCTTGCATGTCTCAAGGGTGTTTGGAAGGGAATTCGGAAGATCTCTTCTGCTTATCTTAACTGACTGTTCAACATCATCAATGCCAGCTTGTAAGCCCATATTCCAAAGTAACACTTAAACATTTAATTCCAAGATTGTCCCTTATTCCTCCAAGAATAGGTCAATTATCTTACTTTGGTTTGGAAATAAATGAGGTCACAATTCTGCAGGCAGTGTGATAATTTGCTGAATGTGTTTCCTTTTACAAGAAAGACTTGGAGGGTATGAAAGATAGATTTTTTTTTAGAATATCACTTGGTGTTTCATAAACAGTGGTATTACCCTTATTTATTGAACGTCAGAATTTTACAAGAGAGCAAAGAACTCTGCTAGGCAGGTATAACCTGGGCCTATTGCCAAATTGCTCTCTGTAGTTAATATGAAATCAGTGAATAAGGATATAGGAGGTACCACATAAGCGATAGAATGTGTTCCATTTTGGTCACTGGTCATGCAAGTCCGTTGCAAATATATTCAGGGAAAAACCTGCTTGTGATATGTCTGTGGTAGAAGTACAAGGTGAGTCAACATCATTTTTGGTATATGTTAGCTGGCATTAGAAAGAAAATAAATTGGATTTTTTTTTTTTTCCCCTTCAGAAAAGGAAGTCCCTGGACTCAGAATTTTTAACATGCCTTTGGTTGTTTCCTGAACACTTGCACTCAGGAGAAAGTTGGGTTGAGTGATCACCCCTCTGTTCTTCACATAGCAAATCATAGGCTGTTTTTATACACGTGGACAACCTCAGAATGCTCTTCCACCCTAATATTGTTTTGTGTTCGGCAGATGAGGAGGGATGTTGTGACTTGGGGATTTAGGTAGGACAAACTTAGGACATTCAACAAGGGTGTGTAAGCTAAGCCTAGAGTCACAAGTTGGCAAGTTTTAAAAGCCATTAGAAAGGGGAAAATGATAATATATATTTGGAAAAGGTCACAGTATTTATCTTGTAGAACAAAAGGAGCCTGTTTGTTGTCCAGAGAATAGAGGAGGGGTGTGCAAAATTGAAGATTACAGAGGGCTCACAATATTAGTTCAAGAGAGGAAAACATTAGGGGTCCTTTTTTTTTTTTAAGATTATTTATTTCTTTGAGAGAGAGTGAGAGCATGAGTGGGGGCGGGGGGTTGGAGGTACAGAGGGAGAGGGAGAAGCTCCCCACTGAGCAGGGAGCCCAATTCAGGGCTCAGTCCCAGGATCCTGGGATCATGAGCCACTCAGCCGCCCCCCCCCAACCCTCTTTGTTTTGTTTTGTTTTGTTTTGTTTAGGCTTTAACTGAATATGTGCTGTGTAGATTCATTGATTGTGGCAGTTATGTTCCCCTTTTTGGGCTTCCAAGTTATCAAGTGTTCCTGGAAGAGTTCCATGCTATTTTCTGGGGGAAGTACCACCCAAGATGTCCCATTTAGCACTGGGGTGACCCTCTTTATCTGGAGGGTCCCAGTATTTGTGCCCTCCAGGTATATACTAGGTGCAGCTTTCAGCTGTGAGTCCTTCCTATCAGTAGCTTCCTGGTAAATAGTGTAGAGCTGGGAGAGGTGGAGAAATAAGACAGCTTTTCTTCAGGTGTGTGTTCTTTTTAATACTTCTCCATGACCATCTTGAATGAGAAGGTCGATTTGCTCATTTGGTTTTAGGAGAACATTAGCTGTGTCCTCATTCTGGGCACGGAAGAAAGGAAATTTTTCTCCTACCATCTAGAGTCTTTTTTTTGAGCTTGTGGCTAACCTCCTCCAATTTTGGGTAAAACAAGATTAGTGAAATTTATATTTTTGGATGAGATTGATCAAATGGTACTTTGTAGCCACCTCATCACCACCACTTTCCTTCTCTCCATCATGATAGTGTTGGTCTTGCCATCATGAGGGCTTTGTCATAGCATTTTGTAGTGGTAACCTACTGGAGATAGGATAGAGATGGATCTGTAGGTTAGAGATGGATAGTCAATATGAACATATGTTTGGATAGATGTCATTGAGGAATGAAAACATGTGCTAGTGGTTGGACTGGTAGATGGTTATATACTGGAAACTGAGTGACTTCTGACAAGTTTGAAATTTGGAACATGGTTGGGACTGAGGACGGATAGTATCCTCTTAGATTAGTGCATGTAGGCCACTAGCCAGACCTGTGCCTCAGGAGCCCTAGAGTTTGGATTGGGTTTCTCCAGCTTTTCTGAGTGGCCCTCTGGTGCTTGAAATAGCTGGAAAGGTCAGTGCACCAAGAATGCCATCATCCCAAGAGGATCACTCTATTGTCCAGCAGAGTCTTTCCTTTTCTGGATTGTGTGTAATTGGGCCACCAGAATGGTGCTGACAGCATGATTTCGGGTGACTCAAATTGTTTATACAGACAGAGATTGGCAAAAAACATTTGCCCGGGTCCCAAATGTCCTAGGGGTGGCCCTGACTAGCGACACCAATTTGGAAATAGTTTGTTATTAAAAGTCATGGAACTAGATGAGATCATCTGGGAGTGAGTATAGATAGAAAAGGAGCTCACACCAAAAGTCCTTGGAGGTTGTGGAGTTGGCATGTTGACATTCTGTGTCAAGAGAGACCTGTTCCAGCAGTGATGGCAGGTCCCCCTTGTATGAAAGGGGACCTTACATAGATGGGCTACGGTATAAAAACAAAGTCTTCATAGCAAATGCAGGCAGGCATAGAATGCCACTTTCGTATGACTCTCTAGCCAAAGGGCTTTGAGGTTTAATTATTTTTCCTCTTCATTTAATGTGGGTGGACATAGCCAATATAAAAATGACATACAAATAATTATTTAGATAAATCACACTAAGATATTACTATTGGGGGAGAGGGGAGAGGTTTTCTAGGGAGAAGAATAGAGTGATGAATGTGTATGTGCTTGGGAGATCGGGTTTGGGTAGGGTGGGGCTGATTTTTTCAACTTTTCCATTCACTTCTACTTATTTTGGTCCATTCTACTTGTATGGTTTCCTGGAGCCTGGATTTATTATCTGCATGGGCCAAAACAATTGAATAACTAACACTTTACTTTTGGCTTTGTAGATACAGAACTGGCATTTTTATCTGAAAATTTTTTTTAACACTAAGCAGTTCCCCACTCTTCCTTCAATTGTCTGAAAGTTTTAGTTTTGGATCAGAATTATCAACACTTGTCTAAATTCTTTCCTTGACTACTTACATTAAACAAACACCTTCCCATCTTTCTGGTTCCTGACATAGGGACTTATATCATTTACATCCTCAATTAATATTTTACTGATGTTCATTGAGGCCGTAGTTCAGTATAGATTAAACACAGAATAGGATGACAATTTTCTTGAATTTACATCAATAAAAACTAAAAGCATTAAAATAATCTTCCTCCCCCATGAAGGCAGAGCACCTTGAATTAAATAGCTGAAAAATATCTTCCTCGTAGCCAGTGGTTTTGTAGGAGACAGTTAATTGGAACAGTTTTGGCTTTAAACCCAGTGAATTTGGTGCTCTGGAACAATGCTTGAGGAGTTTCCATGTCAAATAAAGCATTTGCTTCTCATGAACGTCCCCTTGGCTTCCTGTGCCTGTAATAGTCTAAGCTTTCCAAGATGACATCTGAGCACTTGGAACAGGGAGATTTACTGTATGTGAATGAATCCATGCAGAGTGTCAGGAAACATTCATCACTCCAGGAGCTCCCTCACTGTCCACTGGCTGGGTCACACACACAAAGGATCTAATGGGCCACTCTGAACAGAAAGACAGGCAGGAGGAGAAGAGCAGACAGAACATAGGTCCCTCTACTGAGACGAGAGAACAAAGGCTACTGTGGATAGTATTCTGGGTATGATTACAGTACAAGAGGAGTGCATGCTGCTCATTCATCTCTGAAATCCAGATCATATTCTCAGACAAAGCTGCTTGAAGACCAGAGGATACAGGAAGGAGCAGACATGGAGGAAGAAAAGGTCTTTGGGAGAATGGGACAGGGATAGATTGGGTCACAGTCACTCTCAGCTCCCTTGTATGTTTAGACTGTAGATTTGCTGCCTCTTTGATATGCAGGTTGGCTGGAGGCTGAAGTAGTCATTGACCTCTCATGAGCTTTGGGCTCTGCAGGGCTGATCTTGGTGTAAATGGCTAACTAAGTGATCAGGAGCCCATCACCTAGGCAGTGTATACCATATGATCTCATAGGATTAAAAGTATATTCCCCACTCATGGTGTCTGGTGCTGCTTTGTTGGGGGTGTGTGTGTGTGTGTGTGTGTGTGTGTGTGTGTGTAGGGGTATCCAAGTTAACCAGTCCATATAGAACCTGTACAAGTTCCAAGCGGCATGAGGATACCCAGTAAATCTGAGGATGCTGGAAGGAGGCTGTGTGTATTGGGGTGAGAGGTAGGAAAGGGAGGGGCACAACATAAGGATTGAAGGAGTTTTCTACTTTATAGTTTTTTTCTAGGCTAGCCCTGACCATTGGGGGTCAGAGCTTCCTGGATGAGAAAGTAAAGTCTTGAGGCAAATAAGCCTGTATTGTTAAAGACATTTTTTCCCAAGTGGGCCTTTATTCATTTTTGGGTTTTACTCTTGTTGTAATCCTCCAACTAAATTCTTCTGAGTTGAGATACAAAGAAAGATGAAGTAGGAAACATCCAAGAGTGAGCTTGGGGAACAGTAGTTTTGCAACATTTTAAAAAAGGAGATTTCTGGGAACATTGTTCTATTGAAATAAATCCAACCTAGTTTGCCTTTACTGAAAACCGGCTATTTTCTTCAACAGATCTTCCCCCCTAGCTGTTTAAAGGCTCTTTAACTTCCCCTTTCTAGCCCTTTTAAGTGGGGGGAGGTTGTTGGGTTGTCTTTGATTCCTGATTAGTCCTGGAAATCCCGATGGACATTCCACATGGAAAATGCGTGATTTCTGAGTGAGGACTTGGGAACGTAGACACCTTTTTCAGCCAAAGGGTCACATCAAAACTGGCTCTGAGAAGTCTAAGACATAAAAACTTAAAAATGGCCCCATTTCCTTTATGAAATCTCAAGTTCTGGAAAGGACACTTCTCCCCCGGCAGGTGATGTTCTGGAAAGCAAGTTTATGGGCTGCAGATTACTATAGGCCTGGTCTGAATCGTGGTCTGATGAACATGCACAAGCCCCTCTCGGCCTCAGCCTTCTCATCTGTAAAATAAGGGTTACAGTATCTTCTTAGTTTCGTCATTGTGAGGATTAAATCGGGTAATGAGAGCAAGAGAAAGACTGGATAGTGAAGGGCTAGGGACATGCCCCTATGACCTGTAACCTGGGGAGCCTTGGCCAAATCACCTACTCCTCTCCTGCTTCCCCTTTTCATCTGGTAGGTGCTGGTAATAGTATCTACTCCATAGACTTCTTAGGGAAAAAAATGAGATAATAGATGCAGAATACTCAGAAAACTGACTCATAGTAAGACTGGGACTGTTACTAAAATGATTTTTCACATAGGAGTGTTCAATACAGGATAGCTGTTAGAATTATTATAAAGGAGAGAGGTTGGGTGACTCTATTTGGGTCACAGTGGCCATTTCCCAAAGACCTCATTTTGCTCAGAATTTCCACCAGCTCAGTCATGGATTTTCCCCATCCTTCGATCCAGATCACTGCTTCTTGCATTTAAATGACTTCATTCCCTCCTGCAGATGATTGGCAGTGGCCTCTGCCTTCCTTTCCAGGCTCATAGAACAATTGTCCTTTCAGTGTCCCTGCTCTAAGCTTGTAGGCAATAAACGCCATTCACCTATGAAGCCACACATTGTTGAGATGTATCCCTTTTCATCCTGTCCTTCCCTCCCCACACCCTTGTTTGTCTCCTTATAATTTTTTACAGTGCCTTAGCCTAATAAATTGGGTTCAGAAGGCAGCATTGCCAGTACTTCCTAATCTCTGTTTTGTAGGTAAAAGACACAGATTATTTCCCACAGCACAATTAGAGAGCTAGGCTGGCAAATAAAATCTTCCCCTCATTGATTGTGCCTGATTAGTGGTCCTTGATGCCGGCCATGCGTTTCAGTACTTCATACTGTCACTTCTTCAAACACTCTGTTCCCTTAGCCATAATACCTTTAGTGTGTTAAGAACTATGTAGGAAGTTAGTGAGAGGCAATGGAGCCTTTCTCCCTGGAGTCAAAACCACCCAGAAGTATAAAGGACCATTTTCCCAAGGAAGGGTGATAGCCCACACCTTCCAGACAGACTCTAGAAATTGTAGTCCTTCAGAAATAAAACCTGAGGTATAAAGGAGTCATGTAGTAGATAATACTGGATAAAGTACATTTTTTTTTAAATTGTGAGGGAGGGAGTCATCTCATTTCCTCAATTTTCTTTGGAAAATAATGGGAATGTCTGGAGTGGAAAATGTTCCCATGTGGAAAATGAAAATACCTTATATTAATGAAACATAGTTTACTCACTGAGGGCTTAGGCAAACTACTTAATCCCTTTGAACTTTATTCTTCATAAAATGAGAATAATAGTATCTGTCCAGCTTCCTTTTGTGAAGTAGAGTAATATTACATAATATATATATATATATTATTTTATATCTATACATAGATATTATTACTTTAGATATAAGTAGATAATATATATTACTTTTCATCTATACTCAGATATAGATATATGGACATTACATATGTATCTACCTGTCTATCTACTTTAGAAACTTGAAGTCCCATTTAAGGAATTATATTTCTTCAAGTACTTTCCCATGCCTAACATGTTTTGTTTTCTCTCATTTATTTATTCAACCAAAATCTGCTGAGAGATGGCCATGAACAAGGGACTGTGCCAGGTACTTGGGACACTCATGTGACCCTCGAAGAGTCATGGCTTAGTGTTTTAGGTGTACTTATGTGAGGGGGAGAGATACAGATGGGTAAAGAAGCACTTGAATACTAGGGAAATGCAGAGTACTGGGTTTATCTTAATGATCCAATTTGTAGGTTGAGAAAATTTGAGGCACTACAGACTGGAGCTGATTTCGAGCAGATTCCTTGACTATTAGTATGTTTTTCTATACTAGCTCATGTTTCCTCGTGAGTTGGAGGCACGTTGAAGACTCAGAAGGATAGTGGCTGGCTGCTCCAGGTCTGGATTGAGTGGGAGTTGGGGGTTAGAGTGTGTCTTCCATAAATATATCCAGGAGAGTTCTCCAGCATATCCCATAAAGAAAACAACTGGGGGATGTGGGGGCGCCTGGGTGGCTCAGTGGGTTAAAGCCTCTGCCTTCGGCTCAGGTTATGATCTCAGGGTCCTGGGATCTCAGGGTCCTGGGATCTCAGGGTCCTGGGATCGAGCCCTGCTACGGGCTCTCTGCTCAGCAGGGAGCCTGCTTCCCTTCCTCTCTCTCTGCCTGCCTGTCTGCCTACTTGTGATCCCTGTCTGTCAAATGAATAAATAAAATCTTAAAAAAAAAAAAAAAGAAAAGAAAACAACTGGGAAGTACTAATCAATTTGATCTCCAGAGGGTACTTCCAGCCTGACCAGCATATGAAAACACAGTAAAATAGCTCCTTGTCTACAGGTATAGTGACGCTCTGCTAAGGTTGTTCTCAAGGGGCCGGGGAAAATGCCTCTCCAGGTGTCTCGAAGGAAGCGGGTCCTCTGGGGAGGCAGAGTTCAACTCTAATTTGTGACTACTTTGGTCTCCAGGAAAGTTGAAATGCATACTGTATGGTTATTTTTGTTATAATGGTATGTATGCTATAGTTTTTTCACCTGTAAATTTGGCTCAGTAATTATTTGCCTCAAATTCTCATTATCTCAACCTGAAAACTCATTTTAAAACTAAGCCATGTATTTATTTGTCCATGATTGCACCCTGATAGCATCCTTTACTTAAAACATGTATCACTGGGGTAGACATTAGAAATGTTGAGGCCAATCTAAACTGCTTCTTCCATTTATTGTTTAATAAGCAAAACAAGCATGTAGCCATCTCAGTTTAATTCCTGCATTAAATCCCCTCAGCTTGAAATCTGAGCCACCCAGGCACCCCAACATGCATTATTTTAAATGTAATTTTAAGTGAAGCTATAACTGACCATTGAGATTTTTCGAGTGGTACTTATGTTTTTTTAAACTACCCCTTTTTAGGGGCGTCTGGGTGGCTCAGTGGGTTAAGCCTCTGCCTTCGGCTCAGGTCATGATCCCAGAGTCCTGGGATCGAGCCCTGCATCAGGCTCTCTGATCAGAAGGGAGCCTGCTTCCTCCTCTCTCTCTGCCTGCCTCTCTGCCTACTTGTGATCGCTGTCTGTCAAATAAATAAATAAAATCTTAAAAAAATAAACTACCCTTTTTATTAAACAGTTTTTATGCAGTATCTGCCATTATTATTATTCTAAATTCTAAATATCTATATTCTAAAGAATGTCTTTGGCTATAAAGAAGTTTTTATGTTTTGGATTATGCCTTTAGTGTGGCTTCCGAGATGTGTGTTACTGGCTAAAGCATAGAACATTATGATCCAAAAAACGAAACTTGGAAAACAGAATGTGATTCATTCCTTTAAGTTTGTTCAACATGAGCCCATGTTAAAACTTGTTGAGCAGGGACGCCTGGGTGGCTCAGTTGGTTAAGCGGCTGCTTTCGGCTCAGGTCATGATCCCAGCGTCCTGGGATCGAGTCCCGCATCGGGCTCCCTGCTCAGCAGGGAGCCTGCTTCTCCCTCTGCCTCTGCCTGCCACTCTGTCTGCCTGTGCTCACTCTCTCTGACAAATAAAAAAACAAAACAAAACAAAAAAACTTGTTGAGCAGTGCTGAAGCCAGGCTGTGTCCACATCCTGGCTCCACCCCTCTCTGTGTGACTTAGAGTTACTAACTTCCATGTCCCTCAGTTTCCTTATCTGTAAAACCCTCATAAAGTTGTTATGAGGTTTAAATGAGCTAATTTCTCTAAAGTACTTAGAATGTTATCAGACACATAGTAAACACTATATAAATATTAGCCATTTCTGGTATTAATAATATCAAATGGGAACTATAAACAAGTTGTGAATTTCTCAGAGTGCCTGGTGCTGGTGGATACATCCAAGGAAGGAATATTAGAACCATAGAAGGTACAGAGGGAAACTTTTTTTTTTTTTTTTAAGATTTTATTTATTAGACAGAGATCACAAATAGGCAGAGAGACAGGCAGAGAGAGAGGAGGAAGCAGGCTGCCTGCCAAGCAGAGGGCCCGATGCGGGGCTTGATCCCAGGACCCTGAGATCATGACCTGAGCTGAAGGCAGAGGCTTAACCCACTGAGCCACCCAGGCGCCCCGAGGGAAACCTTTCAAATAATAAGATAGGGGGATAGATTGGCTGGTTGATGGAGAATCATAATATTTTGTGTTTCTGGAGGGCTTTACAGTTTATAGTCTTTTGATATTGGTTCTAACCGCCCCACCCTTCCTGCCCATCACAGGTTATGTCTGTGAGGTGTAGGTCATATTAGAAAACCGAGGCTTAAAGTGACTGAACAAAAGTCCATAGTCAGGGAGTTGAGGAGCCAGGTCTTGGCTTTAAGTCTTCCTCTTCTTAGCGTGATAGTTGATTACAATATAGAATCAGAGTTTACATAAACTGAATATAAATGGATTTATACAAATTCTGGAATAATTAAATAAAAGGGAGATACCTCTCCCTTATTTTAGGATAAATAATAGGAAGTTTTACTGTCTGCTTACCTGTAAAGGTAGGAAGGTGCTGAATTTATAAATAAATTCCTCAGAGGACAAATTCTGGAGGAAATTCCATAAGTGACATCAAAACACTTCAAGGGCAAAATTAATTGTCTCTAAATCTTTTGTGTGACAGCCATAATGTGGGGTTGAATCCACACTAATATCTTATAGCCAAAGTTGGTCCTCCCAGCCCTTGCAAAGGTGTGAAGGGTCTTTCACACTTGAGGTGTTTTTTGCAAAATTAGATACAGACCAAAGAGTTCATATTCATTACTAAAACTTTGAAACTAAGCTTCTTTACATCTTTCTGGGAGAATCAGCAAGAAGGAAAAGCATAATAGTAATTTAATATAATTTAATTTAATTCACTCATTTGTTTCATCAACATTTACAGACCACTTTCTGGAGGATGAGGAACAGAGTATCTAATGAAAGGACTAGAGGTGCTTAGTGATGAAATTTTCTGGGCAGTGAGCCAGTGCATCTTTCCAGATTATAAGTAAGGAGCCTGTGGTAGGTAACACTGTAGCAACTCTATGCTTCCCTGTATCCTTATGGGAGAACTTTAAAAAATGGAGTTTTGGGGGTGGACACAAAGTTTTTCATTTGGTTTCATTTTACTGAAACCAACTGAATTCTGCTGTGACCTTTCTAGTACCAAAATGCTGCTGCCCGGCATAGCCCCAGAGTGGCACATTGTCCATCTGGGTTGTATTAGAAGGAAAGACTGACATTTTTTGGCTTCACGTTCATGGTGGCTTAATTTTCAACAGAAAGGGAAGATTTAAACAAAAGATTTCTTGTAAGGAGAGCCTTTTTCTCCTTTATTGTTAAATATTATAAAAATATAAGCTTTTCCTCAAGCTGGTATCATTGCACTACCACCCTTAATAAAAAGAAAACAGAATAGAAAATCTAAATAGCCCTATGTCTATTAAAGAAATTGAATTTGTAATGAAAAACCTTCCCATAAAGAAAAGGAAACAGGACATGACTTGATGAATTAACATTTTGCTTTCAGAAACTGGTTTGTGTATTTTGGCAGTTAAATCAAATTCTGCTTGACTTTGGAACAAAATGAAGGTCCCTTTAAATGATGGCTAAATGGAGGTGTGGACACTTCACTGATGGGAGACACTGACTGTGGCACCTTCACAGAGGGTTCTCTTTCAGTCTCAGCTTTCACATGGCTATGTGGTCAGCTAATGGTGGTTTTGTCTCTTTTTGCCTTAAAAAAAAAAGATATTAATTGAATGGTCACTTTAGTATGTGAAAATGCAGTTCAAGTGTCCTGGGGGTGGGGGATGCCTAACACAAAGACAAATAGTGAATGCAAATTGACTTCTTGAACTGTGACCCCTGTGAATTCTGATCTTTGCTGCACAGGAAGAGCTGAGTGTGCATGCACTGACTTCAGAAAAGCCATTTTCAACACTCTTTACCCCAACTTCATCCTTTGCCCCTGTCCTAAAGATATCCAGATTTATAGTTGGTTTTTTAGTCTTTTCCTTAGGATGTATCTTCCTGGTATGTGTCCTTTATCTATAGTCATGATAGCCTTTAAGAGGAAGATGTCTAAAACTGAAATTTTCATTTCCACCTACACATTTTCCACTTCTTGGTAATAACATCTTAATTATTGCAGTATTTCAGTTTGGAGATGTAGGCATTGGCCCAGTCATCTCCTTCTTAGCCACCTGCCTGACAGTTGTCCTTAGGAGAGTAGGATGTACTTGCATCTGCAGATCCTTGACATGTGTTAGGGATAGGGTCCTTAGACTTTTAGAATCTGTAAATCTTCAAATACTCTTCAGTTACAACTATTATTGTCCCATAGAATACAGCAAAATGTAACTTTATGCTACTAAAGAAAATAAAAAAGCTGCACTGAAGGGAAAACATGGGGCAGTCAGCTGGTCTCACTCATTGCTAAACTGCTCCTTCCAACAAAATGTGCTTATTACCAACGTAGCAAAATGGTACATTACAGGGAACCCTTGCAGATTTAACTTCCTGGGCTTGGTTATGTGCTAGGGCCCTGAAGGTCCATTAAGTTCATTAATTTTGTTAGGCCAGCAAGACAAAAACATTTCATGAGACAACTCCAGCCAGCACTCTAGTCAGCACAAGAATTGTTCAGTGAGGGAGGGACTAAACTTCAGTGAAAGTGGAAAAAACAGTTAACTTATGGTGAGAAGATATGCATAGGAAACATATGAGTCTTCAGGAAATGGGATGTGGAAAATGCAGGAGCACATACAGATATTTCTGTGAAGGACTAATGGAGTTGCTTCAGTTTTTTCCCCTGTATCATAGTGCTTTTAGGAGAAAAATTATATGCAAGAGGTGTACTGGTAAATATGGGATTCTTGAATCTCTAGGGATGTATTCTCTATGAATGGAAAGCATCTACAGAACTATATGTCATGAATCTTTAAGGTTGTTTATAAATAATAAGATCTATGATATTTGAAAAGAAATGTGTATATATCCATGTATATGTTACATACTTGTATATACTTATTTACACAGATCAACATATATGCATAAATAAATGCATATGAACTTCCTTGATTTTTTTTTTGTACTCTTGTGTATTGTTGATAAAAATTCTCAGTTGGTCCTGTAATTTCTGATGTGTATTGATCCTCACATGAAATAACTAAATTAATCCCTGGCCCCATGTAAGTCTCCCAACAATTGTAGTTGTTTATTTTCCCTGTTAGAAATTGAATTTAGCCCTCCAGTACATTTCATAAAAACCTGCAGATGGTAATTCCTTTCCAGGCGAGTTGGGTTGGGTTTGAACCAATGACCTATGTGGTTAAAACTCTTTTTTCAGTCTCTTGATGTATCCATTTGCCTAGTTACAACCTCAAAGTTGAAAAAAAAAAAAGTCTTAAAAATACTTCTGTGGGTTGTCTTGATCATCAAATTGGTATGTCCAAATATAAAATTAATCTATAAAGCAACTCTGCTAAAAGTGTCTTTTTACCCCTAATGTTTTAGAACATTTTTTAAAAGCGAGTTTTGGGGTAGGAATCAAGAAGTTGGCAAGTATGATTTTCCAAATGTTATGTAAAGGGCCTTTGACTTGGTAGGAGGGATAGATTCTTTTGGTCTAGATATTTTATCCAAGTGCTGTTCTTCATAAACAATCAAAAGTTTACTGTGCAGGGAACTAAGATTCCCAAATGCAGCATGGAGTAAATCTAAATAATAAAATTTACTGAGAATTTTGGGCTACTGTGAAATCTCAGTGTCCTCTAAAAATGGAAATAAGAGAAAACTAGTGTGATGGTGGTCTTTAAGTATTTACCCTTTGTTCCGAGCATTTCCCATAGGAATAAAGAACAAACAAACACAGGAAGGCTTATTTTCTATGGCTTGTCAATATGGATATCTGAAGCTTGATTGATTTTTTGTGGGGATCAATGAGGTCATGCATAAAAGGCTGATGGATATCTAGACCTTGTTGATTTAGACACTATGTAAACTAGGCCCTATTCTTCCCCAGAAGCTGTAGTCTGGTTACAGTTCAGGGTCACTGTAATTAACTCATGACCCAACACTCTCTCTGTTGGAAAATTGAGCTCTTCCTTTCTTTCAGTGAGAAAACATTCAGGAATTATTAACTTGGGTGGATACACTGAACACTCACTCTCCCCCATCTGCTCTGTCCTTTTTGTACGCTACCAGTGCTTGCTTATAGTATCACTTCTGGCAACATTTCTTTATGGCGGTGTTCCATCCAGTTAGAGTCCCCCTTGAGTCTTTTTGTCTCCACTTCTCCCACTCCCACTCTAGAATTCATCCCCCTCCAGTGACCCTGCTATCCAATCCAGCTGACTTTCTACAGATTCTCTCTCCAGTATGGATTCTTACTGGTATATTATCTCTGTTTCCATTGTCATCAACCCTTTTGAGACCACCATTTTTCTGCTTCTGGATCATTGCTGTGGCTTCTTTTTTTAGAACCAATACTGGGAAGTCTTATCCTTTGCAATCTATTCTTCATTTGGCAGTAGTCAACTTTTTAAACAATGTACATTAAATTATGGCTCTCTTTTGCTTTCCATTGCACTAAACTTAAAATTCATATTTCCTAACCCTACATGATTTATATCCTATGTCAACGTGTTTACCTTTCCTCCTGGACCTCTGTGCTCTTGGTGCTGTGGTCTTTTTTTTTTTTTTTTTGACACCCCCAAAACACTAGACTTAAATCTAGACCTGTGTACTTGGCTTTCTCTGTGACAGGATATATTCTTCTACTTCACACCACTCCTCACCAGATATTGCATAGCTGGACCCTTCTTGCTATTCAGATCTGTGTTAATTGATACATCCCTGCATGTCTTCCTCTGACCATCCAATCTAAAAAAACTATGAGGTAACTCTCAGACCAATCATTCTGTCTCAATCCTTTGCATAGCAGTTAATACCATATGATATTCTCTCTCTCTCTCTCATCAATCATGAATCTACTTACTGTTTTTCTTTCTCCACTGAAATGGATTGTCAGCTCCATGACATCATGAATCGGTCTTTAAGCCTTGGTGCCTGGAACTATGAGCTTGGCAAATGGTATGTGCTCAATAAATGTTTGTTGAATAAATTAGTAAACTTGTAGCATCTAGGCTAGTTATTAGTCATCAAGGTTAGAAAAGATGAGTTTCCCCATTTTTCTGCCAGAACCACATAGCTCTGTTGTTGCTTAAAAACAAAACAAAATGAACAATCAAAAACCCCCCCAAAGCAAAAAAGCAACAAACCAAGTCTGTTATCATCCTTTACTTTCTGTTCTCACTCTGTAGTCTGTTCTAGCCCCTTTTCACTTCCTGTCTAGGATACATCACGAGCCTTCTTGGACTATACGATGTTAGGCTCTTAATCCTTCAATCAACTCTACTTTCATCATATGTGCTCCCTATGTAAAAAAACTTTTAACATTCCCCAATTGTTTTTTAAGATTTTATTTATATATTTATTTATGTGAGAGAGAGAGAGAATGAGAGTGCAAGGGTGAGAGCAGGGGAGGAGCAAAGGGAGAAGGACAAGCAGACTCTGTGCCGAACTCGTAGCCCGAAGTGGGGCTTAATCCCAGGACCCTGAGATTATGACCTGAGCTGAAACCAAGAGCCAGATGCTTAACTGACTAAGCCACACTGGTACCCCAAACATTCCCCAATTCTTTAACAAAATAAAATTTATTAAAATACTATTAAAGATGCTAAAACAGCATTTTAAAAACCAAAGAAATCACACACAGTCAACATCCTAATAGGGATTGTCTTTCCTTTCTCAATACTCATGTTTCAGTCTATTCATACATAGAATATTCTTACATGGCCATAGTAAGCGTGTGTACAGTTCTCTGTGTTCCACATTTTTACTTAATATTTCATAAATAGTTTCATGTTATTCCATAGTTTTCCTATTTTGTTTGTAATGCTCATATAATGTTCCATTGATTATGTGCTGTAATTAAATGTCCAATAACAGAAGAGTGGTTGGACAATTTCCAGTTTTTTTGTTACTGTAACAGCTATGAATATTGTTGTACAAATGACTTTTTCTTTTCAGTTATTTCTTTTGGAGAAATTCCAAGTCATAGAATTAATGGGCCAAAGGTTGTGATCAATTTATGTGTGTGAGTGTGTGTATAATGTGTGTGTGTTACTAAATCCCATATCCCCCTCCAAAAGGCTTATACAAATTTTTAATGCTATAAACCATGTATAGATACTATTACTTTCCCTGAAATTTGCCTGGATTAGATTTCTTCTTTTGTAAAATTTGGTTAATTTAGGTGTTTTATTATTATTTTCATTTGCAGTTTTATTTCTTACTGCAAATTATAAGGTTTTATGTGTTTCCATATATTTGCTTCATATTTGTATTTTCCCTTGTGTGAATTCACTGTTCACACCTGTTGGCTACTTATTAATAAAGGTCTTGAGGTTGTATATTTATATTAACCCTTTCTTGAACTCAACTTTGGCCTTAGTCGTCTGCTTTTGTCTTTTCCCCACTGTGGCCCCATCTCACCTCTAGCCCCATTGTCGACGACCCTACAATTACTCATTAGATCAGCTTTGTTATTGACACTTCTATCCCATAATGTGATGCAGAGGTTGATGTTTATTCTTATTTCTGTGCCTTTTGCAATCTTATTTCATTTGATTTAAGTGAAGTAATTTCCCTTCCTCTTTTCCAAGTCCTTTTGTACCCATAAAGTCTCAGATAATGAATACTTACCTGACTTCATTGTCCTGACTTATCTTCTCTTGCAATTACCTAGAGCAAGACAGCACTTACGGTGATCAAATGTTAGATTTGGGACTCAGAGACATTCTCTAAAAAAGAGATGTATAATCTTAATTGACAACATTCCCACTTTCTGTTTTAACATTCTAATGTTGCCTCACTCATAACATCTCTCCCAGAGCCTTGAGGTAATTAAAATGGGGTACAGTGTGTGACAGGTGAAATGTGGTCTATGCAGTGATGCACTTAGGTTTTGTCGTTTTTAAATTGTTGTCTTTATGGTAAATCTTATATACCCACTACCAAAGAACAAATAGATTTGTGATATATGTTTCAAAATTTGTATAATTCATTTAATGTAGTAACAATGTATTTCCAATAGGTAAAACACATTTTTTCTCCTCTGGGATCTTATAGGAGCCACTATCGACATGTGGCATTATACCCTTTGTCATGACTTCACAGGTCCAGTTTCTTCAACTACTACTACTCTGTGTAGGTCATGATTTCCAGAGTCTTCTTTTGGATACCTTCTTTTGGATATTCCATGCTGTGCTCTCCTCTCCCTCCCATCTTAAATGGCCTTTTTAAATAGTGGTCCCCCCAAACTGAGGAAACTATTCTAGTCATAGCTGGAGCAGAACAGACCCTGGCATTACTCTTTCTCCTAAAAGTTGTGTACCTCAGAACAACTTGACACACATTTATTGAGCACTTTCTCTGTCGTCATGCTTGACTCTGTTGTTTGCTTGAGTCTTATGTGTTCCTTGTACCTCACACACTGGATTACAGGCACTTTGATGATATTAAAACAGCGACAGTGTTTCCCCCATACTCTTCCCTATTGTCCACAGGGCTGAGCACGTATAAGGTGCTCAGTAAATGCTTCCTGATCACTTGCTATTTCCTTTGAAGCTGTTGGGAGATTTTTAAGAAATTTTTCTGAAAGGACTGACTTGAGATGGCACAGCACTCCCCCAACAGATATGGTCCACCCAAAGAAACATGGTGATTGTTTTCCTAAGAGTAGAATAAGTAAAGGACAGTATAGAAGGGAATTGAGGAGTAAGTCAATTGAATGAAAATGAACCATATTAAATATAGCCTTTGACTTCTGAATTAAAAAAAAAAATCTGTAAAAAAGTATAGCACATCTTAAAAAATAAAAATGTCCTAAAAGTGACCAACATTAGCTTTATTCGTGTAAAAAGCCTCCTTTCTCCACTACATCCTGTCATTTATAGTACAGCATGCCATTTATAGTTCTCCTACAAAGAGCATAGCAGAGATAAACCTACAAAGATCTCCCCTGGAGCATGTCAAAAAAGGGAAAAAGTTGAATTATGAGAAGCAAATGGAAGATTTTTAGGTTAGTGAAACCTGAGGTCACCTGGTCTAGCCCTCTCATTTAACAGTTGAGAAGTCTGAGACCCAGAGAAGTAAAATGACTTGACATAGATCACATAATTAGTCAGAAGGGCAGAAATGACATAGAATAAAAGGGTGCTGGCTTCCTTGTGTTTTTGTTTTTAATGGTGCATTGTACTGTTTTCCTTTTTTTTTTTTAAAGATTTATTTATTTATTTATTTGGCAGACAGAGATCACAAGTAGGCAGAGAAGCAGGCAGAGAGAGAGGGGGAAGCAGGCTCCCCGCTGAGCAGAGAGCCTGATGCGGGTCTTGATCCCAGGACCCTGAGATCATGACCTGAACTGAAGGCAGAGGCTTTAACCACTGAGCCACCCAGGTGCCCCTGTTTTCCATTATTTAAATGAATTCTTATTTTACAATAAAGAATGATAATTAACATAAAACAATTTAAAATTCATGAATATCTCTTTGTTCCAGCAATGAATGCCAGGAAGACCTCAAGACCATTTATCAGACCAAGTTATTAATGTACGTCGAGGATCGCTAGGGTCACTTGACCTTCATCATTGTACCTCATGGGGCAGATAAAGCTGATACTAATGAATGGCTTGTAAACACAAGCAGCCATGCTCTATTGCTTAATAATTTAGAACCTTAATTGGAAAGTAATCTTCGATAAGCTTTAATTGTGAATAATAAGGTGCCAGATTTTTATGAGTCGGAGAGAGTATTCAGGTACAACTGGGTGAGCATTTAGAGAACAATCAATTTATTCCATGGGGCTGTAGAAGCTGAGGCAAATGATTATCACTTGGCCTGAGCTGCTGAGATTTCTTTTTTGGAACTTGATGACAGGCCTTTTCATTTTTCTATGGAATCGGCTTCCTCTCAGCTTTCAAGATATATTTCAGAATATAGATTAATCAGGTAGATTCTGGATGAACTAAACAGAAGAAATAAAAAGCACGAGAGGGTGTTTGGCTTTTTGAGAGAGTTTTCAATCAGATATAGGAACTGTACATACATTATCTTTCCTATTTGTTATCCCATATCCATGCTAGGGATTTTGTTTTTTGAAATTTGAATTCATGGAGAATAAAGGAACTACTTTTCTTCCTTCCTTTCTTTCTTTCTTTCTTTCAAAGACAGAGAGAGAAAGAGAGGGAGAGGAAAGCAGGAATTTTTGGGGGGAGGAGAGAGAGAGAATCTCAAGCAGGTTCCAACACAGGGCTCTGTCTCATGACCCTGAGATTATGACCTGAGCTGAAATCAAGAGTTGGATGGTTAACTGACTGAGCCACCCAGGTGCCCCACTAGAACTCCTTTTTAATAGATTTGCTGATGCTTTTCTACCCCTCTTTCTGGGTATTAGTGATTGAGGTGGTGTGGTATACTTGGAAGGGAGAGAGTGGTAGACTGAGGTACAGTCCTTCATTCTGCTTCCTGTCTTAACTTTAGCTATTTTGCTCACCAATTGTAGGGCACTAACACTAACATTCCAGGGTTCTCTGACCCATTGGAAGACCCAGTTCATTTCAGGTAGTAGGTAGGCAGGGTCTAGACCCCAAATGTCTGGATGCTCTAACTCTGAATCCTGGGGTATAGTAGCTTATGAGTAGCTGGCCTCTCATTTCCTGGGCCTCATAGGGAGGATATTCTGGTTCCATTGGTTCTTTAGAGAATTGCTTTCTCTGCTATCTCAACTTCTTGGTCCTTGAGATGCCAAATACTAGAGTCTGTCTTTGTCTTTTTCTCCTCATATTGCAAAAAAGTAAATACATTTTCTTTTTCAGTTTCATCCTTGATTTACTTGATGGAGGTAGATATAGAAGTTGAACATGTTTTCCTCTTTTCCAGAGTTATGATTAGCATTTTACATTATCCTCAAAAGCAAATGTTAAAGCTGCATTTAAGGGAAGAACAAGTTCTTTATTTTTTAAATTGTGCCTTTGCATTTTTCTTTCATTATTTTTCCATAGCTAATGTCTCCCACTGTTTTAGCTTCTTCCTTTTTCCGGGGTTCATTTATCAGACAAAGACAAAGCTGGTATTGTACCCAACCCCTTTATATCTGAACTTCATATTATTAGAACTTGAACAGTTATCACTGATAGCTGGAGAAAGGAGAATGTTTTCAGGCACTTTGTTAGCAGTTAATTGGAACAGGTTTTGTTTTTAGTCTAAGAAAGGCACTGGAAAGTTACTCTACAATTTTGATTTGAAGTTAAGTATGTAGAAACTACAACAATGCTTTAAAGCAGATGTTATTGGAAGAAAACAGCTTCGTACAAATATTGAATATATTCTGTCATTTAGGTTTCACTTCCAGGGCTGCATTAAAAAGGATTCCATTTAAGCTGCTTTTGCCTTCCTGCCCGAAGCTGGCATATACTTCCTAGCAGTGGCAGTCCAAATAAGGTCAGCTATGTCTTGGGTGTGAGGCAAGAGAGATATGGAGAGGAATGGGGCCAACCAACATGGGTGTCGCAGGTTCAGAGTAGATGAGTATTAATTTTTGATAGCTCTGCTGGCTGGAAGTCCAAGATCAAGGTGTTGGCATAGTGGTTTCTTGTGAGGCCCTACTTTCTGGCTTGCAGATAGATGCCTTCTTGCTGTGTCCTCAAGAGGTCTTTTCTCTGTGCACACACACTCCTGATATGTTTCTCTCTTCCTATAAGGGCCCTAATCGTATTGGATTGGAGCCCCACCCTTATAAGATCTTTAAACTTTAATTACCTCCTTAAGGGGTCTATCTACAAATTGAGTCATATTGGGAGTTAGAGTCTCCACCATATGGATTTGGGAGCAGGGGATAGTTCAGTCTGTAACAGGGATTCACACAGCCAGCATTCCCTCACAGTTACCATGACTTTGTTCAATCAGTTATAACCTGGCTCAGGAGTAACAAGTAGACTTTCTTACTGTGTTGAAAAACCCAGCTTTGGAGTATGATCTTACCTATCTGGGGGACTGAGGCCAAGGAGCCCCTGGAAGGTTCAGGAAAATCTTCAGGGCTGGAGAAATTCTGTTTGAATTAGAAATCCTTATTTCCTGACACCCACGAGTCAGAAGAAGAGAGGGAACCTTACCAAGTGGCCATCTTGGCGGAAGTGAGCATTCCAGAATAACTAATCAGAATGTGATAAACCATTCACCAGTTTACCATGATACTTTTCTCCTATTTGTCCTTAGTCAGGACGTATGTTAATATCAAGTGAGGTCCTTCATTGACACCACATTTTGTGGGTGACTGATTACCTCATTGAGGCTGAATTTAGGATTCAGTAGTTCATTTTAGAAATAGGTGGTAGAAATTAATGTGTTCTTTAAAATCTGTGGCAGCTAATTTATTTGAATCATTATAGTCTACTGAGCATATATGTCAAGGTCTCCTACAGTCAAGATGTTAGATGCTGCTAATCAGTCTTTCGACATTTGAGAGAAGAAGGCAGTCCCTTTATATTTGATGGTGATTACTTCAGATTTAAGGCAAAGCTTTTGTGTTTTCATTTAGATTTTTAAAATATTCTGGTAATTAGGCTGTAAAAGTGACTCCTTCTGAAATAAAAAGCCCTCTATGTATGATATGTATAGCACATTCCCTCAGTGGCCTTCTGAAGCAATTCTAATTTCTAAAAACCTAATTCTGGAGGTTCAACAATTTTTTTTAAATTTTAAATTTTTAATTTTTAAAAATTTTTTTTTTTTAGGAAAAAATTCTGAGAGAGAAAACTTCAGCCAAGCATTTATTCTTTGATTTGATGATTATTTATTAAGTTATTAAGTGCCTGCTATTTGTCAAGCACTGTGCTTAGTGAGGATGAGATAAGATAGATACATGCTCATACTTGGAGCTTACATTCTCATGTAGGAATAAATATTGAGTAAACAAATAAATACCCAAAAGAAAAATCTAACAACAGTTTTATGCAGATAATTAAAATAGGGTAATGTGAAAGATGGCCAAGGGGTTTCTCTTTGAGGAGGAAATGCTTGAGGTGCTGGCCATGCCTCCACCAGGGCAAAGGTGTGGCAAACAAAGGGGCTGGCAAGTCAGAAGTTTCTCCAGCAGGAACAGGCTTGGTGTGTTATAAGGACTGAAAGAAGGCCTTGACTGCCGGAGGGCAGAGTGTGAGAAGAGAGCGTGGTATAAAATGAGAAGTTTGGCAATATAGCTGAAACCAGACTTTGTAGGACTTTGGAAAAGTGGAGAGTTCAGCTCTGATGTCAGTGCTGTGGGAAGACACTTGAGAATTTTGAAATACCGCTTTGTCTGCTGTGAGGACAATGGTTTGCAGGGAGCAAAAGCAGAAATTAGAGGACATATAGAAGGTTATTGCAGTCGTCCAGTGGGAAGATGAGAACAAATTAGACTAGGGCAGTGCCACTGAGGATTGAAAGGTCACAGATTTGGGTTACATTGGGTTATGTTTGGGTGGATGGTGACTTTTTAAGCTAGAGAAGTCAAAGTGGATAGGTTTAGGGAAAGAGGAGGGAAGAAGTTGAAATTAAGATTTATGTTTTTTTAGTGGTTTGTTTCTATAGAAGGCGTTCTCCAAATCCTGTCCTAAAGTTTTTAACATTTTTAAAAATCTTCAATTTTTATTTTAAAAATTGTTCCTTACCAATACTTTGGCTTTTAAAAATAATTTAAATTTATTGGCTATTGCCAGATGTTTTATTCTTCCTATAAACTTTGAGATCATTCTATGCAACTACTTCTTGCCCCCCCCAACAACATAAAATGACAACCTCCACTGAAAATCCAGTTAGAATGACATTGAGGTTTTTAAAATTAATTTTGGGAAATTTAATCTTTTTAATATGTTGTCTTCTCAGTCATGAATATGGTGTACCTTTCTGTATGTTTATAAAATTTTATAATTTTCTTCATATAGGTCTTGAGCTTTTCTTGTTAAATTTTTTGCTAAGTGCTATTATTGTTTGGTGTTATTTTAAGTGTTTTTCTGAAAAACATTTTCTTTTCTTAGGTGATTTATAAGTAAAGTAGAGAAAAACTCGTGTTTATTTGCATTTACATTGTATTCCACATCCTGCCAAATTCTCTTATTAATGCTATTATATTTTTCCAGAATATTTTAGATTTTCTAGTTGTTCAGTTATATCAACAAGAGAGACATTTTTATTTCTTGTTTAATGCTGATATAGTTATTTAATTTTCTTATATTAATAGAGCTTATGAAATAATTTTAAATAATAATTAGATGATTTTAATGAAAATTGTTTTAGTGGCTTATCATTAAGGAGAATATTCTTGATTTTCAGTAAATGTCTTGTTTTATTTTACTAAGGAGAACTTTTTATCAAGAATGGTTGTTGGGGCACCCGGTGTGGCTCAGTGGGTTAAGCCGCTGCCTTCGGCTTGGGTCATGGTCTCAGGGTCCTGGGATCGAGCCCCGCATCGGGCTCTCTGCTCAGCAGGGAGCCTGCTTCCTCCTCTCTCTCTGCCTGCTTGTGATCTCTCTCTGTCAAATAAATAAATAAAAATCTTTAAAAAAAAAAAAAAGAATGGTTATTGAATTTTATCAAATGCAGTTTCAGCATTTATTGATTTGATTTTTTTTGTTTTGTTGGTATAATAGATTATGTTGATAAAATTTCTGATTATGTTGATAAAATGACTTGCCAAAATAAGAATTTCTTGGTCACAGTATATTAATCTTTTAATATATTGCTGAATGCTACTTGTTAATACTGTATTAAGCATATGTGTATATATATATATGTACACACACACACACACATATATACAAATATACACACACATGTAGTAGGAGAAGGCATATCGGGCAAATATAAATAAGGACATAAATTGATATTAAAAATGAATGAGGACATAAAAAACTTATTTAAAAATTTTGAATATATAGAAAACTGTATATAGAAAGAAACTTACAACCATCAAACATAATATAAATTTTCACAACTATAACCCTTGAACATTTGTAAAAACTGATTTCATACCTGGCTACAAATTCCAAAAGCCAATACTTTATAGTAACTGTTTTGCTTCATAAGATAATGAAATTAAAATAAATAATCAAGAATGATAAAAACTTATCTATTTGGAAAATAAGAGCCACATTCCCAGATAAGTATTGAATGAATTTTTAAATCAAAATTATAAACTTTTTAAAAAAGCAAAGAGAAGGAAAACACTTTATCCAAAAAAATGCAGTTGATTTTTGCAATCCGATTTTCTCACTTAATGAATTGTGAATGTCTGTTTGTACGAATGAGCAAAATGATCTTATAAAAACAGAAACTAGACTTTATCTAGTTTATCTAGGCCCTGAGTGATCTGGCTCTAGCCTTGCCTCATACCACCGTGTGCCTCACTTTCTTTGCTCCAAACTCTCTTTCAGTTCTTCAAGTACATGAAACTTTCCTGCATCAGATTCTCAGTTCAGACCGTCCTTCTGTACCTTCTTTAGAATCTTTGCAGGGCTGGATTCTTCTGATTGTCTTTGGATCTCAGCTTACCTTTTCCCTGTATAGTCAAATGAGAATTGGATTCCTATATGGTGATCATATATCCCGACTTGCCTGGCACAGTTTTTTACATGTTGTTACATGTCTCCTTTACTCTCCAAGTGCCCCAGAGTTTGAATGATGAGTTATAGAGTTGTGCTACTCATAGCCTCCAGTTCTTTCTCTTTGTAACAGTTACCATAGTTTATAATTACAGATTTGTCTCTCTGTTTACCTGTTTGCTGTGTGTTCGCCCAAAATCTCAGTGAAAGTGGAAAAAAGTTTGTTCTCCATGATACTCATCTAGTCCTTAGATTTTGACCCTCAGTACGTATTTTTAGTTGAATGAATAAGGAGGAGAGAAGACTATAAGAGATGTTGAGTTTGGAAAAGCAAAAGAAGGTACAAGAACTGTTGATACAGTAAAGTGGATGTTAACCAGGACAGCCTCAATACAGTACATGAAGGCGTTGAAGGACAGAGTGGGGGAGAACAGGGGCTAGAAGCTGGGCTGAAGTGATCTAAGGAATGTGATAATTTTTAGGAATTCCACAGATAGTAGAAGCAATAGATTTTCATATTGCTAATGAAGATATCATTTACCTGATTTTAAAGAAAAAATGAAGGCAGAGAGAATATGTAGTGCTCAGATACAAACTGAAATTTGGAAACAACCCAAAGTTCAGTATTCCTTTACAAAGAAGTTTACCATGGGACCTCAAGATAATGACAAATTTCCACCAGCCCAGCCTGCTGACGACTGAGCAGACCAAACTGGGTGCCATTATCCTGACTCAAACACCTAAAGTCCTCAGCAGATTTAGCTGGAATCCTTACTCCTGACACACTCCCAACATGCACAGTGGCCCACCTCCAACTGGCTCGGAGCTGCCCAGGCTCTAAATCCAGGAAGCTCCAGTCAATCAGCAGAACTCCCATGCCTTGCTTTCTGACTGTGGTTAGGAAGGCTGGTCTTTTGGCTTTAAAAGGCCTGCTGCCATTTCCTTACTCCAGCCGCCTTCCAGGGGCCAGACTTTAACTGGGCTGCTGCATCAGGCTCCCCATCTGGGAGAAAAATTTCCCCATTCAGAGTCTCTACTCTAAATTTTTAATATTAGTATTCTTTTACAAAAAGTGAGATGTATTTCTTACTCTGTCTCCTCATCCCTATATCCATTCTCTTCTTTGAAGGTGAAGGGTTTTTTAGCCTCTATAAAAAGCATCAATAAGTTTGAGTATTAGAAATATTTCAGAAAGCAGTTCAACCCATTGGCTCATAATAAAAGTGGAGTAAAATCTACTAAACAAGTCCTTGAGAGTCTAAGTGCTTTTATTACCATCTTTGTTTCAACTTAATTTAATTTAGGTGTTGGGTTTTGATTTGGTTTAGTTTTGACTATCTGGAGCTAACTGTGAGGTCTATTATTTAAAACCAAAATTAGCTCAGTGATATCTGCCTTGCTCTGCTGTATCACAATAAGGAATATAATACTAGTCACAACAACGTCTTGTCTTTTTCTTTTCTCATGAGCAAAATTTCTGCAAGTCCATATGCATCAAAATGAGCTACAGACCACAGAAGTACTCATTTCCCCATAAAAATCTGTTATTCTTTCATCCAGATAGTGAACATTAGAGCATCTGAACCAACAAAAGGCCCTAAATACTAAGGATCTAAGAATGTTTTAAAGATACTTTGGTAATCAAATTTTCATTTCTTAATGATTCATACCCATGGAATAAACACTTTTTTGGAATTTAATACTGGCAATATTTAGTAATATTTGGTAATATCTTCCTACTTAGTATAGTTTGGTTACTTTTCCTTTTTTTGGAATGCTCAACTATAAGTCAGTTTGTTAAAAAGTTTTTTTTTTTTTTTAAGACACTTTAAATAAAGTCCAGATTGAAATAAAAGGCTTAATCAATAAAGAGGCATTTATTTACAAAGTAGGTGACATGGCTTTAGTCCAGGGCTAAGCAGTACCAGGCACAAAAGGACAGATGTCTGACAGGAATGCATTCCCTTTCTGGGCAACCCCACTGCCACTTCCCCGGTCCAAGCTCTCATCCCTTTGCTTCTGCAGCACTGAAATAGTCTGGTCTGCTCCCCCCCCCCCCCCCCCACACCCCCCCCCCCCCCGCCGTCACCTTCCAGCTACACCCCATGTGGCAATCCGCAAATACTGCCAAATCCATCTTCCTGAAATATTTTCATTACTTTTTCTTTTTCCTAAAACTGCTTAAGGTAAACTCCAAAATTCTCAGCCTTACACGGAGGGAGAAGCACTGGTTTTAGAATCAGACCCAGGCTCACACCTTGGTTTGGATACTTATGTGAATGACTTGGGTACTTTGCTTAATGTCATGTGTAAAATGGGTATGATCATGATTAGCTCACCAGAGTGAGAAAAGTAATAAATGAATAGGGTATGCAGAGCCCTAAGCTAGTCCCAAATGCTTACCACAGGTTTATTCTCTTCCCTAAATTAGCTGGCTTTGCATGTTTTTTGCTGTGGAACCCATCTTCCTTCCTAATTTATCTCTTTTCACTTTTCTGCACCAACACTCTTCGCCATATTATGTCACCTACACACAACCTCTGCACATGCCTTTTGTTTTCCCATTTTCATGCCTTGGTTCATGACCTGAAAAAAAAACACATTTATTTATGTGCTAGTACTGAGTTAAGTTGATATATGAGCTCATTTAATCTTAATAAACAATATATTGTAGATGAGGACACAATTTGAAAAGGTTGAGAAACTTTAAATGCATTAGTATCCATCGTATAAGAAGGGTGCTTTCATTTTTCCTATTTACAGGTAAGAAATTTCAAAGAGGTTTGTTAAAAAAAAAAAAAAAGGAATTTTTAAAGAGGTTAAAAAGTGATGAGTAATGGTTTCAAACAGTTGAAGTCAACGTCCCTGAATAACGACAGAATGATTAACCTTAAATTTCGGTAAAAAGTAGAGGATACGGTGATAATTTATAAATGAAGGACAGCACAGTTTTGAAAACGAAGAACAAAATGAGGGTCTTATCCTGCCAGATAATAAGATAGTATAAAGTTTCAATAATTTGGATGAGGTGGTATTGGCACAGAGTTAGAAAATGAGCCAGGGGAACAATATATAGTGCTCAGAAAATGGGCCCATGCATATGGAAGAATGTTGTATATGTTGACATATCTGAATCACTGGGGAAAAGGATGGACACTCTAATAAATGGTGTCAGGGGAAAATGAAATTAAACTTCTACTTCATGCTATATGCAAAATATAAAAATAAATTTCAAGTGGATTGAAGATATAAATGTGAAAAACAATACTATAAAAATATGTGTAAAGTATCTTTTGGGGGGGCAGAGAGAATCTGTGCACATGCAAGTGGTGGTGGACAGAGGAACAGGGAGAGAAAGAATTTTAAGCAAAGTCCATGCCCAGCATGCCGCTGAAGGCTGGGTTTGATCTCATAACCCTGAGAGTATGACCTGAGCAGAAATCAAGAGTTGAACACTTAACCGACTGAGTTTAAACCAACAGTGGTTTAAAATGTCTTTTTGACCTTAGAATAGAAAATGATTTCTTAATGCCAAGAAGCACAATTTACTGAAAAATGTGTTATAAATTTGTCCAAATCAGTACCTAAGCCTACAAAATTACCTGGTTAAAATAAAATATCCAGCATGGTTTTTTGTTTTGTTTTGTTTTTGTTTTTGTTTTTACCTATCATAAAATAACTCAAGCAAGCATTATTATGGTGGTTTGTGGGAGTTCTCATAAATCATTTAGTTTAAACATTATACAGTTTTCATATTCACTTTTTTATATCCATCATATTTTTGTGATAGGTATATTAGGAGACCATCAATATTTCTTCTCAAGTGAAGAAAGATAATAGAGTCAGAAAAATCGTAGGATGATTCTTCGATGCCTTATGACCTGGGTACTTTACTCTTTCTGTGAAGTGAACATCTGAAAGGGCATTTATTTCTAAAAGAGATCATCTCATTTCATAAAAATCTTCTGAGCTCAGAAAGGAGCTTATAGCCAAAGAATCAGTCCAATACCAGGCCTAAGGCTGGGAAGATAAGTGCTCTTCCTGAATCTCTAGAATTTGTACTGGCTACTCTTGAATTCCCACCCTTTGGCTCTTTTTGATCCCTTGTCAGAAGTTCCTGTTTCCTTATCCACACCAGATAAGCTCCAGACCCATTCACCGGCTCCCAGTTCTGGCCACCATTATTAAAAGTTAACAGTGGCTCACTATGATCTCCTCCCTGTGCCATCTTGGTTTCTAAAAGTATTCTTCATAAAATTAAGTATTTAAATAAGTTAAATATGGTATTTCTCAATAGAAAAAAAAATAGATATAAATAACAGAATCCATGAGACCTTTGGCTTTTAATCCTTAGAATTAGCTTCTAATTTCTCCCCTCCATCTCCTAAGATGTGTTGATCTTAGTCTCACTTCACTCCAGTCCATCTTACTGCTACTGTTATTACTTTCATGTCTAACCAAAGGCCTAACCAAAACTTAAAAAAATATTTTTGGCCTCCAGGATCAAGAAAACACCTATAGCCTAGAATGAAAGCCTCTGCATAATACTATTTATCTCTATCTGTTTTATTCCTTTCCTTGTTCATAAACTGCCACCTAAGTTCCATATTTTCCCCAATGCTTCACCGGCTACCCAGCATGCACTGATGTTCCATCTTTTCCAAATGCTTTTCGTATGTACCACAGTCTTCATTCCTCAGCATCTGTAGTGACTTTCTAGCATGTTCTTGACATTGTGGCCTCCACCATAGGTGAAAATTAGCTGGTAACTTTTACCATAGTTATCACAAATTAAAATGCTTAAACATGACATGAATTTAAGTCAAATGAGATCAGAAGATTCTTAAAAAACAGCATCCTGAACACCGCTCACTCACTCCCACTACCCAGTCTGATCTGTCTACCTCCTCTGAGTCAGAAGACTGCTTGGTCGCTCCACAGGCAGAAAGAGCCGGTCAGAATAGATGGAAATTCATTCAGGGAAGTGGCTGAAGTATAGCAGAGGAAAAAGGAAATTGAAAGAGCTCCTTGTGGAGACTTAAACAAGTTTAATGCAGCACAAACATTTTCTGGATATAAGGAAAATTATCCTTGAAATTACTCAGTGAATGAACTTAAACAGAAGTCAGTCACTTTTAAGATCCATATTAGTGATCTGGTAGAGCATATGGAAAATAAATTTTAAAGCATGGCACAAAAATACAAAAAGATGAAGTTGGAGAGAGTAAGAGGAAACAAACCATAACTCCTGGAAATCTGTATATTCCTTTTCTAATTTCTTATGGTGTACATTATGTTTTTTTAATTTTAATCTCTTTGAAAATGAAAGCATATAAAAACATAAAACTTTTCTAAGTCCATCTATCACTGTAATCACTGTGTCGCAGAGATCACATTTTGTTTCTGTATGTTAATATATATAGCAAACATATAGCAAATGGCCTGGGCAGATTAATATAGAGAATGAGATTACCCGTGCTTTACAAACTTTTTTGTTTATCCATATTTAAAAATGTTGTTCATTGACTATGAATTATATTTGGGGATAATAATTCTAAACTAGAACAAAACAAAACCAAGAAGATTACTCTGGTTGTTTTGTGGAAAAAAGACTAGAGTTAAGTCCTGGATCCTATCTTCTCACAGATCATCTGGGATGTTGGCCATCAATTATCTTTCCCCTGGATACAACTTTTTTTTTTTTCATTTATTTTTTATAAACGTATAATGTATTTTTATCCCCAGGGTACAGATCTGTGAATCACCAGGTTTACACACTTCACAGCACTCACCATAGCACATATCCTCCCCAATGTCCATAAACCCACTGCCCTCTCCCTCCCCCCCTCCCCCCAGCAACCCTCAGTTTGTTTTGTGAGATTAAGAGTCACTTATGGTTTGTCTCCCTCC
>NW_022630998.1:30111197-30197219 GCF_010015895.1 Lontra canadensis | reverse complement strand
GTGTCTGTTGGCCATCTGGATGTCGTCTTTGCAAAAATGTCTGTTCACGCCCTCTGCCCATTTCTTGATTAGATTCTTTGTTCTTTGGGCGTTGAGTTTGATAAGTTCTTTATAGATTTTGGAAACTAGCCCTTTATCTGACATGTCACTTGCAAATATCTTCTCCCATTCTGTCAGTTGTCTTTTGGTTTTGTTGACTGTTTCCTTTGCTGTGTAAAAGCGCTTGATCTTGATGAAGTCCCAATAGTTCATTTTTGCTTGCTTCCTTTGCCTTTGGCGATGTTCCTAGGAAGAAGTTGCTGCGGCTAAGGTCGAAGAGGTTGCTGCCTATGTTCTCAAGGATTTGGATGGATTCCTTTCTCACATTGAGGTCCTTCAGCCATTTTGAGTCTATTTTTGTGTGGGTGGTAAGGAAATGATCCAGTTTCATTTTTCTTCATGTGGCTGTCCAATTTTCCCAACACCATTTGTTGAAGAGACAGTCTTTTTTCCAATGGACATTCTTTTCTGCTTTGTCAAAGATTAGCTGACCATAGAGTTGAGGGTCCATTTCTGGGCTCTCAGTTCTGTCCCATTGATGTATGTGTCTGTTTTTGTGCCAGTACCATACTGTCTTGATGATGACAGCTTTGTAATAGAGCTTAAAGTCTGGAATTGTGATGCCACCAAGTTTGGCTTTCTTTTTCAACATTCTTCTGGCTATTTGGGGTCTTTTCTGGTTCCATATAAATTTTAGGATTATTTTTTCCATTTCTTTGAAAAAAAATTGATGGTATTTTGATAGATACTGCATTAAACATGTAGATTGCTTTAGGTAGCAGACATTTTCACAATATTTGTTCTTCCAATCCATGAATATGGAACATTTTTCCATTTCTTTGTGTCTTCCTCAATTTTTTTCATGAGTAATTTATAGTTTTCTCAGTACAGATTTTTTGCCTCTTTGGTTAGGTTTATTCCTAGGTATGGTATGTTTTGGGGTGCAATTGTAAATGGGATTGACTCCTTAATTTCTCTTTCTTCTGTCTTGTTGTTGGTGTATAAAAATGCAACTGATTTCTGTGCATTGATTTTATATCCTGACACTTCACTGAATTCCTGTACAAGTTCTAGCAGATTTGGAGTGGTGTCTTTTGGGTTTTCCACATAAAGTATCATATCATCTGCAAAGAGTTATAGTTTGACTTCTTCTTTGCTGATTTGGATGCCTTTTATTTCTTTTTGTTGTCTGATTGCTGAGGCTAGGACTTCTATTACTTTGTTGAATAGCAGTGGTGATAATGGACATCTTTGCCATGTTCCTGACCTTAGCGGAAAAGCTCTCAGTTTTTCTCCATTGAGAATGATATTTGTGGTGGCTTTTTCATAGATGGCTTTGATGATATTGAGGTATTTATCCTCCATCCCTACACTGTGAAGAGTTTTGATCAAGAAAGGATGCTGTACTTTGTCAGCATCTATTGAGAGTATCATATGGTTCTTGTTCTTTCTTTTATTAATGTGTTGTATCACATGGATTGATTTGCGGATGTTGAACCAACCTTGCAGCCCTGGAATAAATCCCACTTGGTCATGGTGAATAATCCTTTATGTACTGTTGGATCCTATTGACTAATATTTTGGTGAGAATTTTCACATTTGTGTTCATTAAGGATATTGGTCTGTAATTCTCTTTTTTGATGGAGTCTTTGTCTGGTTTTGGGGTCAAGATAATGCTGGCCTCATAAAATGAGTTTGGAAGTTTTCCTTCCACTTCTATTTTTTTGGAACAATTTCAGGAGAATAGGTATTAATTCTTCTTTAAATGTCTGGTAGAGGGGTGTCTGGGTGGCTCAGTGGGTTAAGCCTCTGACTTTGGCTCGGGTCATGATCTCAGGGTCCTGGAATCGAGCCCCACATCCTGCTCTCTGCACAGAAGGGATCCTGCCCCCCCCACCCCCCGTCGCCTGCCTCTCTGCCTACTTGTGATCTCTCTCTCTGTCAAATAAATAAATAAAAAATCTTAAAAAAAAAAAAAATAAATGTTTGGTAGAATTTCCCTGGGAAGCCATCTGGCCCTGGGCTCTTGTTTGTTGGAAGATTTTTGATGACTGCTTCAATCCCCTTACTGGATATGGGTCTGTTCAGGTTTTCTCTTTCTTCCTGGTTCAGTTTTGGTACTTTATACCTCTCTAGGAATGCATCCATTTCTTCCATATTGTCAAATTTGCTGGCGTATCATTGCTCATAATATGTTCTTAAAATTGTTTGTATTTCTTTGGTATTGGTGGTTGTGATCTCTCCTCTTTCATTCATGATTTTATTAATTTGGGTCCTTTGTCTTTTCTTTTTGATAAGTTTGGCCAGGGGTTTATCAATCTTATTAATTCTTTCAAAGAACTAGCTCCCAGTTTTGTTGATTTATTCTACTGTTCTTTTGGTTTCCGTTTAATTGATTTCTGCTCTGATCTTTATGAATTCTCTCCTCCTACTGGGTTTAGGCTTTCTTGGCTGTTCTTTCTCCAGCTCCTTTAGGTGTAGGGTTAGGTTGTGTATTTGAGACCTTTCTTGTTTCTTGAGAAAGGCTTGTATCGCTATATACTTTCCGCTTAGGACCCCCTTTGCCATGTCCCACAGATTTTGAACCATTGTGTTTTCATTATCATTTGTTTCCATGAATTTTTCCTTTATTCTTCTTTAATTTCCTGGTTAACCCATTCATTCTTTAGTAGGATGCTCTTTAGCCTCCATGTATTTGAGTTCTTTCCAACTTTCCTCTTGTGATTAAGTTCTAGCTTCAGAGCATTATGGTCTGAAAATATGCAGAGAATGATCCCAGTATTTTCGTACCAGTTGAGGCCTGATTTGTGACCCAGGATGTGATCTATTCTGGAGAATGTCCATGTGCACTAGAGAAGAATGTGTATTCTGTTGCTTTGGGATGGAATGTTCTGAATAGATCTATGATTTCCATCTGGTCCTAGTGTCATTTAAGACCTTTATTTCCTTGATCTTTTGAATGGATGATCTGTCTGTTTCAGTATGGGGGGTGTTAAAGTCCCCTACTGTTATTGTATTATTGTTGATGTGTTTCTTTGCTTTTGTTATTAATTGGCTTATATAATTGGCTTATATAATTGGCTGCTTCCATGTTAGGGGCATAGATATTTAAAATTGTTAGATCTTCTTGCTGGACAGACCCTTTAAGTATGATATAGTGTCCTTCCTCATCTCTTAGTATATTTTTTGGCTTAAAATCTAATTTACCTGATATAAGAATTGCCACCCCAGCTTTCTTTTTGATGTCCGTTAGCATGGTAAATTGTTTTCCACACCCCCTCCCCCCCACTTTAAATCTGGAGGTGTCTTTGTGTTTAAAATGAGTTTCTTGTAGACAGCACATGAATGGGTTTTGGGATTGTTTTTTTTTTTTTGTTTTGTTTTGTTTTGTTTTGTTTTTTTAATTTATTTGAGAGACAGAGATCACAAGCAGGCAGAGAGGCAGGCAGAGAAAGAGAGAAGGGGAAGCAGGCTCCCCGCTGAGCAGAGAGCCCGATGTGGGGATCAATCCCGGATCCTGAGATCATGACCTGATCCAAAGGCAGAGGCTTTAACCCACTGAGCCACCCAGGCACTCCTGGGTTTTGGTTTTTCATCCATTATGATCCCCTGTGTCTTTTGATTGGGGCATTTAGCCCATTTACATTCAGGGTAACTATTGAAAGATATGAATTTAGTGCCATTTTATTTCCTGTAAGATGACTATTAACTGTATATTGTCTCTGCTCCTTTCTGGTCTGTTACTTTTAGGCTCTATCTTTGCTTAGAGGACCCCTTTCAGTATTTCTTGTAGAGCTTGTTTGGTGTTTGCAAATTCTTTCAGTTTTTGTTTGTCCTGGAAGCTTTTTATCTCTCCTTCTATTTTCAATGATAGGTTAGCTGGATATAGCATTCTTGGCTGCATGTTTTTCTCATTTAGTGCTCTTAATATATCATGCCAGTTCTTTCTGGCCTACCAGGTCTCCGTGGATAAGTCTGCTGCCAATCTAATATTTTTACCATTGTATGTTACAGACTTCTTCTCCCGGGCTGCTTTCAGGATTTTCTCTTTGTCACTAAGTCTTGTCAATTTTGCTATTAGATGACGGGGTGTGGACTTATTCTTACTGATTTTGAGGCGGGTTCTCTGAGCCTCCTGGATTTTGATCCTTGTTCCCTTTCCATATTAGGGAAATTCTCCACTATATCTTCTGCCCCCTCTCTTTCTTCTTCTTCTGAAATCCCAATTATTCTAATATTGTTTCATCTTATGGTATCACTTATCTCTTGAATTCTCCTCTCATGTTCCAGTAGTTGTTTGTCTCTTTTCAGCTCAGCTTCTTTATTCTCTGTCATTTGGTGTTCTATCTCACTAATTCTCTCTTCTGCCTCATTTATCCTAGTAGTAAGAGCCTCCTTTTTTTAAAAATTGTACCTCATTAATAGCTTTTTTTTATTTCAACTTGGTAAGATTTTAGTTCTTTTATTTCTCCAGAAAGAGCTTTTTTTTCTCCAAACAGGGTTTCTCGAATCTTCCATGCCTTTTTTGAGCCCAGCTAGCACCTTGAGAATCGTCATTCTGAATTTAGATCTGACATTTTACTAATGTCTGTATTGATTAGGTCCCTAGCCTTCGTACTGCTTGTTGTTGTTGGTTTTTTGTTTTTTTGTTTTTTTTTGTGGTGAGTTTTTCTGCATTGTCATTATATCCGGATTAGAATATACGAATGAATGAATAAAATACTAAAAGTGTGGCAATGACCCCAGAAAAATGTACATTAACCAATTCAGAAGAGACCCCAAATCGAGGGGGTCTAAAAGGGTCCCCCCTTTTAAATTTTTTAAAAATTTAAAAAAAATTTTTAATTAAAAATATATATATATTAGACTGTAGAGTAGAACAGAGCCACCCACTTGATTTTGGGTGTATTTTGGTCTCTTAGAAGAAATTACCAACTACCTCCCAAAATTTTAAAGAAAGAAAAACTTATATATATATATACAAAAATAAGGGCAAACACAATGAAGGGATAGAATATGACTGTAAAGATGAAAATTTTTTTAAAAATTCTAAAAAAGGAATTGATAAGTTGGTTGGAAATAGAAAGAAAAAGGAAGTGGAGGGAATTTGGTCAGGCTGGAGAGTAGAATAAAGCCCTGTGCTAGATTTAGGGTATATTTTGATCTATTAGAAGAAATTGTATCCCAAAATTTTTTAGAAAAAAAAACCCTATGTGTACACAAAAAATAATGTTAGATACAATGAACAATAAAATATGACTATAATAATGAAGGTTTTTAAAAAATTCTTTTTTAGAAAGGTATTGTTAAGATAAACTAGTTAAAAAACTTTAAAAGAGGAAAGAGGATAAGTTTAAAAATTAGAATAAGAAAGAAATAAAATTTAAAAAATTTAATTAACTTGCAGGACTAACGAATCTGGGGAGAAAGCCATTAATTCCACTTTGCTTTCCCCTCCTCCTGCTGTTCTCCTTGGTCAGTGAACTTGGTCTTGGCTGGAAGTTCTTGCTGATCTTCTGGGGGAGGGACCTGATGTAGTGATTCTCAAAAGTCTTTGACCTAGGCGGAATTGTGCCGCCCTTGCCAGGGGCTAGGCTAAATAATCTGCTTGGGTTCACTCTCTGGAGATTTTGTTCCCTGATCGCTTTCCGTAGAGCTCTGGAGGACTGGAATGAAATGGAGGCCTCCCAGTCTCCAGCCTGCAGGAGCCGATGTCTCGAGGCCCCACTCCTCAGTGTGCCCTTGGAGAAAAGCGGTCAATCACTCCCATCTCCCTGGTCGCTGGCCTCACTTCAAGCTCACCTGGCCTGTGACTGAGCATTTCTGTCTCTGGCACACAGTCCCATTTAGAGTCTCCAAACCCAGCTGATTCCTGCTGCGGTGCTCTTTTGGTGGAGGAAGGTGGGTCTCCCTGGATCTGCCACTTGTGGGGTCCCTGCTCAAAGAGTTGTGGTCCAGCTGTGCCACAGATCACAGTTTAAGGTAACCCCGAGCTGAGAACTCACTTCTCCACTCCGTCTCTGTAGTCAACTTCCCCACTCTGATACCTGCGAGCTCTGCCACACTCAGGCACCCCCAATCCTTCTGTCATCCTGCAGGTCCTGAGACCACGCTGTCCCCTCGAGGACTCCACCCCCGCTTAGGCTCCGGAGTGATGTCCCTCAGTGGAGCAGACTTCTAAAAGTTAGGATTTTGTGCTCCATTATTCCACCACTTGCTGGGAGCCAGCCCCTTCCCCTGTGGTCTATCTTCTAGTCACTTCAGATTCACTTCTCCGCATGTCCTACCATTCAGAAAGTGGTTGATTTTCTGTTTCTAGAATTGCTGCTCTTCTTCTCTTCGATCTCCTGTTGGGTTTATAGGTGTTCAGAATGGTTTGATAATTATCTAGCTGAATTCCTGTGATCTGATATTATCTCAGTCTGCTATTCCTCCGCCATCTTAACTCTCCCCTCTGGGCAAGACATTTAATCTAATACTAACTTAGTAAAAGTGACTAAAATGGCCTTAGAGTGCATTTAGTTTTTCTTCTCAAATTCAGATAATATAAGATAATAATTTTTTAAAAGGATAATGAATTACAGAATCAGGGCTCTTTGTTTGAGTCTCTTTGATGTCCAATGTGTACATTAGATTTAGGTGTACAGCATAGTGATTTGACCAGTTTATTCACTGTGCTATGCTCACCACTAGTGTAGCTATCATCTGTCCCCATACATTCTTTTACAGTATCATTGATTATATTCCATACACTGTACTTTTTATTCTTGTGACTTATTCATTCCTTAACTGGAAGCGTGTATCTTCCTCTCCCCTTCACCCGTTTTGCCTGACCCCCACCCACCTCCCCGCTGGCAAGTCTTCTCTGTATCTAGGTTTGATTTTGCTTTTTGTTTATTCATTTGTTGTTGTTGTTGTTTAGATTCCACTTATGAGTGGAATTCTGTGGTATTTGTCTTTCTCTGAGTTACTTCACTTAGCATAACATCCTTCAGGTCCATCCATGTTGTCCCAAGTGGCACAAATTCATCCTTTTTTATGGCTGTGTAATAATTCTGTTACACACATACACACACACACCCCACATTTTCCTTATTCATTTGTCTGTAGGTGGACTCTTAGGTTACCTCCATATATTGGCTGTTGGCGATAATGGTGCAATAAACATAAGGATACATGTATCTTTTATAATTAATGTTTTCATTTTTGGGGGGTGAATACCCAGTAGTGGAATTATTAGATTGTGTGGAGTTTCTATTTTCATTTTTTTGAAGAGCCTCTATATTGTTTTCCACAGTGGCTACACCAACTTACATTCCCACTAGCAGTGCACAAAAGTTCCTTTTTCTCCACGTTCATGCTGATACTTGCTATTTCTTGTCATTTGATTTTAGCCATTCTAACAGGTGTGAGGTGATACCTCACTGTGGTTTTGATTTGCATTTCCCTGATGATAAATGATGTTGAGCATCTTTTCATGTGTCTGTTGGCCATCTTTATGTCCTTGGGAAAATATCTGTTCAGGTCTTCTGCCCATTTTAAAATTAGATTGTTTGGGTTTTTTTGGTGTTGAGTTGTGTAAGTTGTTTATATATTTTGGATATTAACCCCTTTATTGGATATATCATTTGTGAATATTTTCTGCTATTCAGTAGGTTGTCTTTGTTTTATTGATGGTTTCCTTTGCTGTGCAAAAGCTTTTATGTTGTTTTAGTCCAAATAGTCTATTTTTGCTTTTGTTTTCTAGCCTTAGAAGATGTATGTAGAAAAATGTTGCTACAACTGATGTCAGAGAAATTACTGCCTGTGTTCTCTTCTAAGATTTTTGTGCTTTCAGATCTCACATCTAGGTCTTTAATCTATTTTGAGTTTATTTTTGTGTATGGTGTTAAAAAGTGGTCCGGTTTCACTCTTCTACATGTAGCTATCCAGTTTTCCCTGCACCATTTATTTCAGGGCATTTTTTGTACCCAAAGTAACTATTTGGTCTCACTTCTCCACACCTAGTTTTATAGATTACAATAAAAACTCACACAGAATTGCTTATAGTCATTTTGTCAGGGATTAATGGTCATGTGTAGGATCCTTCTGCAGTATTTTATTAACTCCGTATAAACATTAACTTAGTTATTTGACTGTTTGGCAGGGGATTTTTTTTTTTTTTTCAGTCCTTAGTTAAAGTATTGCTTTAATCACGTTTGGTTTGAAGGCTAGTTGGGACCCATCTACAGCATGGATCTTTTTGAAAATCTTTGCACAGTTTTCAAGGGAAGCCTCTGAAATTTAACCTCATATTTGCCTTTTTACAGAACCACTATGAACTGGCTAAATTATATCACAAAGGCATTAACTTTATTATAAAGGAATTTAAGGAAGTGCAAATAGAATACTTTTTCTTAATGTATCAAAGGTATTCTAGAATTTCCTACGATTGAACAGATATTGGCAAAATGAAGTAGAGAAGTACATCAGGTCACATAAACTCAGTCAAATCCTTCTTACCCCTGTTAATCTTTAAAGTGAGGGTCTGTGATTTAGATTAGTGATTCTTATCTACCCATTTTACCATTTAATTATGCAACATTTTATTTTTGCCACTCTCATCCTATTCTTATTTTGACTTGCTAGTTAAACTAGTTGTCTTGTCCTAGTTCTAATCAGTTACCCTGGAGTCATTGTAGATAATATCCTGGTAATACATTATTTAAGACAAAACAAAACTGAAAGATTTCATATATTATTTCTGTAAAACAGGTTTATATTTCATTCGTTGTCTTATTTTTTTTCCAAAATTCTTACCAGTTCAAGGAAATCCTAAACTCTGTAAAAAGTCTAGGTTTTATTAAAAGTTGACCCAAATAAAAAAAAATGAAAATTTCAAAACCTTTCAATCTCTATGAAGAAAATGCCAAAAAATGCCATCCATTGATGGAAAACCATACCTGACTCATGTACAACAATGAAAGCTTTATGTTGAGTCCAAACATTTCATGACATAGGTCACAGGCAGAGGCCACTTTACAAAGCTGGTGAAAGCTGAAAAATTGTAGTTTTGTTTTCTGAAGACTCATTAACCATTAAAATTGCTTTCCAGTGTTTGTTATTTTTAACTACAAAATGATATAGATTGAAGGCTAATGTTGTTCTTTCATAAACTGCTTTTCCTCACTGATACTTTTCTTAATGTTAACTGGTCTGGCAGCAGCAAGCATAGCTAATCAGTGGTATAGGGTTTTATATAGATTTGAAATAATTTTTAAGAAGTTTTTTGTTAACATTGTTAGTATTTAAGCATTCGTATGAATCAACTAATATTTATTGATGGGTTACAATGTGTTTAGAGATCAAACTAGTCTGTCTTGTACCAATAGTGAATAAGACTTATGCAGCCCCTGCCTTCATGGAGCTTATAAATATTAAATAAATTATTACAGTATGATGAAATCTAAGGATGTTGTGGAGCCATATAAAGGACTATTAAATAGGTCACAGTGTAGTTTCAATTTAGAAATGCTATTTGAGGGGCATCTGGGTGGCTTCAGTCTGTTAAGCGTCTGCCTTCAGCTCAGGTCCTGATCCCAGGGTCTGGGATTGAGCCCCATGTCGGTCTCCCTGCTCAAGTGGGGAGCTTTTTTCTCCCTCTGTTTCTGCTCCTCCCCACCAACTCGTGTGCTCGCTCTCTTGCTCTGCTCTCTCTCTCTCAAATAAATTTTTAAAAATCTTTAAAAAGAAAAGAAGTGCTGTTTGAGTTCACTCCTAAGGATCCTAATATTTAATTTTAAAATGCAGTCTTTTCTTGTCAGTTCACTCAGAGTGAGCTGGCCTTTTAATTTTCTCTTTTGGGAAATCTTCAGAGCCATCTGATACTGATGATTATCCTTTCAAAAGGAATATCCTTATGAAGAAAAATAAGATAAGAAATCAAATTATAACTAGTACTTAATAATGGAAAGGAAATATTGAAGCTTCTCAGGTTAACTTGGAAAAAAATAAAAGGTTGGACATTTGCACCTACTTTAGAACTTTCAAATTAGTTCCTTTATAATTGCTTATGTGTCTTAAGATTTTTTTTGCAAATAGTAGTGTCCTTCTGCTCTACTCAGCTATAAACTTTTTGAATACCTGGTGGTGGTGTCTTCCAGGTAGTCCTTGACACATAGAAAACAATTAATATGTGTTGAATAAGTGAAAGAATGAATGAATAAATCCTGAAGATTTAAAGTATTGAATTCATTTGGTATTAAATTTTTTAAAAGTATTTTTTAAAATAACATTGCTGTATAGGTGCAGAATAATACTTAATAGGTTCAAATTAATTTTTCTTAAGTGCTGTGAATACTTTAAAGTCTGTACTTTATCTTTAGTGGTCTACCCTGCCTCTGACATTGAGAGTATTGGATTTCCAAAGACGACCTCTTAAGTTACCCTAATGTCAGTAGGTATTTGTCATTAAGTTTCACTTCCAGCTGTGCTGGCTAAAAGAAGAGCCTCACTTTTGGCAAAGTATATGTATATGTATATATGAATGTGAATACACACACAGACACACACACACACTCTCTCTTTCTCTCTCTCTCTCTCAAGTGTTTAGTGTGATGTTACTTATCAGTTTACTTGGTGATTGCTGATTAATAAGTTAAACCATTGACCTTTTGTGCAAGGTGGTCATCATTTATTCAGATTAGATTGTGAAAACTGGGTAGCAGCTGATTACAGATTTGAAAAAGGTCTCTTTGATGAACGGTGAGGGAAAATAATGTTTGCTTGTTTGCTCAGATTAGAAATTTCCTACCTCCAGATATCCCACTTTAAGATACTACTCACTGAAGTATGGTGTGACCTACCTTATCTTAGCTTTTTTTTTTTTCTTCTTCAGCTTATCTTTATACCTGTCAGTAAGACAAACTACAGAACATGAAGGAGCCCAAGTCATTGGTTTGTTGTTTTCCCTGGTGAAAGAAATAGTGTTTTTTTTTTTTTTTCTTTGAATTTTCGGATTTACTTAGGGTAGCATCTTAAGGTTTGCATTTTGGGTTTTCCTCTCTATATTTTATATCTTTTGAAATAAAAAAGAATGACATTAAATATAAACACTTCATAAAATATTTGTGAAATCAATAAATGAATAAAAAGGTGAAAAACAGCCATGGCAGATGGACTACTGTACATTCATAACACATAATAGTTTCATGAAAGTTGAGTTATTTTGAGTTTAGAAAACCCTGAAGTCATCTTACTTGGAGTTAGTTTTTTTTTTTTTTTTTTTTTTTTTTTTTAGTTGTTTTACTTTTATGTCTCTTTTAAGCTGTAGATGGTAGCCTGAATGTTCTTCAAATTAATCTAAATTCATCTCAGCTTGATCTTTTATAGGGATATATACACTTTGTTAATAATACTTACATGCTGAAATCAAATATTTCTGACACCATGATTTAGAAAACATTTTGTCTCATTTAATCATGGCAGATACCATGGTTAAAATACGTTTCTCATCTTTGGAACTTAAATTCTGTAGTATGTCCAGGGTAAATGGCAGAACTAGAGATCCAGACCCAGGTCTTCTGATTCTTCTTTTCTCTACACCTCATTTAGAAGGCCATAAGTAAATAAGTTTTGGTTAAAAAAAAAATTAAATATACATTTGAAAAAAGTTCAAGTCTTCCTATTTCTCATTATAACACTATTGGGTTATATTAGGGATATATCAAAGTATAGAGCATAGCTTCTAGCTGTAGGGTGTTCATAGTCCTTGATCTAATTGAGGAAAAAAGAGATATACATAAAAAGAGAATAACAAAATAAGACCGTATGCGTGAAGTGAGTGGTTCAGACTGTAAACCTTGCAGAGAAAGGAGAGATTGCTGTGGATTGGAACTACTAGGGGTGACTGCAATGACCGAAGTGGGTCTCGTTGGAAGGGAGCACTTAGTTGAGCCAATAATTTACCAGGTAGTAAACTCATGGGATTTATGCAGATTGCTGGCAGTTTTGCCAACAGTGTCATTTTGTCTGGATATTGAGACATTGAGGGTACGCAGGGAAGCCAGCACTGCCTCTCATGTCTGAAATACGACTGCCAAACTCCTGCAGTTCTTCTGTCAGATGAGAAGAAGTGTGGCTTTCTGTGGAGCCACCTTTCACAATAACAAGGCTTGTGTAAAGATTCCCCATTTTCTAGGTTCAGTGAACCTAATGAGAACTTGAAATTTATCCCACAGCTCTGCCCATCAGTGTTTCAGCTGTTGTTAAGTTCATTGGCAATAGTTTTTTCTTCTCTTTTGTTTTCTTTAAACAAAAAAATTCTGGAAATGGTGAAAGACACATTGTCATGTCAGAGACTGATACTAATAGTAAAAACTGAGAATTCTGGAGGTGAAATCTCAGGAAAAAAAATAAAACCCGGTCAATATTGAATTCATAGTCTTCTGGCTAGATTTGAAAGGTTGCTAATTTATTAGCATAGTAAATATGCTAATTTATTTAGCGTATCTCTCTTTTTCCCTCTCCCTTCTTCCTTGCTGCCCATTCTTATCCAGTCATTTTCTATATCTTTCTCTCATGAATGCTATTCCAGCTAGGCCACACTACTTCTCATTATCCTTTGAACATTTGCCATTCTTTTCCAACTCTTTTCATATTCTTTCTCATATGAAAAATGAGTATGTACAACTGGGTAATCTTAATATGAATTGATTTTTTTTTCCTTAAAAATGGGATGTAGTACTTGAAAGTGAAAACTTTGGTTGTTGCCCTTAAAAATATGCAAGATTATAAATAATAGACAATTTGGAAGTCCCATGTTTGACTTCATAGATACAGATAGAGGTATAGATTGACTTTAGATCCCTTCTGTTGAATATAAAATGGATTTGCTTGTTTGGAGACCCTGCATCATTTTTCACGGGATCCAATATCAGAATAGAAATAAAATATCCAGCATAAGACCAAATGAAATAAGACCAAACATTAGCACAAATAAAGGTTAGAGGTAGGAGGGGTGGAAATTTAAGGACTGCTTGAGATGAGCAATTTAATACTCAGGTACCAGGTATGGGACTTGTGCCTCTTTTTCCTGTTTTCTGGCATTGAGGGGTGGAGAGGAAAGGATAGAGTAGAACCTTTTCCTTTTTATTAAAGTCTATATAAATATTACCAAAATTTGCTTTTAAAGGAATTTATGAATTAAGAGAATCTATTATTATACAATTTGCTACTACATGTATGTAATAAACTGAAAGAAAAACTGTTTCCCACAGTACAAAGACAAACCAAAAAAGATATATTTAATTTAAACAGTAATTAGCTTATATGCTAGTCCTTTTTCCTCATAACAACATTACAAAGAGGCTACCCTATAATTATGAAGAGAAAGGAATACAAATGGTACAGTGAGCTGACCTGAAATATTTGGTTATACACAACTTTTAGGTTCTTTGTGGTAAATAATGGTAGATACCAAGAAGCTAGAATGAGAAGGATAATAATAACAAATTACCAGATTAGGGTTTCCCCCACACACAATTATCAAATTAATATTTACTAATAAGTAAGTACAAACTAATTCATAAACCTGTTCTGTAAACTTGAAGAAATTCTAGCCATCTGTCTTTTTAGGTAGTTCAGTCACATAAAAAGTTCACTTTTGGCAAATAAAAAGATTCCTGAGGCAGAAGTGATGATTCTTCCTGACATCAGGCCACCAATTGTCTGGAGTTCATGACTGGATACAAAATTTAGCACAAGGTATCATCTCCAAGATTAAACAGACCTCAGTGGATTATAGCCTGTTTGTAAAATGGTGGAGAGTATCTCTAAAATATTTTAGTCAATTTGTATATCTGGAATACATTTAATTTCCACTTATGAGATCCCATATGCAATATTCATCATATCATGCTTGTTTTCATGCCATGTGTTTACTAAGAGATACACATTTTTGTCATTCACTGTAGTAATTAATAAATTATCTATTATTCATTGATATATAAATAACAAAAGTGCTTTTAGTAGCCCCCTCAAGAGTATGGACTTTGGGGCACCTGGGTGGCTCAGTGGGTTAAAGCCTCTGCGCTCGGATCAGGTCATGATCCCAGGGTCCTGGGATCGATCCCCATGTTGGGCTCTCTGCTCCGCAGGGAGCCTCTTCCTCCTCTCTCTCTGCCTGCCTCTCTGACTACTTGTGATCTCTATCAAATAAATAAGTTAAAAAAAGAAGTATGGACATTATTTTTAGAATCTCAACAATCTGCTCCTGGGCTGTGCATTTTTAAAAAATTCTTTATGTAAGTTCAATTCAGTTAATACATAGTGTATTATTAGTTTCAGGGGTAGAATTTTGTGATTCATGAGTTGCATATAACACCCAGTTCTCATTACATTAAGTGCCCTTCTTCGTGCCCGGCATCCAGTCACCCTGTTCCCCATTTATTTCCCCTCTAGCAACTGTCACATTGTTTCCTAGAGTTAGAGTGTCTTACGGTTTGTCTCCCTCTCTTTCATCTTATTTTATTTTTCCTTTCCTTCCCCCAATGTTCATCTGTTTTGTTTCTTAAATTCCACATATGCGTGAGATCATATGATAATTGTCTTTTCTGGTTGACTTATTTCACATAGCATAATACCTTCTAGTTCCATCCATGTTGTTACAAATAGCAAGATTCCAGTTGATGACTGAGTAATATTCCTGTGTGTGTGTGTGTGTGTGTGTGTGTGTGTGTGTGTGTGTGTATTATATCTTCTTTATCTGTTCATCTGTTGTTGGGCATCTGGGCTCTTCCCATATCTTGGCTATTTTGGACATTGCTTCTATAAACACTGGGGTGTATGTGCCCCTCTGAATTATGATTTTTGTATCCTTTGAATAAATACCAGTAGTGCAGTTGTTGGGTCATAGGTTAGTTCTATTTTTAACTTTTTGAGGGACCTCCATACTGTTTTCCAGAGTGGCTGCACCAGCTTGCATTCCCACTAACAGTGTAAGAGGGTTCCCCTTTCTCCACATCCTTGCCAACATCTGTTGTTTCCTATGTTAATTTTAACCATTCTGACTGATGTAAGGTGGTATCTCATTGTGGGTTTGATATGTATTTTCCTGATGCTCAGTGATGTTGAGCAAAATTTTCATTTGTCTGTTGGCCATTTGTATGTTTTCTTTGGAGAAATATCTGTTCATGTCTTCTGTCTCTTGACTGGATTATTTGTTCTTTGGGTGTTGAGTTTGATAAATTCTTTATGGATTTTGGATACTAGCCCTTTCTCTGATAAGACATTTGCAAATATCTTCTCCCATTTTGTACATTGTCTTTTGATTTTGTTGATTGTTTCCTTTGCTGTGCAGAATCTCTTTATCTGTGTGAAGTCCACGTAGTTCATTTTTGCCTTTGTTTCCTTTGTCTTTGGAGACGTGTCTAGCAAGAAGTTTCTGCGGCCGAGGTCAAAGAGGTTGCTGCCTTTGTTCTCCTCAAGAATTTTGATGGATTCCTTTCTCACAATTAGATCTTTCATCCATTTTGAGTTTATTTTTGTGTATGGTGTAAGAAAGTAGTACAGTTTCATTCTTCTACATGTGGCTGTCCAATTTTCTCAACACCAGTTATTGAAGAGACTGGTTTTTTTCCATTGGGTATTCTTTACTCCTTTGCCTAAGATTAGTTGAATATAAGCACTTGACAAAATATAGCATCCTTTCTTGATAAAAACCCTCTATCATGTAGGGATGGAGGGAACATACCTCAACATTGTAAAAGCCATGTGTGAGAGACCCACAGCAAACATCATCTTCAATGGAGAAGAACTGAGATCTTTTCCACTAAGATCAGGAACATGACAGGGATGTTCATTCTTACCAGTGTTGTTCAGTATAGTACTGGAAGTTCTAGCCTCAGCAATCAAATAAAAAGAAATAAAAGGCATCCAAATCGGCAAAGAACAAGTCAAACTTTCAGTCTTTGCAGATGACATGATACTCTATATAGAAAGCCCAAAAGACACCACTAAAAAATTGCCAGACCTGGTAACAGGAGTTCAGCAAAGTCACAGGATGTAAAATCAACATACAGAAGTCAGTTGCATTTCTGTAGACTAGTAATGAAGCAGAAAAAAGGGAAATCAAGGGATTGATTTCCATTTATAATTATGCCAAAAGCCATAAGATACCTAGAAGTAAACCTAACCAAAGAGGAAAAGCATCTCTGAAAACTGTAGAACACTTGTGAAAGAAATTGAGGAAGACACAAAGAAATGGAAAAACATTCCATGCTCATGGTTTAGAAGAACAAATATTGTTAAAATGTCTGTGCTAACTGAACATAATAAAAAAAAAATGTCTATGCTATCCAGAGCAATCTACACATTCATTGCAATCCCTATCAAAATATCATTTTGATAGCATTTTTCACAGAGCTGGAACAAACAAGCCTAAATTTTGTATGAAACTAAAAAAGACCCCAAATAGCCAAAGGAATGTTAAAAAAGGAGATCAAAGCTGGAGGCATCACAATTCTGGACTTAAAGCTGTGATCATCAAGACAGTATGGTACTGGCACAAAAACAGACACGTATATCAATGGAACAGAATAGAGAACCCATAAAGGACCTTCAACTCAATGGGTTGTGCATTTTTGAGTAGGTGTTAGCAGCTACTAAGTGAGCTAGGTTCTCACCCTGATGAACAACATACATTTAATTGCATTGTATTTTAAAGTAAATTCTAAACCTTATAAGAAATAGTATAACCACATTCCATATAAAACATGTTTTTGGGTGCCAATATATTAAGTCATTATTCGGAGTTTTGAAATGAATGGTAGAACTTTTTGATAATTTCATTTTTTAAAATTTTACCTTAACATTTTAATTTAAATAAATTTAACATTATTACCTCCTAGATGTCCAACATAACATTAAATGCATTTTTTTCTGAAATGTCTTATAACTCTGACATTCTTACTAGCTTTGTTAATAGGCAAGCCTGAACTTTGTTAATTGCTTATGTGACTGAGTAAATCCTGGATGAGAGCAGACTGGGGAAAAAGATCAGGAAACCAGAGTTATTTTCCATAGTAATCTCATGGCTTAATAAAATTAGGGAAGTTGTTCAGCTTTAATGTGTTCAGAGAAACTTCCTTTGTTATCTATCCTCCTCTACTCCTAAAATAGTAATAGCTAGTAAAATAATATATGAGAAATGTGGTAGAACTCATGTGCCCTAATGACTTAAGTAGCTTTGGAAAGTAAAATATCATTTGATCGGTATTGAGTTAATATATGATCAAGGAATACTTTATCCACTAAGGAGACTTATTTTTTACTTGTCATATGATAAAATATCAAGTCAAACTCTGTGTGATTTGGTCAAATCATTAATCTCTCTAAAGCCTTGGTTTCTTCATAAGTAAAACGAAGGTAATAGTAATAAAATAATATAATAAAGTGATATGTGTAAAACTCATAGCAAAATGTCTACCACGTATATTCTCAAAAATAGTAGCCATTTTAAGGGGGGGAGGGAAGGCATCCAAAGAAGACTTTGAAGAGAGTGATCAACAGTGTCCAAGTGATCTCCAGTCACTCAGAAGCAAGTTAGAATTCAAAATACAGGCTTATCTTCTAAGATGTGGTGTATGTATGCCTGATAAACCACTCATTCTGCAGAATTGCACACTAAAAATAATAGATCCTATGGGGGAAAGAATTAAGGTTTAGGCAGACCACTCAAAATCTGTGCAGCTTTATATTGTTGTTGTCAGTTCTCTAGTTACAATCCTAATGAAAATATTAACTCCTGTAACTCCTAGCAACATTTGCACCCAACATCACAGTCAGCTAACCATTTGCATCACGTTTCCTCTCGGATGGAGTAGGTGGCAGTTACTGAATGCACTTGATTCTAATAATTTCATGAACGTTAAACATCTGATTCAAGCTACAGGGAGAAATGTATTCACAGCTTTCTGTAACAGAAAGCTTAACTGTTGAAAAGTATAGGGTTCTTGACTCTACTAAACCAACTCCTATTTGTGCTAAAGGAATTGACTTGTACAGAATTTTTGCCACTCATTTCCAGCTTTTTAGGACTTCATACATTGTTAAGGCTTTCTCATTAATTGGGATGAAAGCTTGCCCCTGATACCTTCAAATGTTAACATGCTAGACAAAACTCATATGAACCAGCAAGACATCCAAAGTCCAAATTATATTGGTATTGTTCATTGTTTACCAATGGCAAAGGAGGTCTTTTATATAAATACCTATTTATATATGTATACTATGTATTAGATGAAAGAATTCTGAACTCTTCTTAAGCTCTTTGGAACTAAGTTGTTTATAGAGAATAAAAGAAATATAAATAAAACATGTTTCTCTTGTTGATTCTGTTTCATGTATATCAAACACTTTTAGGGGTAGTTTAATGACTAAGTCATAGTAGAGACATCTGTTAGTGTTTTCTTAGATTTTTCCTGTGCTTATTCTCTGCAGTTGGCTGAAAAGTCTATGAAATTATCTCCGGCTCACTAGCAGAAGTCCCCATTCCTGTTAAAAGTTACTGTTTAGTATCAATTTGATTTATCCTATTCCTGTAGCAGTATCTGTACTCCCCCTTCCTCAACAAACACCTTTCAGCCGTGCCTCTAAGGCATTTCTATCTAATTCTAGCATTGAAAGATCAAACTGTGCCTTTGATGTGTTTGGGAGGGTTTTGCGCAAGATAGGCAGAGACCATTTTGATCAAATTATTCCATGTGTATAATACACTTTATGCTTTACATTGGTATTAAAGTATTGTAATCTAACTGGTCCACTTTGCCAAATGTTCATGAATTTAAAAAAAAATAGTTATGCTATATTTTAAGAGTGTCACTTCATATCAGTGCAGCAAGTTCTTGCTTACAAATTATGTGCATAATTTTGTTGGGTCACACTGATTATGTCATTTTATTTTAGCTGCATTAAGAGGAGATGATTCCCTTGTTTCAAGTCCTGATGTCACGGATATTGCACCAAGTAGAAAGAGGCGGCAGCAGATGCAGAAGAATCTTGGGACAGAACCTAAAATGGCTTCTCAGGTACCTGGGCCTCAAGAAGAGGAAAAGTAAGTCATTTTATTTTTTGCCAAATGATGAAATATCTTTAAAAAAAATCCAATATCTGATCTCAAAAATTATATTTTTATTTCTAAGTTTACTTAAGGCTATTTTTAAAGAATAAAAATTGTGACTTAGAAAGTATAAAATGTTCAAATCAATATATTTTCTCTGGTATTTGGTTAGTTCCTATTAACATTTAAAGCAAAAGCGCTAAAAATATATGCAAAATGTTTTTTTCTTGTGGTTTTTATAGATTAATTAGAAATGGCATGTAGATACTAAAAATATTAGAATCCAGCTTGTGTTCAGTAAAGTGTTTCAATCTAATTTACTGCTTTAAACAGACCCATATAGCATTTGAATGAGCTACTTGATTTGGTTATGCTTAGAAATTTCTCAAGTGAAAAGTCTCTTTCTAGTCATCTATTTCTTTCTATTAAATTTTGGAGTTACATGCTTTATTCTTAAGAGTTTTTCACTCTTTCATTCACATACCCTCCTTTGATCTGCATCCCAATTTATTTGTAATGAGCTGAGGACTTGGGATAATTAACATTTTATTGTAGTGAAATAGTCAGCATTTATAAAGAATAAGTATCAGTTGAATCCAAAATGAATGTGCACATCATTTGTATGTTTGGATATATGTATATGTCCCCTTAGAATTTATTTATTTTCCTTTTTAAAAAAAAAGATGTATTTCTTTATTTGAGAGAGAGAGAATGGGAGAGAGTGAGAGAGAAAGAGAGCATGAGGGGGGAGGATCAGAGGAAGAAGCAGACTCCCTGCTGAGCAGGGAGCCCAGTGTGGGACTGTATCCTGGGACTCCATGATCATGACACCCGAGCCAAAGGCAGTCGCCCAACCAACCGAGCTACCCAGGTGCCCCTTTATTTTTTTCTCTAAACTTTTTATTAACTAACTTTTTATTAACTCAGCGAATAGTTATTAAACAATAACCTTATGACAAATGATATTACAGATTAGTGGTTTCACAGTATGGAATAAGGACCCCTGGGGTATCCATAAGCTCATCCCTTCTTCAATTTCATAACTGGGTGGAATATATTTCATATATTGCAATTAAAATAACATGTCAGATCTGTTGAATGGAAGGACTTTTCATTTAAGCCAGCAAAGAAATAGATATGCAAAAGTGTAAAAGATTATTCTCACAGGAGTTTCTTCTTGGGAAATATAATCATCTTTCATAAAGAATATGATATTCGTGTTATCATATACCGGGTTTATTGTTATTTTTAAATGAATTAATAAATATATAAAAATTTTCCGGGTTTTACTTTGAATATGATACAGTCCACATAAACAAAAGGCTTTTGAGGTCCTTAAGAACTTTAAAAGTGTAAAGACATCCTGAGAGCCAAAAGTTTTAGACAGTGAGGATGCCAGGACAGGCACAGTCCAAGCCTTCAGGAAATCCAGAGCCTGACAGGAGGGAATTTTCAAGTTTCTCATTTAAAAATAAGCGTTGTAGGGGTGCCTGGGTGGCTAAGTGGGTTAAGCCGCTGCCTTCTGCTTGGGTCATGATCCCAGGGTTCTGGGATCAAGTCCCACATCAGGCTCTCTGCTCAGCAGGGAGCCTGCTCCCCCCCCAACCCTGCCTGCCTCTTTGCCTACTTGTGATCTCTGTCTGTCAAATAAATAAATAAAATCTTTAAAAAAAATAAGCATTGTACAGTTAAGAGTGGAATTCGTTTGTTTGTTTATTTATCATTGGGTTTTTATTCTCTCCACAATTGGCCTGATCTGTTGGTACTTGAAAATGCCTTTATGTTTTTTTGCCCTTATATCCTCAGACAATACATATAAAAACCCAATGTGTACTAAACTCTTACTGATTTGTACTTATCATCTGAATGTATTTATTAGCTCATAAACTTCTGGCTTCATAGAGTTTAAAGGTATTGCATTCTCTCTTTTAAATAATGAACCAAAAATATTTCCAATTTGCAAATATTAGAGCAGCCAGGCCATTCCTGTAGATTATTGTGGGGAAAAATAAAATTATAGTTTAAAGTATTCAGGAAACTCTGTACTTGATTCAGTCAGTCTGTAAGCAAATGAGCAGTGAGAATCACTTGTGTGCCAGACATAAACTGGATGTTGAGGATTCAGGAGAGTAGAAAACAAACCCAGCCCCTGTCCTCATGGAACTTTTGGTTTAATTGTTTTTTCTTATAAAGATTTCAGGTTTGTGTGAAGAATGAAATATATTCATTTTATGTTAGAGAGCTGCACCTTAGGTCTTTTCACTCTGTGTGAATGATACACAAGGTTTTGAGGTTACTAACATTTTCTGATTACACAATATTGCTCGTAACAGGTTTCCAATATGCGCCGTACAGAGATGAAAAAAGTTTAGATCTGAATCAAGACTGAATATTTTGTTTAGACTTTTTAATAAATGCAGTGTGTTTGTTTGCATACTATCTATATGCAATTAATGTTGTGTTCCTTTTCTGTGTTTTGATAATCATGCCAGTACTTATTTTGTATATTTTCCCTACTTTAAAAGTTGATAAAAACTTTGAATTGTCTGTTAATTATATTACTTTGAACCTTTAGGCTCAACTGGCCCTTACAAGAAATGAAAAACATATGCTAGATGTCAGGAAGCATTTTAAAGATGAAAGGAAATTGTTTTGCATTTATCAATCAGATGGAGAATGGTTGATACCCTGCTTTACAATTCCTCTTCCTTTGCCCAAATAAAACAGAAAGAGAAATTATATTTTTTGTTTTTATTTTTGTATACTTTTGAGTTTTGTTTTAGCATTTTGAATACGGAAGGCTGAAATTTTATGGCTGTTAAACTTTAAAGTCCCAGTTTTGTTTTGTTTTTTTTTACGAGTTTTCTTAATCAAAAATATTAGAAAGCTTCTAGAAAACAAAAAAATAGGAACAAGCTCTTAACTGATGAAAACTTAAGACATTCTCAAATACTGACAATGAACCCTTATTTTATGTCTTTAGATTTAAACTACTACCTATATCCTAACTTCCCAAACATTTTTTTTCCCAGGTGATTTCTCTTATACCTCAGTTAGGCAAATATACTGGCACTGTAGCCTCCCAAACAAATGCAGATGTGGGTGTTGACTTCTTAGGGTTAAAAAGATATTGGCCCCTAACTCCAAACTTCTTAGTGTCCCAAGCCCTCTTTGACAAATTCTGTGGCCTCTAGTTCCTTAAAATATTCCCACTGGGCATCTTCCATATATTTTCTTTGGCTTCTCTTGCCTTTTCCAGCTCTGTACCTCAAAAACAAAGTGGAGGAAGGGAAGATTACTCTGATTTAATTTTTTAAAAATTTTATGTCTGCTGGACATATTTATGCAAGTCATTTATGCAAGTCATTGCCTCTTTCTGGAATTTCGTTTTCTCGTTTCTAAAATGAAAGGATTGAACTAGATAATCTGTAAAATCTCCCAATATCTGTAATTTTATTATACTTTTAACTACTACTATTAAAACATGAACATGATTCAGCAATAAATTACTCATATTTATTAGGTATTAGCAATTAAAATTCATGAAAAATAAAAGATTAAAAAAATACAAATCTGAGAAAATTATCTTTTAAGTTTATATATTTGTGAGTATTTCACAATGTAAAAATTTTAGTACATTTCTAAATACCATGGGTTGGTTACTTTGTATTCTTTAAAAAATCTAAATACTAATATATGTTAATCTGTGTATGTACTAATCTATACTAATATTAATCCATAAAACAAAATCATGGTAATTTTTAACTTTATTTAAACATCTGTTGTGATACTGTCATTGGTATAGTGACAAGGTATGGGAGAAGAGATAGAAAATAAGAATTGTGGTAGATGTTTTCTTTCATTTAAATCTCACACAGATCCTACAAGGTAAATATTAATTTACCCTTCTTAGAGTTGAAAAACAACTCAGGCTCAGAATTATATAATTATTTTTCCAGAGCAGCACGTCATTTTATTTCAAAGCCTGTGCTTGGTCTCCTGCCTGAAGGGGCTTATCCTCTATTGAGAGACAGAGATTTACACAAATAATTTTGTGATTATAAGAACAGAGTGAGAGGAGAACGCTAGCTTTCAGATTTTTAATTGGAATGTTTGGAATTGTATTCCAAATTTTTAGCTTATATCATAAGTGGGAGTAGTTTTAGGTCATTTTATGTAAATCTGAGACCCCCTTTTGATCTATGGTAGAGAGGTATTCTTAGAACTAATCTAAGTTAGTTCTTAGATTAATTAATTAACTAATCAGTGGGGTCTCTAATTCCATCTCACCAGCATGGCAATATTAGAAAATCAAAATCTGTTATTTATCTATCATATTTCAGCACGTTCGTGGTTAAAAATTATAGTAACCTAGTTCCTTATGAACTAATGAGATAGCATTATAAAATAGTAAATTGTAGTTTAACTGCCTTTGATAAAAATTGCATTATTTTCTAGCTGAGGGAAGTAAATCAATTTGTAAGTAAACTTTTAAAATTTCTGGGCAAACTATGTATATTAAGTATGAAAGAGAATTTGTAGTAAAGTTATTTGTACCAATAAAAATACTAAATAGTGAAATACACAATAGAGTTTTTAGCAGAAAACATGACTAGTAACTACTGTGGAAATGTTTACCATATTCTGTAAGATTTTATTAAAATATATTATTTATGTTATATTAATATATAGTTAAGTCAAGCCTGAAATATTTGCTCTTGATAAAAAGTATGCTTAAAACTTCAGGAATAAGATTAAACTAAATAGTGAAACCACATAAAGACCCAAGTCTGCTCACTTTTTCATTCTGACCCTCTGTTAGCTCCTTTCTCCATTTTTCTATGGTAGAAAGATAACAGATTTTTCTTCAGAAAGATGTAAGGAACCAAGCAAATTAGAAGTGCCTTCTCAGAGTGTCTGGGCTCTAAAGCACCATGTAATGAATGGATAGCAATGCAGTTAGTGAACAACTAGATACCTTCCACACAGGCAAATTTTGCACATTAATTTGTCAATAAATGTAAAAGCTATAGTGGGGCACCTGGATGGCTCAGTGGGTTAACCCTCTGCCTTCGGCTCAGGTCGTGATCTCAGGGTCCTGGGATCGAGCCCCGTATTGGTCTCTCTGCTCAGTGGGGAGCCTGCTTCCTCCTCTCTCTCTCTCTCTCTGCCTGCCTCTCCACCTACTTGAGATTGAAATAAATAATATCTTTAAAAAAAAATGTAAAAGCTATAGTGAAGATACTTTCTCCATAGATTATCAAATGTTAACATAGGAACAAAGTAAAATTCCATCCTTATGTGAGAACAATTATTCTTTAGCCATATAAGAAAATATTAACAAAAACCAGAAAGCTAAAGCTAAAACTACATTTATAATGGTCACAGCTTTTATAATTAAAGTCTAGTGTGTTTAGTAAGTTCTAAAAAAATGTGTCACTCTCAGTGTCTTAAAAATATTTTGTAACTGAAGACAATGTAATTTTCTAAGTCCTTGAGTTTACTCTAAAAAATAATGATACCATCTTACTGGGAACTATTTACTATGGAAATGTTAACCCAATTCTGTCAAATAAGGTGAAAATTCTATTGCACAAAGGTATGGAAAATTTAAGTAACTTATCCAAGATCACATAGTGAATGATTTTAAATAATTATTCTGTGGATTAATGAATAACATATTCTCCATTGTTCCTAAGAGTGAGAGCTGTCTTTACACAGATGAGTAGTTACATCTCACCAAATTTGGCCATAAAATTAGTTTAATTATTATTACTGTCTATTATGGTTACTGTCACTATCTTACTAAATTAAACTGTTAGTTCTGCATCAACCAGTCACTAATGTTTTACTATACTAAAATAGTTTATGCCTGTTTGTAAACCTGTACTACATGGTAAAAGCACATGAATTATTTGGTTGTATATCTTCTTAAGTGTATGTTCTAAGGACAGTCAATGGAAGTAACTCTTAGATGACCATTTTCAAGAATTTTCAGTATTCTGAATACTTACCAGATTTTCAATCTAAACACAGGTATTCTATCATATTGTTTTTCTTTGTATTCTTAGCCATGTTTAAGTAGAAAAAATTAAGCTGAGAATGAATGTATTATACAATTTTTATACTTCTAGTGAAGAAAAATTACACAGAAAGTTTTGAGTTTATAGTTCATGATACTGTGGTGTGTTTACCATTATATACCTTTAAATTTATCAGGGATGTTTAACTTCATTACTTGTTTTCAGTTCTTAGAATATGCTTGATTTCACGTGTTTTGCCAGTCCCTCACAGTGTCATTTCCTCTCTCTTCTGCAGTAGCCACTGAGTAGAGTTTATATTCATTGTATGACTATTACATGATCTCACATTGTCTAAGGAAGTAAACAATAGGTGCTGTTTGTTGAGAAGAAAATTCTGACTACGGTTTTTCCTCACTCATTCATTCACCATTCATTCATTTAGCAGATACTTACATGCTGAGCACTAGGGACAAACTGCTGAGAAAGGCCCTGATCTCATAAAGCTTAGTCTGTATGAGAGAATACAAGCATTAATTGTATCATGACATCACTATATAATCGAAAACTTTTTTTTTTAAGATTTTATTTATTCATTTGACAAAGAAAGATCACAAGTAGGCAAAGAGGCAGGCAGAGAGAGAGAGAGAGAGGAGGAAGCAGGTTCCCTGTCAGGCAGAGAGCCTGATCCGGAACTGGATCCCAGGACCCTGAGATCATTACCTGAGCCGAAGGCAGAGGCTTAACCCACTGAGCCCCTAATTGCAAACTTTTAAGGGATTTCAAGATTTAGGGGAACAGGGCAGGAGGGTGTGGCATAAGGAATCATCTGAGCTCTAAGTTGAAGGATTAAGAGAAATACAACAGCAGAGTAGAGAGCAGAGTGCTAGAAATCCTGAGGAAATAGCCTATATGCATGTACCCACATGGAATGTGTCAGTGATGGTGTTGGCGGAGCCACATGACAGGGAGTGTGATGAGGCTGAGGGGTGCTCAGGCCACACCAAATTGGCTGTTAACTCTTGTTAAAAATTCAGCCTTTCCTTGCATACATGTTAGCATTTTCATTTCTCACATCACAGGGAACTTTTTCTTCCATCTTCCCTGCCTTTTTTTTTTTTTTTAAGATTTTATTTATTTATTTGACAAACAGAGATCACAAGTAGGCAGAGAGGCAGGCAGAGAGGGAGAGAGGAGGAAGCAGGCTTCCTTCTGAGCAGAGAGCCCAATTCGGGGCTCGATCCCAGGACCCTGAGATTATGACCTGAGCTGAAGGCAGAGGCTTTAAACCACTGAGCCACCCAGGCGCCCAAGATTTTTATTTTATTTTATTTTATTTTATTTATTTATTTATTTATTTATTTATTGACAGAGATCACAAGTAGGCAGAGAGGCAGGCAGAGAGGGGAGGGGGAAGCAGGCTCCCTGCTGAGCAGAGAGCCTGATGCCGGACTCGATTCCAGGGCCCTGGGATCATGACCTGAGCCAAATGCAGAGGCTTTAACACACTGAGCCACCCAGGCGCCCCGGATTCATCTTCCCTGCTTTTTAATATTGTTTTTAAACTCAAGTTCTTAAAAGTTATAAAATATCACATTGACTAGAACACTCTGATAATTTGGTCCTTTTTGCATCTTATTAGATAAAATTATTTAAGACTATCTAAAGCTATTTTACCTAGTTTCTTTTTCTTTTCTTTTTACTTTCAAACTGCTTAATGTTGTACAATTTTGGATTCCCAATAATACAACTTTCATTCTCTTGAAACACAGGAAACTAGAAAATTGAAAACATACTAAAATTTATGTACAGTGCTCACAGGGATAATAGCTTAAAGTGGCATGTATCCTGAGGTGCAGAACTGTAGTGCTGTTTTCCCTTTTTATGGTAAATATATAAATGCTTTCTTTTTTTCAGAAATATTTTTAGATCTTTGAAGAGTTCCCACTTCTAGTAAGACTCTGAACTCTTTGAAAGCAGTATATATTGATAAATATTCATTAAAAAATTTTAGTGTGACTAATTGACACAATATGATTATGCTTGGGGAACACTCATCGTATTCTGTCAACTAGCATCAACACTGAGAGTTTTTCAACATAACCATATGCTATACATTCCTTGTTATTTACTATCTTACATCACTTGAAATTGTCATTTTTAGAGTTGTATTTTAGAGTTCAGTATGAGTTTTTAATCCTATATATTAAATAAAATGAACCAGCTGAAAAAGACTATAGAAATTGTAAAATTGCTTTCATATTTATATACTTTGTTAATATCAGGTAAAATACTGAGTGTAAACAAGAACATTATAAAATTACTCTCTATAAATATATAAGGGCACAATACATATCTAAATGAAATCTCACAATGTTCAGGCTTTATTAGGCACTCAGTTTAAATTTTTAACGAGGTCATCCTTTATAATACAACATAATAGCCATGGAAGAATTTTTCATTTAAAATTCTTTAAATTTCAGGAGCTCTTATTAATTCTTCCAACATCCTTAAAGAGTGAATATAATAGAAGTCTATTTATAGCACTCTGTTGGCATGCCATTAAGTCAATTGTGGCCAGGTGGACTAGTGGGATTATTTTAACAAATTAATTAATCCATTCATTACTTATTTGGCTAAACTGAGTCAATGTCCCAGTCTTACTGAAATCAGCAAGCAGTTAATAAAAAAATCAATGAGCAAAATGCTCAGATTAGATTATTTAATTAATACTTGAATGCTTGTCATGTCTTCACTTCTTTCAGCCCATTACTCCCCAATTTTGCTTTACCTTTTTCTAGCTGTTCTGTTTCTCAACTCTGTAGGTTCTCTTTCTTGAAAACAAACTAGTTTTAAGAGATACTGAAATTAGCATCTGAACAAGGGCCCTGTGAATGAAAACTTTGTCCAAGAGTTAAGGTTCCAACCCTGAGGAAAGGTGGCCAGGGGGAGCCAAAGCCAAGATACAACCAAATGAAGATTATGCTGGAGACCAAGAGAGGGAATCAAACACAGGGGATTACCATACAGGCCTTGTTACCAGAACTGCAGTATGAAGTTCTTGTTGTTCTTGTCAGAAACAACACTCACTTAATTTTGAGCTCCTTCTTAAGTGATCCTTAACTAGAAATAACATTAGTCCCTGAGGCCAGAAGAGCTAAACATATAGAAAAGAACAAAATGCCCCCACCTCTAAGATTTGGTAGAAAGAAATTCAAGATGTTTATTGAAGTTAGATGATAATGAGTCCAGAATTTATTCTTTAGAATACCATTAGCAGACTTCATTCTGTAGAATGTGCAAAGGAGACCTTATCAGGTACTCTGTAAGGGGTTCCATATTCAAATAAGTTTGTAAATGGCTGTATACTATAGCTTCCACATTTCCATGTGCTCCAGCCCATAGAACTTGGAGATTTATATTTTGAAAGCTCCGAGAAACCCATAGTAAATAATTCATTTGACTTTGTAATCACTTTTCAAATGTACTTAAGCATAGCATCCTCATGCAATATGCCTCTCCCCTCCGCAAAAAGGCTTAGTATCAGTCCAAAGGATAATATTCTGCAAGGCCCTTGTTTAGAATATGAACTCTCAAAATTGTCAAATGTCAATGATTTTAGAAATATAAGAACCTTCAAGCCATAATTATAAAATGTTAGGTATTGAACGTATCTCAAGAAAAAAAATTAGTGTGTATATGGGACCTCACAAGAAAAGAAAATGGGTACATATGTGGAACCTTCCTCTGCCACTCCCCACAATCCTACTACTTAGGAAGCTTCCTGCTCGTCCAACATATGGCCCTGCTGGGAACAGTAGGATCATTTTCTAAGAGAATTCTAGTAATTAGCACACATTGATATATCCCAAAAGGGACAGTTCCACATAATCTCAATGGCAGGATAAAACCATTAAGATAATTTGGGCCAAAAATATAGGTGTAGTCTTTCAGTACTTTGTATGGTCTTTGTTTCTGCATGCTAACAAGTAAAAATATATAGGTTCACACATCTCATGCAAGGCTCAGATAAGATTTGTATCTTTTGAAAGTAAGGACTTCTAACATATTGTTCCAAACAACCTTAAAAATTTATTAAAGTATAACTTTTTATAGATGTTGTTCCTTGAATTGTAGTGAAGAAGTTTTAATTGTGTGTTCTGAATGAACCTGTAAGTGGTCCCATTAAGTAATTGTGTAGCTGTAATATTTTAGATTAGAGGTGGGTGGCAAAACCGTACACACGAGCACACACACCCTCTTCAGATTAAGTTTATGGTTTAATTAGCCAAGGTAACACAATCTTATCAAAGTCCACATAGCTACAAGGACCAGGAAAAGATGGAGCATATTTTAGCGCAGTATTTGCTTACCTCCTTGAGTGGGAATAGGTATTACACAGCCACCGCTGAGACAGTTCCTGGACCCAGGAAAGCTCAATTCTTTCCTTTTTAATACTAGACACTTACAGTGTCATCCTGGAAGAAGTTGCACAATCCCTGTACTTTTGTTTAGAGGAATGATTATATACATCAGACTTCCCTGCCTACAAAAGCAAAACTATCATGTCTTTCAAAGCTTTTCAGGATTTTAGAGTGCCCAGTTCTCCACAGTAACCCAGTCACAGTCAAACAGAGTTTTAAATAAAATATTTACTAATTAATAAGATTCTTCTTTTGGTGGAGTTTTGAAGAAACATATTTGTTTGCCTTCTGATACATTTCTTTTAATTTTCTATCATCAGTGTTATAGTTTATTACAAAAAAAAAAAAGGCAGCAGAACCTAATAGTGGGGAGGGAAAGAGCCCAGTGTTGATCCTTTTTTTTTTTTTATTTATGAGAAAACCTTTTTTTTAGAGTATTTTTAAGTTCACAGCAAAATTGAACAGAAAGTACAGAATTCCTCTGTATCCCTGGTCCCCATACATGTCCAACCTCCTCTCCTATCAACATCCCCCAACAGAGTGGTACATTTGTTACAACTGATAAACTTACATTGCTATACCATTATCACTTGAAGTCCATAGTTTGCGTTAAGGTTCATTTTTGCTCTTATACATTCTATAGATTTGGACATATATATCATGACAAGAATACACTATTATAGTACTGTACAGAGAAGTTTCACTATCCTAAAAATCCGATGTGCTCCATCAGTTCATCCCTCCCTCCCCATAGTTTTGGCTTTTCCAGAGTGTTACATACTTGAAATCATTCAGCATGTAGCCCTTTCAGACTGGCTTCTTTCACTTATAATAATATGCATTCAAGTTTCCTACATGTCTTTTCATGGCTTGATAGCTGATTTCTTTCTAGCACTGAATAATATATCATTGTCTGGATATACCAGAGTTTTTTCACTTACCTACTAAAGGAATCCATTTATTTTTTAGTAATACCATGGTACTCCATGTTTATAGATCTCTTCTACAACTCATTTGTAATTTCTGTTGTTAAAAACAACATTTCTGTTGTTTTTAAATTTATACATTATAAACTTTTTCCATGTAGTAAGTACATTGCTTCCATATCATTTTATATTTATAATTTCCATTGTATAAATGTACCATAATTTCTTTAACCAATTCCCATACTAAACATTTAGGCCTTATCCATGTTTGTATTATTTCTAAGTGTGCTATATATACTTATACATAAATTTGCACATATCACTGGTTATTTTTTTAGAATGAATTCCCAAAAGTGGAGTTACAAGGTCAGAGAGCATATCTACTTGTTAGTCCTTTCTTCTGTTTTGCCAGAATTCCTCCAGAAGGCTATAACAATCTGTACTCTCACAGGCAGTGTTTGCCTTTTATTCTGTTGTTTTCCAGTTCATTTTGATCATTGCCAGATCATTTTAATTATTTAATCAATGAATATCTCATTGCTTAATTTTTATATTTAACCATTAGAGAAGGTCTAGTGTTTTCCTGGTATTTGTTGACTATTGGCATTTTATCTTTTGTTTACTCTCTGTCCTTATCCTCAGCTGATTTTCAGTGAAGGTCTTTGTCTCCTATTGTTTTGTAAGAGTTTTATATATCTAAAAATATGAGTCTTTGTTTTTCCCAGCTCATCATTTGCTTTTTAATTTTCGTTAGTGGCATTTTTTTAAATTTATGTAAGTTATTAGATCAATCCATCAATAATAATGATAATATTTAATATTGATTGACTATTATGTCCTACATGCTGTACTAAGTTTTCATATGCAGTATCTCATTTAACTAACTATACCCATTTCATAGATCAGGAAGCTCAGATCTAGAGAGATTAGATAACTTGCCCAAAGACAAGTGGTATATTGTTGGTTTTGAATCTAGGATCATCTTTTTCCAAAGCAAGTTCTTTTAAGCTACTTTGTTATACTGCTCAAAAATAAAATAATAATTAATGTATGTTTGATTACCAGGTTATAAGTTAAGTATTAAGTACTTCAGTTCCATTAGCTTATTTAACGCTCACCACAACTCTGAATTTGGGCTCTATTTATAACCATGTTTATTAAAAGCTAAATAAAGATGAGTTTCAGTGAGGTTTAGCTGCTTGTTCAAAATTTCTACAGTTACACAGTAGAACTGTTAAGCTCTATGAGTTCAGGGATTGGGTTAATAATACCTCCTGCCTACCTTTCAACATGAGTATCAGGGTCAGATGAGATCATGTGTATGAAAATACTATCTAGGTTGGATACTCTAGGAATACGATGCATTGTTATTTTTAAAGCATTATTATCCCTGGGTTTTCAGCTAACTCCTGAAAGTGTGTTCCCGAGAAGGAAACTGTCTATGCATTTTTCAGACATGGAGTGTTTCCTTTTCTCATAACTCTTACAGAATTGAGGATTGTCTATAGCTTTCTATGTGTTAACTTGGCAAATTTTCCTACTTCCTTGAGCAATCAATAAGATAATGTTGGAGGAAAATAATATAATTGGAAGACCACGTTTTAAAAAGTTGATTAATTTTATATACATATGTATATATGTTTTTTATTCTATTACATCTTACATTTTTAATCATTTAGGATTTAATTTCCAACTTACTCAAGTACTTACACATTTTTTGTTACAATTCAATCATCTCTATCTGCCATTTTAAAATATGGTAGTTGGCCATCTTACTTTTTCTGAAAGGATCTGCTTTCATGTTTATAACTTAATTCTTAAAAATTCATAACTTATTGCTATTTTTCTTGTATAAACAGTGTATTTGAAATTTGTGTGTGTGCATGTGTGCATGTTTAATTTTTCTGAAGAATATAATTTATCAGATTCAAATTTCTAATTCTTAAAGATTTTTGGTAACTGAACTTTAAAAGTTCTTTAGTGTCGAATTAGGGACATAAAATGAATGTGCAATTGCTATATATTTACTTTGGTCATTGTGAGCAAACCTCATTTTTTATACAACTTTAATTTTATCATAATGTTTATCTTAGTTGCAAAAGTAAACACAGTGGTGGTTTTAAAGCAAGATAGGTTTTTATTAGCTTCACTCTGTGTTTACCTAACTGTTCAGGCTGCGGCTCTCACTTTCCTTGCTGCATGTTTTGATTAATGGCCCTCTGGACTTGTTCCAGAATATACTGATTATGGTCAGTGTACTTCAAAGATGATTTATTAATTGTGTTTGCAGCTCAAAATAATTAAGTAAAGATTGGTCATAGGTATTATTATAGATTTGCCAATAAGATCAGCAGTTATATTATTCCCTGAGTGGATTTCTTACACTGTACAGAAAGAACAAAATATTAATATTAAAAATATATATTCAGTATTAACCACAGCTTTATGGCCTTTTAATTTAAAGCACAATGATTAAATGTATCAGATTTAGTCTTACAAGTGCATGTATTTTAAGTTCTGTTTTAACATAATTCCAAAGTAATATGTTTCAGTGGAGATTACATAGATGTTTAAATGAAGTATTTCCTTGTTTATAACTCACCCTGGGAACAACCTTTCCTACAATTCCCTCAGGCTGTTACATGCGTTTAGATTTCAAATTACTGACAGACTTGAATTTCTGTTTAAAATAATTTTTTAGTAGAAAACTGTTATAATATCCTGTGTTTTAGGTAAAGGGAATTTATCATATATTTTACATATATTATATTCCTATTTGAAAGCTTTTTTTAACATCAAATTTCTCTAGATTTGGCATGATCATAGTTATTGTGTCAGGCATTTGAAGTGTTCTATCAACAAAGAATAATGTGTAAATATTCATTATACTGGTCAGAGGAGTTATTAATCAAAAGAAATGACTCCCTGCTCATAATTTATAGTTCAGTATTGAAAGAAAAATATGTACATTTATTTTTCAATTATTTGGTATACTATATTCAAAATATACATTTTAACAGCGAAATTCTATAACTTAAGTCATCTACTGTGATATATAACTAAATGTTAAATAGCTATTTGGTTTGTATTAAGACATCATGAAATGAAATAAAATGTTTTCCCACAATGGAACTGAAAGTTAAACCATATTCTAAGCTTATGTGAAAGTACAAAATAGTTATGTCAAAACAAGAAGATATAAACCCCACAAGTAAATAAGATGTTAGCGAATAGAGTGAAAAAATAAAGTATAAGAATAAAAAAAGAACAAAACCTAAGTAAGTTAAAAATATAATCCATAAGCATTATTCAGTGATTTTTGCTTGTTTTTTGTAAATCATTACTAACGAACAAAGAGCACAGAAATACTTTATTTAAGCAACATTATTAAAAATATTTTTAGTAAAATTTGAGGATGTATACTTTGCTTAGTTGAAGATCGTATACAATAATTTCATTTCTGAACAATTTCTAAAAATAATTTCTCTAGATCAAACTTAGGCATGTTATTTTTTAAAATATTATTTTTGTGATGAAAGAGGATAAATTATAAGTGTGTTGAATAAAGCAGTGTTATCATTACCAGCATTACTGAGTGCTTTATCCTGCATACACCATTTCTTGAAATTCAGAATAAAGAGGTTGCAGACTATGTCTTCAGTGATCTTTTTATATGATATAAAATAATGAAGGAAGATTAATCAGTAGCACACATTTGTCTTTTTCTTTTGGCTTCATTATATTTCCTGACAAACTGTCTTTAATATGTATATGACTAAAATGTGCCAGATTCCAGAATAGGTATAAGAACTATGAAATTTTAGAGGAGGTAGAGTTAGTATTCCGTTCACAACTATAAAATAAGGTGATGTGATAAAATCAGAGAAGACTGACTAGAAGATGTTACTCAGTTTGGCTTTGTAGAGGAACAGATGTTTCTAGGCACAAAAACTGAAGAAGGATAAGGCAGAGACTAATATCGAACCAAGCCTCCTGATGGCCCTTCTCTTTTTAGTAATAGAACCCCCTTCCAACACCCTGTGCATACCCAAGTTTTAACAGATTGGATGGCTGCCAAACTAGAGGCTACATTTCTCAATTTCACTGGTAGCAGAGTATGGCCATGTAACAAAGTCTTTGGCAATGAGATATGACAGAAATAATATATATAATTTGGGGATCTTGCCCTTAAAATGAGTGGGTTATACATTCCTCCATTTTCCCATCTGAGTCCATTTTCAACCTCACATGTTAGGAATTCATCTTTGGAGATGCCAGAGAAACAAGAAAGGAAGAATCATAGTCCCTGGACAGTCTCATGGAGCAGGGCAGCATATCCACTGGGGACCACCCAGCTACCTCTACACTATTATGGGAGAGAAAAATAAAAGTCTAGCTTGAATGAGCCATGTTGCTTTTTGGATCTCTTTGTTACAGAAACTTGAGATATCCCCTCCTTAAAAGGAAGGGATTTCATGTCAGAGGAACAGAATACAGTAAGTAGATGCATGGAGGAAGTGTCTAGAACATAGGGGACCATTGACTGTATCATGAGGTGCATAGACATGTTGAATGAAGCTGGTAAAGTAGATGGATCTCAGATCAGAAAGGAACTTGAATGCTAAGCTGATTTATTGGACTTCTTTTATGAATGCAGTTAGGAGCTCTTAAAAGTTTTGAGCCGAAGAATAGCATAATGAACAGTGCTTTAGGAAAATTTCCCTGGAAATCATGTATTTGATGGAGGGAATGTTTACAGACTGTCAGTGAAGATAGGAGGATATTGCCATAGTCCAGGAAGAGTTAGTCTGAAGAAGGATAGTAATTGTAAGTGTGAGTGTGAGTGTAAGTGTGATAGGAAAGGAAAGGAAAAGAAAGGAAAAAGGAAAGGAAAGGAAAGGAAAGGAAAGGAAAGGAAAGGAAAGGAAAGGAAGAGATGAATTGAGAAACACTTAAGATTGCTGTCTTCTTATTACCAAAGACCTTGGAAACCTTATCAGTATTGAAAGCTATTTGTTAAACTTGGTCTTTATCAAAGTAAGTCATCTGTCTTTAGAAATCAACCTACCACAAAAGCTGGATAAACAGAACTTGGTGGTCATGGGCATTGACTTCTGAAAAGACTGGGAAAGTTTCCTTTGCAGTATATACTCAAGTATATAGGTATATAGTACCTTAATATTATTTCAGTTGTTTAATTTTTTAAACTTAGTTTAGCATATAGGTAAGCATGTTAATCAGTAAGCTATCTTTAAATCATACTTTAAGAAAGGTTGTCACTCTGGAGGGTGTATGTACTACAGCCTCTGAAAACCTTTCTCGATGAAGGAGTTCTTATTAGCGCCAATCACAGGAAATACTCCTTTTGGACAAGTGTCATGTATTTTCATTTCAATCTGAAGTTATGGGTTTCTCTTGCTTAGAGATATATGATATTCTTATGGACTACAGAAAAAAAAAAACAACTTTTTTTTGCCTTACAATTTTTGTGGATTTAGTGCTGATCTTATAGAGTGTTTTGCCTAGGGCCTAGATATATGACTTCCTAGAAATTTCCAAACTGTAGAGGATAGGTTATATTCATGAGTGAATTTGACAAATTAATGAAGTTAAGAGATAATTTTGTAAAATTGAACTGGCCTGTATATCCCTATTTCAAGGAAATCATAAGAATAATAATTATTTATTGAAGCTTATTTTTGGTTAAGCAATAAACGGTGCCATATAAGGCATAAAAACTGGGAAAGAGAACATTCCATTTGTTCTTAACTGTTATATGTTCAAGTAAGACAAATGAAGATCTCAATATTCTTAATAATAATAAGTGTTATATTTTTATTTTGTCCACTGTTTTAGGTAATTATTGCATTAGTATTAGAATGGAATCTATTATCTAATAAAAATATACAGCCACATAAACATCACATAAATATTTTGTGGGACAAAAGGCTTACAGTATAAATGGAAGGAAGCCCATTTCACCTGATAATGTCCATCCATTGGCCCTAGGTGTGCCTTTTGTATCATATCAGATAAATTGTCTACATTAAAGTAACTCATATAGAGTGGAGTCATGTTATAAGTGCAAAAATAACTTAACACATATTCAGCATACACTCTCCAGCCTCTTCTTTGACCCTAAAGAGGGTCTGGGGAGAAAGATAGGAAAACAATTTAAATAGTTCTAGACATTCTTTTCAGGCATATGCCTGGGACTGAGTATCAAGTGGGAAACATATCTCCTTTCCCCCATCTGAGTTTCTATTATCCTTCCATAACTTGAATTTAAAAAGAAATTTAAAAAGAAACCTTTTTCATATAACATTTAAAAAGAAACCTTTTTCATATAACACGGCCACTAAACAAGGGCAACTACTTTATATTTTCTGTCACTGGACGGAAAACAAATAGCCGCTTATCAAAATAGGTGGAAAACTCTTGAGTGCTGGCTGATTGAAGTTGGGTATATCATACTGGAATAACAGTTTCCCAAGGATTTTTCAGGATACGGTGATTATCACATTAAGTCCTATAGTTAGAACCCAAGCCCTAAATAAAATAGAACTGCATTTAATATGGAAGCCATTGCATCCTCTGAAGTTTTTGCTTCTGTGATCTAAAGCACCTAAATGTGTTAACATTCCCCAGGTAAAACATGCTTTTCATTTGGTTAATCTCTTCGTTGGAGTTGCCTTTCACTGAATGCATTTAATTTTCTAGTGTTCCACTGAAGTTGTGTTCCCAGAGCCTGCTTATATTTCAGATGTGGTGTCATCTGTACAGAGAATCATTGGACACCATACTTGTGTTAATGTGGGATGTTCCCCAGCTGTTACACTTTTCCTTCCTGAAACATCACTATTTTTTTTTTTTTAAACTACCTTAAAAAGAAGAGTATAGTGGTCCCGAGTTTCTCAAACTCCAGTCATGCCCAGGCTGTGTGATTTGGGTCAAGTTACTTATCCACTCTGGGCCTCAATATTCTAACTTTTAAAATGGAAACCATAATAGCCACCTCATTAAAATTTTTTTTAAAGATTTTATTTATTTATTTGACAGAGATCACAAGTAGGCAGAGAGGTAGGCAGAGAGAGAGGAGGAAGCAGGCCCCCTGCTGAGCAGAGAGCCCTATGCGGGGCTCGATTCCAGGACCCTGAGATCATGACCTGAGCTGAAGGCAGAGGATTTAACCCACTGAGCCACCCAGGCGCCCCCAAAATTAATGAGATGATAAATGTGCCAAGCAAGTGAGAAATGCTAAGTATTAGTTACTGCTGCAGCTCTTGTTTGTTTTATTTTCCCCTTCCACTTAAATTTAGTGTCCAGCTAAATTTAAATGCAGATTGTCTTCCAAGTCAGTTACTTGTGGTAAAAATTATACTATCAAAGCATGTGTATTTAATTATGTTTAGTAACTTACAATCAGATAATGCTCATCATTGGAAATTCCTATGCTTTTGGCTTGAGAAAGTAGGTGAGTGGTACAGTTTTCAGACAAGGGATGGACTAAAAAAGAAGCAGGCTTGCAGAGCAGAAAATTGAGAAGCTTTGTTTTGGCTAGATTATATGTAAAATATGTAAAATACTTAACAGACATCAAAGCAGATATATCAAGATATATGAGTCTGGAGTTCCTGGGAGAAGTGAGGTCTAGAAATAAAGATTTAAGAGTCCTAAATGTTTAGGATGTATGATTATGATTTTGAATTGAGAACAGTCAGCATGGGTGGGTGTTTCTCTTCAACAAGGCTTGTGTAGTTCCTGATGTAGAGCTTTAAACAACAAATACAGTAAAGGTAAAGAAGATACTGTCGTAGTGCTAGAGTTCCATGCTTTATTCTTTAATAGATTATAACAGCTGTAGGAAAAGGAGTTCAGTTCATTTCTAATTATCTATCTTACGGATTATACATGGATTTAATAGTTAGGTGATCCCTTTCTGGCTCTTAACACATCTGAATAATTTTATTTGCTGTTCCTGACAACTTCAGTATTAGGTCAATTGGGTTTTAAATTATATGTAGTATTGGGGGAAAAGTTCCAAAGCACACTTTAAATGGAACTATTTTCTTCCTGTATGATCATTGAATCAAAAGAATTTGTTGGGAGCGTTTTAAGTCATAGATTCCAACTTTATAGTCCAGGCAAGTAGAAAAAACCAGATACATGAAACCATAATAGAGCAATTATTTGGGTGACTGTGATAGTCATTAGTTCTGTTCACCAAATATTTCCAGCTCTCTGCCTTCTGGGCACATGGTAAAATTGCACTTCAGTAACTGTAGTTGAACGAGGCCTTAAGATTAGGTCTTACCAGCAAGTTTTGATTAAAAATGTCATGTGTAATTTCCGAGCCAGAGAACTTTCTTTCCTTCTGCCATTAGTGATTGGCAGTGTTGGTAGCTGCCCTGTCATCCTAGGTCTTGGAATGAGGACAGCACAGAATGGAGCCCCTAGGCCACTCCTGAGGGACATAAGAGAAAATTTGAATGAGACATAAATGCATGAATGAGAAATTAAAGCTTTGTTGTTTTTAAGTCACTGAGTTGTTGGGATACTTGCTACTACACTATAGGTTAGGTTTAACCTGAGTGGTGGAACGCAGAGACTTGTCCAAATACAGCATTCTTAGCACCATCACAGTACTATTTAAAAAATAAGGAATCACAGACAACATTAGTTCAAAGTTCAGTACCAGTGCCCTGAAGTGAATATCTGTACCTTTACTGGAAACAGAGGGTCAGAATAAGCTGCTGCTTAGCTATGTTTTTACAAAGTTAAAAATATAAAGCATATTTCCAAATGTTACAGTTGGGAAGTTTCATTTTCTCTGAATACCAATATAATTGTATAATATAGAAGCTTTAGGGGAAACTGTAATTTCTTCAGTGATTTTATGAACATATTAATATCTTTTGTAATAAAGAAAAGTAGCATTTTCAGATTTTTCTCAGGCAGGTAGGAGGAGTTGGTTTTATTATTCAAAGAGCTATTTAACAAATGGTCTTTTATAAGCTCATCTTGTGCCAGTCAGACAAATGGAGTCCAGCTCCCATTTAGAAGGTTAAGAGAGAAAACACTCACAGATTTGACATCACTTCACCCCACCTAATGACTTCACTTTCCGTTTGACTTGCTTTTTGTTATTTATTGAACTAAAAAATGTACTATCCAAATTAAAGCTGTAGTCTTTGCTTCCACCAAGTATGCTGAGATTAACCACAATTCAGATGATCCCAAAACTCATAAACTGAGTAAGTTTTAGTCATAGAATTTTTAAGGTGGAAATTGAGTAAGATAGTCCTTTCTGTTCCTTTACCAAATAATTAATGATATCTTTATCCATTGTTTAGTTGTAAACTGACATAGAACGTTAGCCAAATGAAGCATGGTAGGGATTCATTGTCAGTGTCCATGCCCAGTGTCTGTTTCCTCATGATTTCTCTATATATTGCCTCTCCTGGGCTTTATTTTAGTGTAACATTGCTTACACTACACAAATAGCATCTAGGGAAGAAATTCTGGTGTTTCAAGCTATCGTTTGCAAAACATCTCCCCTATACCTTATTAATGGCAAACTAACTTGTATTCTGCATAAAAAGGTATCTTACAGTACTGGTAAAGGTGTAGCAATATCAAGTAAGGAGGTAGGAGACCTGGGTCCATGTTTCAACTGTGTTATTTATTAAACTGTATGCTTTGTTTAACATCTTTCAAATCTATCTCCTCCTCTCTATGTCCCTGTCACTGCCTTGGTTTAAGACCTTGTTACCTAGCTCCCTTCCAGACTTCACACAGCTGCCAGAGTGACCCTTCTAAGATGTTAATCACTTCAAGTGTTTTAATGAGTCCCTACAGTTTTCAGGATACAGTCCAAACCCCTCAGTGTGTTACACAGAGCTTTTCATGAGCTGCCCCTTGCCTAACTCTGGCCCTGAGGTTGTAAACTGGCAGGCTGTTAGCGGAATTCAGCTCATGTATGTGTTTGGTCTGGTTTGTGCCATGTTTTCTTAAACATTTGGTATGAATGTTAGTTTAAAAATTGAGAGATTTCTGGCTTCTCTTGAAATTTGAAGATTACTCTCTCACGTGTTGGCGATTGGCTATGCCGACTATTCTCTTTAGAGAGTATGTTCAATCTTTAACTCACCACAGTCCTCTCCCATTGACATTTCACCCCTTTATGTAACTTGTGGGTATTTGAGTTGGCCTCTCCTTCTGGCCTCTGCTCCAGCCAGTCTTTAATGTTCATTCTTTATAGCACTCAATTATATACCAAGTTCTTTCAACGTTTTATGCTTGCTCTTGCCTAGATTGTCCTCCTGTCCTTCTGTTTCTTTATCTCACTGACCCATTCACGTCCTTCAGGGTGCAGTATAGTTGTTGCTCTCTTCAGAAAAACCAAACCTGCCCTTCTGATGTACCTGTACCATCTTATTCTCTCATGTGATAGGGTATTTGATTTGTTTGTCTGAATCCCTGATGAGGTAGTAAAGTCCTTGGGAGCATAGGCAAGTGTCTAATTTGTTTTTAAGTCCCAGTTTGGGCTCAGAGGAGCCCCTGTCAGCCTCAGTGTCATCATTTATAAATCATTTACAAGTGAACATAAGGAGATCATATGACCTTCAGGGGTTCTTCTTGTTTGAAAGTCTGCTCTCTCTTGTTCGTTTTGGGGAATCTGGGGTCAGAGGCTGCTTTGAACAGTTTAACCAGAGCTCAGATACGTACTAAAAAGACTCAAGGGAATTAAGGCATGTGGTGTCCTAAAGCACTAAGTAACAAAAGTATTTCCCTCCAAAAGGACCACATGCTTTGGTTAGTCATTCCTACATAGAAGCTGACTGTGTAACAGATCATTGTCCAAAGGCAGCCGAAAGCTAATCTGTTAGGCATCTGATGACATTTAACGGAAAGGAATTACTGGTGCTTCAAAGAGGGCATCTATTTAACCTAAACAGCAACCTATTTAGCATGACGAGGAAGAGAAAGGAAAGATGAGGAAACGTGTTGGACAGAAATTAAATCTGATTCAAATGCTACAATTGGGGTTAGTTGCCATGAAAAAAAAGCGGAATAGAAGATGAATACCTCCTGCCAGTGGCAAATGGTTTGGGAGGAGATGATGATCAAAGTCAGTTCTCATCATAATGAATGCCTTAAAACTGTTTGACCCAGAAATTCTGTCTTTAGGAATTTATCCAAAAACAAAACAAAACAAAAAGCAGTACATAGTGATCTGAATGTTATCTATAATAACAGCAACAGTAAGAAAGGAAACATTTTAAATGTCCAGTGTTAGGAAATTATTTAAGTCAGTGGTTTTATTTTTTCTTTAAAAGATTTTATTTATTTGAGAGAGAGTGGGTGGGAGGAGAGAGAGAATGCACAGGAGCTAGGGGAGGCAAGGATGGGTAGGCAAGCAGACTCCCCACTGAGCAAGGAGCCTGACTTGGTACCAGATCCCAGAACTCTGGGATCATGACCTGAGCTGAAGGCCCAGGCTTAACCAATTGAGCCACCCAGGTGCCCTAGGTCACTGGTTTTAAAATAGTACTTCTTCAAGTACAGTGTTCCACAGGACTGTGTTGATAACCATGTCAGGAAAACCTGGCCTTTCGTTATCACTTCAGCTAGAGTAGTTTCACTTTTATTGTATATTAAGGTTACATGTGAAACTTTCTTTAAAAATTCTGCTCATAAAAGTAAAAATTTGAAAACCATTGGATTCAATAAATTACAGTAATTCATGCAACAATAGATAAGGAAATGTGTGTTAACAGTTCAGGTTATCTTTGGGTAGTGACTAGTTTGCTTTTTTTTCTTACTTGGATTGGTCTCTGTTTTCCACGTTGTCTACAGATAACATGTAATTATTTCTGTACCGAACAAAAATGGCTCTTGAAAAAAAAATTAGTTGACAACAATAAATAGTTCATAAGTTACTGAAAATTTCCCAACTTACTATTTTTGGCATTCAAATCATAGGTTTTGTAAACCTACTACCGTTTGGGATTTTTTTCCATGAAATATCATAGGTTGTTGAAAACATTGAAGGTACAGCCCAGCCCCCTCATTTTATATTTGAAGAAATTACAATCCGAAATATTTCAATATACAGAAGCTAGAGCTGGGAGCCTGTGATCTTTAGATGCCGTGTGCTTTTTCTGCTATACCCAATCTATAAATAATCATAATTTTCATTTCTCTCATTTATGTCCACCTTGTTGGAGCATTTACCATTGTGTTATTTCTTGCTTTTTTCCCTATGAGTGAAAACTAATTTCTTTTTTTTGAAGTGCCAGTGGTCAAAACTTTTTTATTTAGGAAAATTAGCACAAACTAGGACATTAAAACATCCTAAAACTGTCATATGACTCATTGTTCTGATTTATACAATTAGAATTTCCTGATCTACTTTAGTCCTCTAATTCATTAAATGTGTATGTTCACTCAGATTTATAATTTGGTGTTGGACTAGATTGACCTTTAGTAATTCTCAGAGTTTGCCTTCACTTTTGGCATCTGAAAGGTAGACATTAGATACATGTTCCATCTGCCCCACCTTTCTCCTCAGACATGAATATACTTGGGAAACTGTTTTACTTGTATTTTAGGATCTTAGCTCATCTCTGAGTTATCTTGCTATGAGTACACTGACCCCCAACTGTAATGGCTTTGTGTGACACTTTCTTTTACATATATGTATATATGTCAGTACTTTCCCATGGCTCTTTTTTGTTTTAATGCTGAGACATGAAAATTGGGTAGCCATTTGAACTTAGAGACTCTGGACAAACAGTCTGAGGTAATGTGTTTCAAATAAAGGAAAATGGGAATTGTCAGAAACATCAGTCACTACCCCAAACCCCTTACCAACCTCCAGCCAAACAAAACAAAACAAAACGATAATTTATAATGAAAAGCAATCAGAATAAACACATGGAGGCCTTTATTTAAGGTGATATTTGTTATCAATGATCCTATTTATGAAAAACTCTAGAAATGAGAGGTTTCTAGAGCATTCTTTTTTAACCATTTCCTCCAGGTATCTTGACATCTTAATTAAAATGCCAACCTTTCAGGCTTGCATCATATAAAGAATATTTCACTTAAAAGAATCGCAGCTTAAGACTGAAGTCATTTTTATATAGTTTTTTACTAAAATAATTCCTCTGAAGTTTGCATATAGTAGATTCGGGGTAAATTTTAAAATATTTTTAAATGTCTTGGTTTCAACTCTTTTCCAATTTAGTTATTCTAATTGTTTTAATACATTTAAGCTGCTATTCATTTACTCTGAGAATCAAGCACAGAAGTTCATGGATGTAAACGTGAAATAAAGTTTGTAAACAATCAGTTTAATAACATGGGCTTACATGCAAATATATTTGCATGTATCAAAGTGTTTCTGTTAAAGCAGTCAGAGGTAGGAATGACTATGCCACTAGCTAAAACTTTTAATATGAAATATTCTTACAACACTTCCTTATTAAAATTTAGGTAAAATACCTGTGGTATATACTTTGAGAATAGTAGTACTACCTCACTTTATTTTTCAGATAGTATTTAAAAAATATTTTATTTATATACAACACCATACAACTTTTAAAGCATATACACACATATTCATGTAGTTTTTATGCAAACCCTGTGAGAAAGGGAGATTTCCCATCAAAATTGAGGATAGTGAGGTGAGTAACATACCCAAGATTTCATGGCTATGCACAGGCCTAGACCCTCATGCATTATTTTATTTCCTAGTACCTGCCCAGCATTGCTTCCATGAACCTTTTAGCCTTTATAAATGAGCATGTGTACCCTAGAATTTCTTACAGCTTAACAAAAGCAAGTTGCAAAATTGTACATGTATTATAATTATAATGTCAGTTACTAAAAAAAAAAGGTCATAAAATAGTAGAAACTTTCTCCAGATACATGAAGGCTCTGAAAGTTGCCTATGAACTATTAATGCTAACTACCTCTGATATGGGTGAGGGGTACAACTGGCTTCGTGGTGTGGGCAGTGTAAGTATCTGAAAGATCTCAGCCTTATCTGAAGTACAGTCTCAATATGGTCATGTATGACTTGTGGAATTAAAAATAATTTTTTAGAAGTTTCAAGAATGGGGACTCCTGAGTAGTTCAGTTGGTTAGGTGTCTGCCTTCGGCTCAGGTCATGATCACAGGTTCCTGGGATTGAGTCCAGCATTGGGCTCCCTGCTCAGCAGGGAACCCGCTTCTCCCTCTGCCTGCTTGTGCTCTCTCACTCTCCCTCTGGCAAGTAAATAAAAGATCTTAAAAAAAAAAAAAAGTTTCAAGAATGTAGAGTTGAATTCTGGAACTTATCAGACTATAGCAAGAAGGAGAAGGGATGGAAAGAGAGGTAAATGGGTGCGGGGGAGGGTCTCTGGTGTTTTGTGAATAAAAAAGGTCATTACACTATCTTTGGAATCTCTAGGTCATATTTTTCATAGCTTGTTTGACCTATTGGTTGACATAAACAAAGGAATTGAATGTAAGCATCTTTTTAGAATCATTCTGATTTGTTCATAGTTTTGGGAAGTACTTAGCAATCAAAAAGGAATTGGCTGTGATGCTATATTGTGCAACAAATAAATATCAATTGAAGAGGGGGTTCTTTCATCACAATAGCCTTGGTAAATTAAAAGTAATAAATTTAGTTGAAAACCATGAGTGTGTTCTTGTAATTCTGTGCTGTATAATTTTTTTTTGGCGGGGGTTACCCATTGGTAATTCCTTTGAGCTTTTTCAGAGGGGCGGAGGCAAGGGCTGATTACCTCTGCTTTCACTCCACCCTCCTGGAATGTAGCATCTGATGTACAAACACTAAAAAACATGACTTTTCACAGGAGCTTGTTATTCCTTTCTTAGTTTGAACCAGAAGTGGGATTAGTCTAAGATACCCCTGCCCTTGGCATGTGTTCCTTTAGAAAAGCCAGACGATCCAGCCCTTAATTCCTAGTTAGTAAGATAATATCCATCACTGGGTGAGGCTCTAGAGATGGAATAATTTGGCACAACACATCTCTGACTGAAATCTAAATGTGACTCTTGGGAGCAGTAGACTGTGAATTGGTCTGTGTGACTTTCAGTTTCCTTTCTCATCTACTCAGCTTTCTGTCTGAAATGTCTGAAGAAGCTCCCTGTTACCAGTTCTTCTCTGACCTTTCTGACTCACACATTTGCTGACAACTTGTCACCTTTATTCTCTGCCCAAAGCAACCAGCAATGGTCCTCACCTTCCCTTAGTGGCTCTTGGAAGTGACTCTTTAAGATGCACCTTTTATGATACAGGGACCATCTCCATTTGTGATGACAAGAGCAATGACAGCAATAATAACAGTGGCCACCATTTATTTGGCACTCGCTATGTTGCTACCATTGCTCTACATAAATTCTCTCTACTCTTTCCTATAGTCTTTACCCTTTCCTCTCTCTACTCTTTATTACAGTCTTCCAAGGTAGGTCTTATTATTCCCATTTGACACATGACCCATGAAGAAACTGACATACACGGAGCTTTCCAAGAAGATTCATGACAAAGTAAGGATTTAGTCCCTGTCTACATCATATGCTCCAAAGGATCTATCCAAATAGCAAATCTGACTCTACAGTGGTCACAGTGAGGTTTCAGTGGGTGTGTTTGGCTGTCAAAATCAGTTCTGCACAGCATTGCAGCTCCTTGTTCATTTTGAGATTGACTCTAAATTAAATAGTTGAATTATCGAAAGATAGTTGCTCTTCTTTTTCTTGGCATTTTGCTGTTTCAAAATTCTATTAAATGCTCTTTTCCAGATATTTTTACTAATCCGGTGATCTGTTAAAGCTATGTAATTGTTCTATCTTAGAAATGGTTCAGAAAAGTTTACCACTGGCTTCTGTTCATCAAGAACTAAAACAATGTCAGTATATAGACCCTGGTTTGGAAAAGTAGAATGGGGTTTATTCAGTCAAAATCATATCTTGGCTAAATAACAGTTAAGAATATAGGCTTTAGAATCATAAGCTGTACTACCTCTAGACATTTTGACCTTAGGCAAATTACTTCATATCACTACACTTCATTTTCTTCTTCTTTTGAAGGATATAATGAGAGGTCTTAGCTGATAGTGCTTTGGTTGTTTGTTTCATCTTGTTTTAGTGATGAATGAGACAGCCCACATAAAATACAGCCTGGTGTGCATCCATTGGTAATAAATGTTTATTTTTATTATTAATGTAATTTGTATTTGAAAATAACTACTTCATGGGTGCCTGGGTGGCTCAGTTGGTTAAGCGGCTGCCTTCGGCTCAGGGCATGATCTCAGAGTCCTAGGATCAAGCCCCAGATCAGGCTCCCTGCTGGAAGCCTACTTCGCCCCACGCTTGTGCGCTCTCTCTTTCTTTCTCTCTTTGTCAAATAAATTGATTTAAAAATCTCAAAAAAAAAAAACCCAAAAAACAAAAAAATAAGCAAAAAGAAAAGAACTACTTTAAATTGTAGTTATATAATATACTAACAATACACTGGACACTGTAAAATGTATCCATGTAGGTCATAAAACATTGTAAGGTTTGGGTGAAAGTTTTTCATTCTTAGCTAGATTTCAAATGGATACTAATGTGTTGTGTGTATCTTGAAGCCCTTATAAAAAGGCTTACTTAAAAATTTCTTAATTGGTAGTAAAAATAGAACAAAGGACAGAATTAATTGTTTCCAACTTTCATCATGTGAAATGTATTTTTTCCATTGCTACTTAGATCAGATGAGAAAAAAAGGTTATTTAACATCTGGTAACATGCACCATCTCTTTGGTCCTGAATGCAAAAGACCTGGGTATTATGTCCTTGTCAGTAGGAAGCTTAAGGCAGAAAAGAACAGAGAGGTGAGTGTCAATCAGGGTTCTCCAGAGAAAAGAACCAATAATGTGTGTGTGTGTGTGTGTGTGTGTGTGTACATATACTTACACATATACATATGCATACACATAAGATTTATTTTTAGGAATTGGTTGATATACTTCTGGGAACTGCCAAATCTGAAATATGTATAGCAAGCAGGCTAGAAACTCAGATAAGAGTTCATGCTGCAGTCTTGAGGCAGAATTCTTCTCTGGGAAACTTTAGTTTTTGCTCTAAGGTCTTCCACTGATTGGATAAGGCCTACCAATGTTATCAAGGGCACTCTCCTTTACTGAGAGTCAACTGGTTGAAAATAGTAATCCATACCTTCACAGCCACTCCTAGATTAGTGTTGACTGTAAAAGGAGGTGCTCTGGCCTAGTCAGTTGACACATAAAACTACAACCACAGGCTAGGAACAGAGAGTACCTGAGAATTTTCAGATAGGGAAGAGTATTGAGAGAGGTGTACAATAGAGGGTTGCCAAAATAATGCATATAACTGAAGATGACCACCTAAAATCATTGAAGACGAGGTGAAAATTATGGGACAGATATAACATGAAAAAGGTAGAGATGACAGTGCTTGGTCACCAATTGGACAAATAATGTAATCAGCGATAAAATCCTGTCATCGATAATTTATTAAGCATCTGCATTCTAGTTTGGCTTGTGTAAAATTTTACCAGCTTCATTGGTATATGCTATGTTACATATGTAGGATCTTTTTGTTACGCTGCCATGGAGTAATTAGGCAGCTTTGTGGTGAATCTTCCCCACCCCCATTCTCCTGCGCTTTTTTTATCCCACCTTTTCACAGTTCTAGTCAAAATATTCTTAGGAGATTGGAAAAGAAGGACATACATATTGAAAAGATCTGTCAGTAGAATTGGTACTCTGTCCCTTTTTAAGGTTTGATGAATAATCTGGAGAAAAAGAGAAAATTTTTCATTTGCTAAGGCTTATCCATCTGCAAAGAAATCTGTTTGGAAACAATTTACAACCCATGATCTTAGGGCGACAAGAGAAAGACAGCATATCTCTCTTGCTTCTTTCAAGATTTTCTCTTTGAATATGACAAGCCTAGGTGTATGTTGTTTGCTTCTTTCTTTAGGTGTTTATATGGCTTGGTGTGTGCTATGACCTTCCTGGATATGTGGCTTGGTGACTATCATTAATTTTCGAAAATTCTCCTATAGTCTTGTTTCAGATATTTCTTCTACTCTGTTACCTTTTCTTTCTCCTTCCGGTATTCCAACTACACATGTATTATACATTATGAAATTGTCTCACGGTTCATGGGTATTTTGTTCAGTTTTTCATTCTTTTAGTCCGTTGCATTTCAGTGTAGATAGTTTCTATTGACCTATTCTCAAACTCACTGATTTTTTTCAATGGCTGTGTCCAGTCTGTTGATGAGCCCATCCAATAGATTGTCCTTTTCCATTATAGTGCTTTTGAAAATGGTCTACTTTTTCCAATAAAAAGTGACATTTCATCATAATTCATCAGAATTGTTTTAGCATATTCATCATAATTGTTTCAAATTCCATATATAATGACTCCAACACCCATTCCATATCTAAGTCTGATTCTGACACTTGCTTTTACTCTTAAGATTGTTTTTTTTTTTTTAAGATTTTATTTATTTATTTAACAGAGAGAGAGAGAGAGATCACAAGTAGGCAGAGGCAGGCGGGGGGTGGCGGAGCAGGCTCCCCACTGAGTGGAGAGCCCGATGCGGGGCTCCATCCCAGGACCCTGGGATCATGACCTGAGCTGAAGGCAGAGGCTTACCCCAGTGAGCCACCCAGGTGCCTCTACCCTTAAGATTGTTTTCTCTTGCTGTCTGAGATGCCTTATAATTTTTTATTGAAAGCTGACATTTTTGTATTGAGTAATAGGAACTAAAATGGAAAGGTTATTAATGTGAGGATTTACATTAATATGACTAGGAGTTGTGGTACATTAAATGTTTATTATAGCTCTCGGTGTCAGGAGCTTCAGATTCCTCTGGTGTTTCTATTTTTGTCTCCTCTCTTAATCTTTAGACTTCTCTGAGTATTTCTTGTCAGAGTCTTCTTCTTCCACCTCTTTCCTTTATAATTCACTGTTGTTTTACCAAAGTCTTGGGGTGCCTGGGTGGCTCAGTCAGTTAAGTGTCTCCCTTCGTCTCAGGTTATGATCTTGGAGTACTGGAATTGAGCCCCACATCTGGCTCTCTGCTTAGTCGGGGGCATGCCTGCCACTCCCCTGGCTGTGTTCTCTCCCTTTCTGTCAAATAAGTAAATATAATAAATAAAATCTTAAAAAAAAAAAATCTTAGTCTTTTAGTGGTCCTGTGTCTTGGGACTGTGACCTTCCTAAGTATTTCTCTGGTAATATAGCTTTTTTATTTTCCTCCCTTGTTAGGTTAGATGAGAAGGGTAGAGGGGGCTGAAGCATGAGAGATATCCTTAAACCAGGTAAGATTAAGCTCAGGTAGTCTTTTATCCTGGAAAGTGGGCCTTTGTTATGGAAAGGTTCTGGGCAAATTTCACACTGATCATGTTTTCCCTCCCTCAAAATCTGGAGGAGATCATTCTTGAGTCTTCAGCATGAGAATCTACTGGGGTTCCTGGAAGTAAAATCCAAGAAAGGGTGGGGATTCCTCAAGACTATATACACTGGAGTTTCTTACTCTCAAGCTACATTCAGTTATCAGCATTTCATTAAAATTTCTACCTAAGTGTTACGACAAGTTTATGGCTTGAGAAGCCTCAAATCCAGGTAAGTAGATCTCAACTATTACTCTGAATTGATCTGTCTCTCCAGATTTTGGGTGGTGCTTTGCTTTGCAATTTTCGTTATCTGAAAGGTAAAAGAAATTTGTTAATTCTCAATTTGTTCAGCTTTTTCTTACAGGGATGGGGTGATGAGTACCAGTCTCTTTGTATATGAGAACTGAAACTTGACCTCCCTCATATAATAAATATACTTAGTCCATAAACAGATGGAGAACTGAATATTCTTATTTTGACTAAATTCAGTTTTTACAATGGGAAAATTATAAAAATGAACATTTATATATATTATATACGCTTATATATAAAGTGGATACTTTTGTTAATTCTGTTTAAGAAAATCAAAACTTAAATGTATTTATTCATTTTGTAAATATTTATAAGGATTCTCTGGTAAAAATCAATTTTATTACTTGGAACTTGATAAAGCACATCACTGAGGCTCAAGCTAGCAGTTACTTAACTGAAAACTAATTGGAAAAAATCTGTTTCACTTTATGTTTGCACAAAGAGAAAATTTTCATTATTTGTGACATCTTGTTCAAGATCTCATATAGTAATTTAGAGAGCTCAGGGATATAAAGTAGTACAAGGAAGTCTGAGTTCTTCACAATTTTCTTTAAATAAGCCAAAGTTTTATTCTTTTGTCAGTGTTCAATATTTTGAGATTTTTAAAATGCTACAAAATTACTCTCTCCAGAATGCTGGCAGGTGAAAAGGTACTCTTCCTTATGTATGATGATAAACAAGGTGACTTTTAAGAAGGTAAATGTAGTACGCTCATATGATCATTACTTTGTTGGGCTTTTAATTTAGTTGGTTTAAGTAGATTATGCATTTGTTTTTAAGACTTTTAAAATCAGAAGGCGAGTATGAATAAACTCAGGTTGACAATAAATAGACATTACTGGTAGCTTTTCACTTCTCCAGACATTTAAGTATGTTAAAACACCAGCACAAGATATACTTGTGTATCTTTTTTCTCTGTAATTTGTGAAGATTTTCAAAAACAAAACAGAAAGATGAGAGGCACTGTGTTGAGATGGGAAGCTAAAAGGACAATGAGTTAAAAGACCTGGACATTCTGCCTGGTTATGCCAGAAATTTGTGTGACTTCGCGTTCATTTACCACCCCCTCCACACCTTTTAAAATTTCATTTATAAATGAGAAAGCTGGAGGTGCTAGATAATTAGTAGGAGTCCTTTCAGCTCATACATTATATAATCGTATGTCCTAGTCCACACCCAAGTTTATGATTATGAAATTTATAAAATGTTTTTTAAAGGTATATGATTTTCCTCTGAAATGTGCCTAAGTTTTCTTCCTGTATTTTTTTTATTCGTTTTGTTTTTTGGAAGGATAAAAGAACAGAAAATTTAAATACATTTCCCCAAGTATAATCACAAAGCTGTCCTTGGATAAATACTTATTACTAGATTTACATTTAAGCTAGACAAATAGACATTTGGGTAGAGTTCTTGGGCCAGCGGAATAGGCCATCTTTCCACAGACTGTAGCCACTCTTGTACTACTTTCCTGTTTGTGATTTATATCTTTGAGTTATAGCCAGAGCTATTCCTTAAAATTGCATGTAGTGCATTGATTACTTACCAATTTTATCTGCCAAGTCATCTTAATTTATTAGGTATTTTCCTCTGTGACAGCTGGTATGAAGGCACTATGTGTTAAGATTTTTGATTTGGTAGGGGGTGCCTGGGTAGCTCAGTCCTTAAGCATGTGCCTTCAGCTCAGGTCATAATCCCAGGGTCCTGGGATCGACCCCACATCAGGCTCCTTGCTCTGCGGGAAACCTGCTTCTCCCTCTCCCACTCCCCCTGCTTGTGTTCCTTCTCTTGCTGTGTCTCTGTCAAATAAAAAAATAAAATCTTAAAAACAAGAAAGATTTTTGATTTGGGAAAGACAGGAGGGGAAAACAAATGGATCCTGAGACAGGACCCAGGAAGGGTAAATTTTGATCGATTGAAAGATAAAAGATATATACATATATAAAATACTGTATTTATATATACATATATATGCTATATATGTTGTGTGGGGGGTGTAGGGCAAGGTGCAGGACTTGAGGACATCTTGTGAATAAGATATAAAGAAAGTCAAAGTAGTCCTATCTAAGTTTGTATGAAAAAATGAATTCCCTAATTTCTCTCTAGAACAGCATCTCAGAGTTTTTCCTTGAAATGGTAAGGTGTCTGGAAGATGTTCTGTAGTCATATGCTTATAGGAAACTTTGCAGGCTATAACCCTTTCTTGAGATCACAGTATGCATTTGCACATTAGCTTTATTGAACCAACATTCCCAAATGTGTCTGAATTTAGAACACCTTCTACTGGACTATATCATGGGATTCCGAAAAACGCTTGCGCAGAGCAGTTTCTGATTACAATTACTACTTCTAGTAAGTATCCCCCAGAATAATTGAGATTGACTGCATGTTTTTCTGCTGAAGAATTCAGAGTGTTTCATGGTGTTCATTACTGAAAAACTTAAGCTCCAAAATCTAATTTGAAGCAAATCTTTAAATATGCATTTCACTTTCCCACTGTTTGTCTTTTGGTGATGAAATGACATTCCTTTATTTCATATAAATGACATTTTGAATAGCACCATATTTTTAAAATTAATGAAATGATTTAATTTCTTTTTGTAGGTAAAATTGAGTTACAGTTCTATAAGTTGAACACAGCAGTACTTTTATTCTCTTTCTTATAGGCTAGTTAACATTTCCAGTGAACTGAATGCACAGGAATCCTTTCTTCCCTTCTTTCCCCCCTTCCTACACTGTCTTTCTGCTTGAAAATTCTTATTCCCCTTTTCTTCTATAACCCTGTCCTTCTAAAATCACTTCTGGAAACCATGAGAACAATCTGTCTTTCCTCTTTGAACGTATAGGCCGTTAAGCACATCATCTAATATTTGACCCATTTTGCCTGGTATGTGTGTATGTGCCTTACCTCCATTCTGCTTGTGGCTGCTTGAGTGCTGAGATAGGACACCTGCATCTTCTATATGCCATGATACTTAGCAAGATACTTGGACATTATTACATATGCATGAGATATTTGATTACCTAAGAAAAAGGTTAGAATACATAAAAATTTATAAGTATAGAAACAATTCTGGTTTTAAGCAGAGTAGGTTGCAAAAGATTCTTTTAATTAATACTTAAAAAAAAGATTATATGGCTATTTTAAAATGTTGGTTTAATTTTGTAAAAAGTATGGATATTGATACTATTACTATCTAACTCTTTAAATCTTTTTCCCAAATGTTTCCACTTTATCATACATAGGTATAAACAATTCTTTAAATGCTCTGTAGACTAAAGAATAAAATATGGCCAAAAAAGTGGGCATAACTAACCATTAATAATACCATCTGTTGTTAGGCAAACAGACACACTTGTGCTCTAACCAGTGGTGTGTATAGCTACAAAAATTTTCAAGGACATAGGGAGAACTTAGAGACCTTTTTCTGCCCAAGTAGGATTTTGTGCCAAAGAAAAATAATAAAAAGGTAACAGGTTGGGGTGCCTTGGTGGCTCAGTTGGTTAAGTGCCTGCGTTCGGCTCAGGTCATGATTCTGGGATTCTGGGATCAAGTCCCACATTGGGCCCTTTGCTCAGCAGGGAGCCCACTTCTCCCTCTGCCTGCTGCACCCCTTGCTTGTGCTCTGTCTCTCTCTCCCTCTGACAAATAAATAAAATCTTAAAAAAAAAAAAAGGGTAACTGGCAACAGAAACAAAGATCTAGTATTGTTGGATTTCAGATTACATTTTTGGTGTTTTGAACAAAAATGTAAAGTTCGAAAGTGGTTCAAAGATGGAGTAATAAAATAGCTTTACCAATGGAAATTTATCTTTATCAGACTTTTTAAAAGTTTTGTACCCCAGGTGTTCATAACTATCAGTGAAACTTCTGGTGAAGTGGCTAAACCAAAGTGTTTTGGGGAGCCGTGTACATCCAAGTAATACTTTAATTCCTTCAGAGAATGTATGTAGCCTAGAAAAACCATTAGCAGCAAATTCTCTCTAGAAATTTTTGTAGGAATTAATTGAGAGGATTTCAGGTAGATCACAAACAAAAATAAATAAACAATAATAGTAATAGTAGCATAGCTAGAGCTGGAGAACCATGTATCAAAAAGTAAACACACAAAATACAAAACCTGAATTGAGGCCTGGATTTTAGGCATGCATAAATTAGTGACTTATTACTAGTTTATGTACATTTACTTAGCTTTAATGATAATGCTTATCTCCCAGCACTGGCATTTTTGGACCATTTTAGACATTCTTAAGACTTTTTTTTTTAGAACAATTTTGAAGATATTTTTATAAAACAAGAGGTTTTTATGGGAGCGTTATTTGGTGCTTCAATGAAATCCTTGAATCCATTTAGGTAAGTAAATAGAAAAGTCAACAATTAGTTCTTCCCTAAAAATCTATAACATTATTTCTCAGAGTTTCTTAAGTTGAACACTAGTACCTCAGGAGATCAATAAATACTAAATAAGGAAATGAAGAAGGAGTTTGTAGAATCTACAAATATAGGAGTCAATGGATTGAATAAAAGGATTTATTTGCTTTTCAAAGTTTTTCATATCCTAATGGGCATCATGGACTCATGTACCTTAAGAGGTACATATAGTGGGTAGCACTTGCGCAGAATTGTCAGTAGAACTACTCTTTCATCAAATATCATGCAGTAGTATGGTATGTATTTTCTAAAACACTGTCCTCTGGTTTCAAAGTGGAAAAAAAATGATGTACAGGTAGAATAATCTACCTTTTATTTGTCATAAAAAGTTGTATGTTAAAAAGATGCCATCAGGGGGCACTTGGGTGGCCCAGTCGGTTAAGCATCTGCGTTCAGTTCCTGTCGTGGTCTCAGGGTCCTGGGATGGAGTCCACATTGAGCTCCCTGCTCAGCGGGGAGCCTGCTTCTCCCTCTCCCTCTGCCTGCTGCTCCACGTGCTAGTGCTCTCTCTCTCTCTGTGTCAAATAAATAAATAAAATTTTTTAAAAAGATGCCATCAGAAAAGATACACACCTCTCTGTCGGGCTTACATGTTAGTTTAGTAACTTTATAAAAAACTGTCAAATACAAAAACTAATTGTACACAGTGATATATGCTAAAAAGAAAACAAATGGGTAGTTTAGTTAGGTAGTCAGGAAGGACTCAAGACTGGTCATATTTAAGATGTGTGTAGACAGAAGGAGCTAGACCAAATAAGACATTTGTTCCATGAAGGCAGAATGACTTCTGCAAAGTCTTTAGGGTGGGAAGTAACTTAGCATGGCTAGGTAGTAACATACCCAGGGAGGAACACATGCACACACTTGCACATACTTGCACACATGTGTGCATATGTTGTGCGGGGGCGAGTATAGCTTGGGGATGTAGGCAGAAGCCAGATCATGCAGAGCCTGGATGCCAAAGTAGGGGAGCTTGGATTTTATTCTATGTACTCTGGGAAACTTCTGCAGGGTTTTAAACAGTGAATTTTATTACTTGATTTACACTGTAAGAAGATCACTTTTCCTGCCCGGTGGTAAATGGATTGAAAGTGGGCAAAAGTGGAGCTCTGGAAGACCAGTTAGGAGGCTGTTGTAAATCCAGATGAAAGATGCAAGGGACGATGTGTTGTGAAATTTAAGATAGCGTTTGATGCTTTCCAGTGGGAGAAAAGAGAAAAGTAGCAAATAAGGATGACCTTGATCTTTTTTTCCCCTCCTCTGCTCTGCTTTCCAGATAGCTCAAGTATTTATTTAGCAATGCTTTGTGGCAAAGTATAAACTATATGAATTCAAATCTCTCTTGAGTTTGACCTTATTTGATGTTATGTTTGGAAGATTTCCAAAGTGATTGACAGACGTAATATATAAAACCCCTTGGAGTCCTGTCTCCCCTTTTCCTGTTCTATTCATCTTCTTTTGACACTTTATTTCAGCACACCCTTTTGCTTTGAGTGAAACTCATTTGCTTTCACCTTAATTAGGATACTCTTGTATAGGACGTGCGAATGAAAACTAACCTGGTTTTATGAGAAATAACTCTTTGAGCATGGGTATGCCACCGTGGCATTCTCTGCAATAGCTGGTCTTATTACTGACATTTATACTAGTCAGTTGTTCCACCTAAATTTAAATTTAAGTTTTGCTTCATACCACTTGTGGACTTTGAGTCTATGATAAAATAAAAAACAAAACTAAGTTATAGAGGAATCTCTTCCCTGTAGAATTTTTGTGCTACATAGCAGTATCATACAGATTAATTTTAACTTCACTTATTCACATTTAAGCTACATGTAGTTTTATATTTGCTAACTTCCATCTAAATGAAAATTACAAAGAAAATAGAGAGTTTTATTTGGTATTTGCCACATTTGCATTTATGAAGTGATTTTCATCAAAACTCCATGCTTAGAAACATTTGAGTTTTCTAAGATTGTTTAGTGAATACACCAGTATATAGGTGTTGTTAAGTATCTGTGAGGAGCAGGTGACAGAAATAGAGACTATTTTTGTTTTTGGGGATTGACTGTGAAGGAGAGATACCTACCAGTGAAGATTATTAAATTTTAGATAGTATTAGAGAGTAAGATCATAGACTGCTCTAAGAGTAAACTTACAGTATATATATATATATGTATATATATATATATACATATATATATATATGCAAATAAAAGGTACCATAGCTCAGTTTCTTTTACATAGAGATCACAGAGACATTTGTCTTACAAATAGGCTCTTAAATGGTCTGTTTTTAAGGGAGGAAAAAGTTATGTACTTTAGCATCCTTATTGTAGTTTCATGTTTAATAGAAAACAAATTATGTAATATTTAATTCAAGGAGAAATAGTTATAAAGTTTCTTGGGATGATGAAAAATAACACCACCAATAAAAATAGTAATCACTAATACTATTAAGTACTTAAAACAGTTTTTCAAAGGTCTCTGTATACATTATATCAGTTAGTCCTTCCATGAATTCTATGAGATAGCCAGTATTTTTATCCACATTTTATAATGAGAGGACTAAAGAGTGACAGATAATAATTGGTATAAAAGAGAATCAAGCTTGGATAGTAACAATCTAAAGTCCATTCTGTATACTGTATTGCTGACCTAGCAGTAAGGGAAAAATGACAGATTATTCATTTATGCATAGACAAAGTTTCAAATATATCTCACTCAGGATAAAATTAAAGCCTGCATTTATAAGAACAATTATTATATAGTATAGGAAATATGACATAAATGTCGGTTGGTGACAAAATGTTTTTACTATGTGAAAGCTTTAATTATAATTGTAGTAATAAAATAATAAAGTATAAGGAAAATAAGTACCAGAAATAATTTATAATACTTCTTAACTGTAAAAACGAGAAATTGCTTTTATGGCAAGCTTTTAAAAATGGGTCAATTAAAATATCCTTAATTGTCTATTGCAGTAACTTGTGAAAATCAAGTATAATCTAGCAAAAAGCCTACAAATAACACAATAGAAAATTCAATTAGAGAGACAAAGAAAACCACATAGCCTACTTGTATTTAGTTAATATTATGTTGAGTATGCTTTGAGAATGAAGGATTTGAGGTAATGATTCAAACGAGTACAATTTCAAGTTCAAAAAAAATGGCTGCAAATAGAATTAAGGAAAACTTTGATAATATTTACAGATGACGCATGGCAAATAAGGAAACAACTTGAGAATATAGTAAAACTAATGACTTTGAACTCAACTACAGTCAACCCTTGATTAACTGGCATAATTGGAGTGATGAATAGATTGAAAAGAAACCACAAATTACCCAGAATTGTGGGTAAAACAAAACTATAAAACTAATAACAATATGACACAAAATAAATTTATTAGTAAACCAGTATTTCAGAACACAGTCCACAGATAATATCCAAAAGTGTAAAAGTAATACCAGCACTTTGATTTAGGGCCACATAAATTGCCGAAAAATAATGGGCTGTTAAACAACTTCTTAGCAAAGATCCCCTATATTCATGAGACTTGAATTGAGCAGACATGTCTCCTTTCTCTTCCATTGTTTACCCTTACCTAGGTTCAGCAGAAGTCCTTGGACTTCAGTATTAGAATATACTGCTGTATGGGCTGAGGAACAGGGAGGGCCTAGTCTGTCAGGCTGTCTTAGTTACTAGAACAATATCTTTTGGTATCTAGATGTTTTATTGATTTATAATAATTTTAATTTCTTCTAAATACACTCTCTCTGGTTGATTATAACCTTAGTAATCTTCTACCAGATAATCAAGAGTTGAGTGTTTTCCCTAATAGGTAGTCATTTAGATAATCTCTAGAGGAAATTTACCTTTGTTTCTATAAAATTTTCACATAAACTCTGTGTATAAATTGATATTTAAGTAAGACTCTGGAAATAATGTTTCATTTGTTTCAGAAAACAGAATCTTTGAAGTTTCTTTTTTTTTTTAAGATTTTTATTTATTTATTTGACAGACAGAGATCACAAGTAGGCAGAGAGGCAGACAGAGAGAGAGGAAGGGAAGCAGGCTCCCTGCTGAGCAGAGCAGGGGATGCAGGGCTCATGCCAGGACCCTGGGATCATCACGACCTGAGCCAAAGGCAGAAGCTTAACCCATTGTGTCACATAGGCGCCCTGAAGTTTCTTTTTAAAGACATTCTCAAGTTGGTTGTTACGAAATAGCTACCTAAAAATATTTCTTAAATTGAGTTACTGAACAGAAAATGAATTTCTGAATTAAAAACAAACAGAAATAAACTAATTTTATCTCTATCATATTTTAGAAAGATTTTATAGTGATTGGTGAGAAAAAAAAAAAAGAAACAAACCTGAATGATCATTTTGCAACGAAGAAAACCATTGTCGTGAGCTGACCAAAGCCTCCTGGCACCAACTCATTAGAACTTAGTCTAGAAGTTGGATTTCTTAATGTGCCTTTTTATGTCATTTAATGTTGCATTTGCAGCTCCCAAATTGACTTTTTTTATGATAGGCTTCATTTTTTAGGATAGTTTTAGATTTATAGAAAATTGAAAAGATAATACTGTTGCCATATGTACCACACTCAGCTTTCTCTATGATTCGCATCTTCTTTTAGTGTGGTACAGTCATTGTAGTTAATAAACCAGTAGCAATACCTTATAAGTACCTTATTTACTCAGATAGTAACTCTTTAGTTCTAAAATAAATTAATTTTACAGGCTGCTTATTAGTGCTCTTGGGTAAGGAGGAAAAAAGTGTTCTGTGGTAAAATAAGCTTAAGAAATGCTAAGTTAGGGCGCCTGGGTGGCTCAGTGGGTTAAAGCCTCTGCCTTCAGCTCAGGTCATGATCCCAGGGTCCTGGGATTGAGCCCCACATCGGGCTCTCTGCTCCGTGGGGAGCCTGCTTCCCACCTCTCTCTGCCTGCCTTTCTGCCTACTTGTGATCTCTGCCTGTCAAATAAATAAATAAAATCTTAAAAAAAAAAAAAAAAAGCTAAGTTAAACAAAGTTAGACATATTCCCAGCCTGAAGAATTCAGAGTCCTAATGGGTGTGTAATTGGAATCTCAAAGTGGAGTTAGGGATATGTCATATTTTCCAAAATGATTGGGTAACTGAAAATTTCAAAGGACTTGTATTCTGAGGGAACACCCTTTGGAAAATGCTGCCCTACACGTTGGCCTATCACATTATTTAGTATAGATCTGAAAGTGTTAAACTCAGTTTCATTAGAATTCATCTCTGAAAGTATGGTTGAAAGATTGCTAACAGTGTTTAGTTCCTAGAGGTAAGTTGGCTAAGGATGTATGCATGAAGGGAAAATCTATTTTTTGCATATTGTTTTGTACCTTTAAAAATTTTGTGTCAAATACATGTATGACTTATTCAAAAACTAACAGAATGGTATAAATTGAAATACTCTAATTCAGTCTATCCTGGAAAAAAAAAATATTGACTGTATAAATATGGATTATGCTACTATAACTGTTATGGTGTCGATAGCAATAAAACATCGTTGCTAACTGAAATCGTACACATATAACTGATCCTCAAATATGAGTTGATAAATTATTTGATATAAAATTATCAAGATGAGAATATTTTAGAAAATAACTAATACAAGTTCTTATATAAGGCCATATTAAGAAATCAGAAAATTATACTCAGAAGACATGCATGTCTGTAATTTAATAGAATGAATAATGTAGTATGTCTGATTGATTATAGTTTGAGGCTTAATATAAATAATATGTTTTTAAAAGTTAGTTATTCTGGAGAAATTAACCCAAATTCGCCAAAAAACATCAAAGTAAGGGTTCATTAAATAATATGTTTTACAATAAGGGATTCATCATAATTTAGCTTCAGTACAAAAAGCAGCTTTCTCAACGATTTCATTGGGAAATATCTGTCCAAATAAAACTGTAGAATACTTGCATAGAGGAGTTTATACTATAGCATTTTATTTTTATTTACAAAAATCAAATAATAACCTACTATTATTTTTTTCTTTTCCATATATTTATATTGTTATTATACTATCATCGTTATCATTGTACAATATGGTCTTGGAAAGTATGAATTTATTGTTGATGTTACTTTACAAAACAGAGAATGGATACAGCAGCCAAGAAGCATTTCCTAGGTTACTCAGGTCACCGTCAGTTCCATTCTCCTGACCCAGCTCTTTGGTACCTCCTGTGAATATCATGATCCCTGATTGTAGCTGCAGCTTAATTATACAAAGCCTCAATAATAAGAAATTCAAACAGAATTAATTAAAAGAGAAAAAGATGATATATTTTTAAATAACAATGTCTAAGGAATTTCACAATCTCTTCAGAATCATAGCACAACAAGAGCTGATCCTCAGAATGATCACCCAAAGGAGATGTTAAATTTTGATCTGCAGCATTTATTAATTAACTCAGGAAAATGGAAAGACTGTATTTTGTGGAAGTTTTCAGGTGGCACCGATATTCGTGAGTGCTCAACTACTGAGAAACTGATCTCAAACCAATTTTACCAGTTCATCCCGATTTTATTCCTGCGCATTCCAGTGCATTTTCTACAGAAGATTGCAGATTCCTAGAGTGCAGCAACCATGTGGTCCTCATCGAGTGCTGTCATGATACCTGTGTGATGCGTACATGTCGTGATACCCATGTGATACGTACACGTCAGGATGCCTGTGTGAAACCGGGTGTCAGGATGCATGTGTGAGACCTTAGCATCGGGATGCCTGTGTGAGACAGGCGTGTTGGGATGCCTATATTTGTCCTTAATTCAGAAGCTCTCTTTGAGAATATTTACCTTTACATTCTAAGAAAATATAAGTACTTGTAATATTTGGGACATTCTTTACCTAAAAGGAAAAGAGTCTTATTAAATATATATCTCCTAAACTTAAAATAAGAGTAAGTGCATTCCTAGTTGTTTTTTTTTAATTTTTTTTTAAAGATTTTATTTATTTGCCAGAGAGAGAAACAGTGAGAAAAGGAACATAAGCAGGGAGAGTGGGGAGAGAGAAGCGGATTTCCTGCTGAGCAGGGAGACTGATGTGGGATCAATCCCAGGACCCTGGGATCATGACCTGAGCCGAAGGCAGATGCTTAACACACTAAGCCACCCAGGCGCCCACTAGTTGTACTTTTTAAATGAAATTTTTCAAACTAATAGGAATCTTTTTTTTTGGTAAAGATTTTATTTATTTATTTGACAGACAGAGATCACAAGCAGGCAGAGAGGCAGGCGGAGAGAGAGGGGGAAGCAGGCTCCCCACTGAGCAGAGAGCTCATCCCAGGACTCTAGGATCATGACCTGAGCGGAAGGCAGAGGCTTAACCCACTGAGCCACCCAAGCGCCCCTCCCCTCTTTGTTTTTATGGGGGGGAAAATCCTTCTCTTGATTTTATTTATTTTTTTAAGATTTTATTTATTTATTTGACAGGCAGAGATCACAAGTAGGCAGAGAGGTGGATGCAGGCTCCCCGCTGAGCAAAGAGCCGAATGCGATGCTAGATCCCAGGACCCTGGGATCATGACCTGAGCCGAAGGCAGAGGCTTTAACCCACTGAGCCACCCAGGCGCCCTAGGTACTTTTTTATATACCATCTACTGTCATCTCTCTGCAGTCAGTGATTGATTTAAGTACAAAGTGAAAACACAGCCAATTAATAAAAATCTCAAAACTAACTTTTTGTGTTATAAGAAGTTTAGACATATTCTGGAGATACGAGACCCATTCTAATATATAAATATATCAAATAGGTTGAATACCTCAAACTTATACAATGTTATAAGCCAATTACTTGAGCTTAGTAGTATGAATTTTCTTTTGGTATATCAGGAATGGCTAATAATTAGCTGTGAATGCAAAATAGAGTATCTGACCTCTGGGAGCTTATGTTTCTGACAGGATGTGTGGTCATATGTGAAGAAAACTGCACTTCCTCATAAATGTTATAGTGGCAAAGACAGCACTACAAGATTTCCCAAAATTTCCTTTCTGCTGAAGTAATGGGGGAAGATTTTAAGAGGTGGGAAGGATTTTTGTTGATCCTGGCAGTAACGAGTAAGGATTATACCTTTGTGGAGAGGGAGGAGGAGACCATTCTACCTACATAAGCAAGGTAAGCAAAGGCAGGGCGGCAGGTTGGTCACTTGTTGAGCTTTGATTGGTTTTAGCGGAAGGCTTGGGAGAGCAGCAAGAAGTGCTAAGTAGGAAGGATGGGCTACATGTGGGGAAGGCGATAAAGAAAAACTCCTCCTGGCAGTGCTAGAAGTTTCATTATTTGTTATCATGTTTTCCCATTTGTTCTGTGTACCTTTTTGGGGCCGGCAGAGTAATGCCTCCTCCTGTACCCCCCTCCAAAGATGTCAACTTTCTACTCCCTGGAACCTGTGACTGTGTTACCCACATAACGTGACAGGTCAAAGAGAAAGGCATTGTGTAGTAGGCTGAATAATATTCCCAAAGATGTGTCTAGGTCCTAATCTTTGGATCCTCTGAATGTTGCCTCATTGAGCCCTGTATGCGGTTGCAGGTGTCCTCATAAGAAGGAGGAAGAGGCTGTGTGAAGGAAGTCAGAGGAGATGCTAAGCTGCTGGCTTTGCTCATACAGGAAGGGGATGTGAGTCAAGGGTTGAAGGAAATGTAGCTATAGACACCAAAAACAGCAAGGAAATAGATATATTCTAGAGGTTCTAGAGGGAAAATAGCCCTGCTAACACCTTGACTTGAGCCCCTTAGGACTCATTTCAGATTTGTGGTCACCAGAAATGTTAAGAGGATAAATTTCCATTATGTAAGGCAACAAGTTTGTTGTAATTAGCCACAGAAGATTAATACATGTAAGGCATACATTGGGTGCTCATAAAGTCATTGGAAAGCCTGGACTGGTCTATAGTGGGCCTCTAGGAATGATTAACCTTAGGCTGCTATCAGAACACAAGAAGCTACTACCATAACTCTTGTCCAGTTGCCAGGAAACTCTTCTGCATGACAGCCTCAAAATTGAGGAAAGACCGTAGGAATATGTCTTCTGGTCATCACCTCTACTGGGACAACTGCCTCTTGACACACAGAGAGCTAAAAAATGGGCACAGGACTCTGCTACAGAAAAACCTGTTGGACTGCAGTAAGACTTTGCTGTCGGAGGAGGCGAGGAAAACAATACAGTCAGTCAAGAAGATGTCCCTCGCTGCATTTTCACTTTCCAGATACCTCAACCGTTTTACTGAACAGACTGGGAAATAAGAGGTTTTAGCTTTCCGGTTTTTACAGCAGTAAAAATTTAACCCAGAAAGATGAAGAGAAAAATCTTGAGTTTACCGCAAAGGGTTTGAGGTTATTTATAGACCGTTCTAGGCTCCATCATTCCCTATGTTTTTATAGAATTACTTTCTAAGCGGTATGAATTAATAAAATAAAGTCAGTTAATGCAATAACTTGGATTGAACAACTCTTGTTTAGGGAGCATCACATAATGACAAGATGGGCTAATACTAAAGGAAGGAAAAACTAGGCCCTTGCTCTTATGGAGAATATGTGCTTAATGCAAAATGGAACTGCTCCGTACATATGGTTAATATAGGATAAAGTATGTTCAGAAGTTCTGAGTGATAAAAATAAGTTGGACATGAATTCAAAGTCTTCATTTGGGAGGAGGGTTTTCAAAGCAGAGACTGTTTCTCTGAGAAGAGTAGAATATGCATTTCTGGATGATGGAGGACACAGCTTTTGTGCGGGATGGAAGCAGGAATAATTATAGTTATATGAGTGATTTTGGGTGGTTGGTTCACGAGTCTGTGTGGAGAAGTTTCAGGAAGGAAAGTGCTGAGGTTGATGTGGTTGCTAAGTAGCCAGGAAGCTCAAATTGAGGAACTAATTTTTCCTAGTAAAGTTGTTATGACTTATTAAGATCATTGGGATAAGCTGTGATAAAGGAAGTTAGGAAACAACACTACAACGTTATTTCGTGATGCTGAGATGGCATCCAAAGGGCAAAAGGCAACGCTCTCATCAACTCCTGATGAGGTTTGACTGAAAAGAGACCATGCCGCAGATATGCATGCAGCTCTCTTCCTTGTCTTTTTAAAGTACAATTAATATAAGAGATGGTTTAACAAGGCAGTACAGGGAAGTATAAAATAAAAAATAAAAGCCTCTCTCACACTCTATCTCATCTCTGGACCTTCTTTCTAAAGTTACTGCTGTTAGCTGCTTTTTATGTGTCCTTTTGGAAAGCCTTTCTCTGCCGTAAAGACCAGATACATGTACAAAATGGGATCATGGCATAGGCACAGTACTTACCCTGTTCACTGAGTTCCTTTAGTACCAACACATTGAGATCTAACCCATTCTTGGTAATGACCCCATGGAATCTCCTGGTGCAGTTTTCCTGGGATACATGCATCCAGTCCAATGCTGCAGGATTTTTATGCTGAACATTTGACCCATCTGTCTATCTACCTTTCTGAGCTCATCTCCTTTTCTCTCTGTGCTCATTCTGCTCCAGTCACACCAGACTCCTGCATGTTCTGCAAACACAAGAGTAGTAGTCCTGCTTGTGCAGGAGCATTCTTCTGCCTAGAATGCTCTTCCTTTAGGTATCAACTTGCTCCCTTCTTCTACACCTAAACTCACATTTTAACTTCTTGGTAAGACCTCATCTGTGGTCACACTGTTTAATATTATAATCCTGTCCTACTCCTATTCTACTTCCTTTTCAAATTTTTCTTCATGTAACACTTTACTGTCTAAAATATTACATACTGATTTATTTTGTCTCTTTTTTCACTGAAATATGTTTCATAAAGATAGCAATTTTTATGTTGTTACAGATACCTTTATGAATAAAGAATTGCTAGACATCTTATGTCCAGACAAGAAGGTTATCTTAAAATCTTATTTCTCTTTAATATTATTTATTGTTTAATCACATCCATGCTCTGGATATTTCCCTTTTGATTCTCAAATATCCCCTAAAATTATAGACTTTCCTTTGGCAAGTGTTACTTAAGTGTATATTCCTTTAAAATTCATAATCATAGGGATGCCTTGCTGGTTCAGTCAGGAGGGTATGTGACTCTTGATCTCAGGATTGTGAGTTAAAGCTCTATATTTGGTGTAGAGATTACTAAAAAAAATAAAACTTTAAAAAAGGAGGGGGGGGAAGCATAATCATAGCTCATGGTAGACACCAGTTTAAAAAGAACTGAATCAGTTGAGTAAATAAATCTTACATCTTCTCCTGATAGAGGGATAAAGTTAATGTAGTCCTACTTTGATAATTATTCTCAAACACCTTTTTTTAGGTAATACATGGCCTAGTGAGAGAAAATCATTTGATTGCACAAAAAAAGTTCTAATTGTAACTGAAATTGTTTTCTATGGCAGTTTAGATTCTGTGTACCCAAAATGAAAAGAAATAGTTATCTAAATGATGTAGATGATAACAGCTTTCAATGGACAGTGTTGTCCCAATATTAGGTAAGTAATAGTTTTGAGCATTATGACTGCAATAAATCCATATCACTTTCACTTCAGTTTTTTACACTTGCAAAAATTTGCCACAAATTTCGTCAGGAATCTTGGAATGACATAGCAGAATGCATAAGGAAATCTCTAACTCTTTTGATAGTAAGTGTTTTCAGAGCTCATAAATTCCTCCCCTTCATGGGAACATTTATGTTATTAATATTAAAAAATTTAGATTAAATTATTTTCATGGTAGCTTTGTATATTCTATTAAGCCATAGCAAATAGCAATAACATTAATATGTTAACTTTTATTTTTCAAATTGGCATCAATCTTAAGTATACTTTGGAGAACAAACATTCAAATAAGTTGATATCTCATAGAGTATGAGATGAGTAGATGTGTCCACTTCACAGGAGCAGGTATGGAGGGCTTATTTCATAGCATTAATTGAAACTATAGAATACAGTTGGAATGTAATATAATTGCAGAGATATAGTGTTCCCCAAAGAAGGGCCTATACCAAGCCGTTTATCATCCATAATCAAGATGGAAAGAAGTTGTAATGTATTGTGATACCGTCCTTCAGTACCCATGATTAAGTTACATGAAAATGGCACAAAGACCAGGAAACCAGCTAGACATTCACCAGAGGCATTTATTTTCAGCTCTCTCTTCGAGAGCTCCAGTTGATTTCCGTCAATTAGTGAATATTTCATTATCTAGTATTCTATGATTTTTAATAAAACAATCCTTTTTAAAATAGTGATAGCAAATATGTGAATTATATTTTTAATTGGAAAAATAATGAGCTTGTACTGGTAAGCTATTTCTTATATGTTCTGTGCTTTCACACTTAATAGTTAATTATTTATAAATTGATGGCTGGAGAATTCTTTCTCATTTGATGTCTTTGTAATTTTTGAATAGTGTTAGATGTTGAGTGAGAAACTAATTATAAAATAAATGTAGTTATTCATTATATATGGCCACTAAAAAATTAATATTAGCCTGTTAAAGCCTCTGGTCAGTTTTTCTCAATACTGAATTCTAATGAACACTGTAAACTCACAATTTTTCATGAATTTATATGCAGTTATAACCTCAGTGAAATTATGTATATATATTTGTTTATCAATAATTATATAGCTTCTGTTCTGTGCGAGGTAATACACCAAGGACTGAAGGTATCAACATGGAATAAGATACTTCTTCCTCACTGAGCATTGTAACCTTGATAATTGTTCCCTAAGAGGTCCACATCCGAATCCCTGGAATATGTGAATGTAACCATATATGGTTAAAGACTTTGTAGATGTGAACACACTAAGCATCTTGGGAATATCCTGGGGTTATTTGGATGTGTTGAGGTGGATCCACATGCAGTTATGTTTATCCTTGTAAGATGTAGGTATAGGGAGATTTGACACAGATGTAAGAGGAGAAGACAGTGTGATAATGGAGGCAGTGATTGAAGTTATATGAGTGCCAGCCAGGGAATATGGCCATCACCAGGAACCCGGAAGAAGCAAGGAACGGATTCTCCCCTAGTAGATATAGAAGGAGCCGAGCCCCTTGATTTTGGCCCAGTTATACTGATTTCAGACTTTTAGACTCCAGAAATGTGAGAACATAAACATGTGTGGTGTTTTTAATTGCCATATTTGTGGTAATTCATTGCAGCAGTCACAGGAAGTGAATATCCTGGGTACTCAACATTTAATGAAAGAGACAAACACAAAAAACGAATAATGATGGTGCAAGGAAAACCCTAGCAAAGGTATACAGGAAAGGAAATGGGAATACAGAGGTGGACCATTAGCTCTGGCAGATCAGGTTCTTTAAAGCTACTTAGAAGATGTGAACTGAGGCTTGAAGTAAAAATAAGAGTTTTCAAACCAAGAAGAAGGCAAAAATGCAGAAACAAACCAACAAAAAAAGCATGATGAGCTTTATAATACAAAACTATACTTGGAAATGTATATTTTATTTCAGGAAATATTAAACCCTAAAGTAATTTTCATTGATTTTTAACATTTTGATTCATTATATTTATCAAAGAAGAGTACGAGGCATAAATAAGTCACAGGAATGAAAAAGTACAGTGTAGGGAATATAGTCAATAATTCTGTAATAGTTTTGTTGTGTGACAGATGGTAACTGCACTTAGACTAGTGAGCATTGTGTTTGTAATTGTTCAATCACGATATTGGACAGCTGAAACCAATATATGTCAGCTATACTTCAATTAAAATTTTTTAATTTTTTAAATAATGAAAGTTTATGAGGAAAAGAAGAGTGTAGGGCTATGAAACATTCTTAGGAAGAGTAGTATCATATATATATATACACTACAAGTAATAAAAATAGTCTACTGTTATGAAAGTAGAGAATAATTTATAATTTCATGACATTGCCAATAGCCGAGGGTTTTGGAGGCGTTATTGCATGGAGATTTTGATTACAAGATCTCAACTGTGCCATAGATTTATCAGTTGGAGAGAGAGAGATAATTTATTCTAGTTAGACAAATAATTACCAGCCCCTCAATTCATAAAAAAAACAAAGCAACAGTTTAAAAGATTTTTTTCTCTTCTCTTTTTCCATTTTATTTGGATTAGTAAGAACTTTGTTTAAAAGTTTTTGGCCAGGTGAAAAACAGAGAGGTTATTTCTCTGTATTCTCTTGTCAAAATTCACCAATAGAAGTATTGAGGTTAGCTGAACAAAACATCTGATATTGTGTTGGAGACCCCTAGAAATTTTGCAGGCTGGACAGAATTTGGATAAGTTTTGATATCTATTTTCAAAGTTGTTATAAACGCTTTAGAGAAAATGGTAAAGAAAAGATGTTGCAAACCAAATGGAGATTTACTATGACATGTATCAGGTATCAGTGATTTGGCTATGAGAACAAGGAGGGGAAGACAAATAAATTATAATACAAAGGAAAATTCGATGGTCCAGGAATGACAAGAAAAGTAAAAGTAAAAAGGCGGCTATTGATTTTAGTTCTTTTCCCAGAGCCAAGAAACTGGATTAACTGATCACTAGATACTGAGAATTTCATTCCAACTTTCTTCACAGCATTCGGCATTATCAGACTTTTCAGTTTTGTAGGAAAAATGCCAAGTACTGGTACTTTCCAGAGCAGCAGGGAAGAAAAATTTTTAAATGATGTTTTAACCATATTCATTAGGCTTCCTGTGGAGGCCCAACACTTGCTCCCCACCTCAGCATCTCCAGGTCACCTGAGAGCCAAGGAACTCACAACCCCTCCCCAGACCTTCCTGGCTTCTGGCCCAAACACGGTACATTGAGCCAGGTCTACACTCCAGTTAAAAATAGGCTTGCAAACTCAGCCAGTCAGGGAAGTCTCAATTCACGTATTATTTTGGGAGAGGGTTTTCTGGGATAATTGCCTCCAATACAGTCTAAAATACTTTGCTATTAAAGTAAATAGACACAGAACTGAGAGGGAGATTCGAATTCATTTAGACAGATGGCAATATTCTGTTTGTTTGTTTTTATGAGTGGTCCAAGAGAGCTTCCTTGTTGATAAAATGTTAAAAAATATTTTATTCATGTGCACAGTAATTATGCTTAAATGATGCTTAAATGTAGTTGAGGCAATTCTCTCTCTCACTATTCCTATAAGCATTGTTTCTTTTATCCCCAGTATGTATCACCGGGATGCCTATAAATACAATCGATACAATAGTATGGTAACCCATAGGAACAATACATGTATAATATTCACTCACAGAAATATTTGTTTATTTATTTTTAAAGATTTTATTTATTTGACAGAGGGAGAGAGCACAAGCAGGGGGGTAGCAGACAGAGGGAGAGGGAGAAGCACACTCCCCACTGAGCAAGGAGTTGGATGTGGGGGCTTGATCTCAGGACCCTGTGATCATGATTTGAGCCCACCAGGTGCCCCAGAAAGATTTATTTTAAATATTTTACAATTTCTTCTTCTCACCTTACTATAAAACAAAAGATTTCTATATCCTAAAAATATATGCAATTCTTAGTTTTCTAATCACATATCCAAATATGTCATGTACACTGGTAATGTCATCTGTATACAGAGATGTATACCTTACCATCAATTTTCAAGGGTATTTTACGATTTATTTATTTGAGAGAGAGAGAGAGAGAAACAGTTGAATGTCTACATCATTGCTTTTTTTTAAGTATATAAGATGGGATTGGCTTTTTTCTAATTCTGTAGCTTTTTTTTTTTCCCCTGTGCATCTGGAAGAAGGAAAATAGGGTTTTTATTTTTCTAAGAGGAAAATGGTATGTTCTGGTAATTAATCAGAAGACTTTGCTAACCTTGGCACCTTTTCGACATTAGGTAGTCACCTTAGGAGAGTGAAGATTTTGATTGACTCAGTTGTCACCATCTAAATTCAAAAACACACTCTTGTAAAAGCAAACAAAATCATTTGGAAATAGACTCATTGGAAACTCAGAAGATCGATTTGGGTTTTGGGCAGTCATACAGAACGAGATCTCTTTTCACTTTTTGCTACTTTCACAGATAGATTGGGAATGCTTCAAGTGATTATTTAATGAGGTTGCTTCCTAGAAGAATGTAGAGCAGAACAGTCTTTTTTGGCGCATAGACATTTCCTATTATACTCCCTACTATGACCAAATTCCAAAATCAACATTCCTCTTTTGTGGTGAGAGTGGAAATGTTAATGCCTCATAATCAAAGCTATCACATAGCTGAGCATATTGTACTTTTAGGAATTGTGACTTCACCTGCTGTCAGCCAGATTCTCTTATTACTAATAGATACTTTTCCCCAAATTTCATTTTATTTACTCTTCATAATAGAATCTGTCTCTAATTTTTTAAGGATAATTGAAAAAAATTAAGTAGTTCTTCTAATCAAGTTTGCGTCATTTCACATTTCATACTCTTTATAAGAAAATCCATCGTGGATCTATATATTCTACTAACATCACATTTTCCACTCTTCTGTTTTGAACTACAATATAGTTTATTTCTTGAAGTTTTGCTTTCACAAGTGTAATTTTGTCTTTGCATAATATGAATTCTTAGTACTATACAGTCACATTTCTTTTGTTCATATAGCAGATAATTCTTGCTAGAAAAGCAGGTTGTAGTCTATTTCTTAAAGAGTGTAGAAAGAAATAGAAAATCTAAAGAAGCATATTGAGCATCCCTTGATAGTTTGAAACTAGTAAGCCCTCTTCCTTTATTGCTTCCCTCCATTTGCAGAGGATTGGTAAAAAAAACTCTTATTTCTGTCCCATGGATATATATATTTCCTAATTAGTGATATGCTGTGTTTTTTAAATCAATAGGTTTTAAAAATAATTAATGGAATAAGTCTGTATCTTAAAGACAAAGGCTCATGAATATAGCTTGAAAATGCTCTTTCAGGAGAAAGATTGCTTCCCGTTTTTTTTTTTTTTTATTTGTTTTGCTCATTGAGATATAGTAAACGTAAAATAAAATTCAGAATTCTGGGAGGGGGCCAAGGTGGTGGAGGAGTAGAGGACCCTATTTCATCCAGTCCCCTGAATTGAGCTGGATATCCACCAGACCACTCTGAACACCCATGAAATCAGCCTGGGATGTAAAAAGGTATATCAGGATCTGTACCAACAGAATATGTCCGGTGGCCAATTTCAGGTATGAAGCAGGAGACACAATTCTGCCGGCAGATACCTGAAGATAAACAGAAGGGAGAAGGAGCCTCCATGAGCACTGGCATCCAGAAGGTGAAATAACACAGGAGCACAAAAGCATCCCATGCTGGGTACCAGGCACAGACTCGCAGACTGGTAGCCACCGAGGAAGGACTTTAGGGCAGCCCCTCCAGACTGAACCCTGGAGCTGCAGGGGCACAGATGGGAATTGGGAGCAGCTGGCAGTTTTAGAAGCCCAAAAGGCAGAGACATGCCAGGACCTGGAAGCAAGGGCTAGGAGTGCTGTTGTGGGGTACACAACCCAGGACGCTGCAGTTTTCAGCAGCACAGACAAAAAAACGGAGTCAGTATGGCCTGGAAGGCCTTCTGGAGAACAGACTGCGATCTCTGTGTTCTGAGACAGAAGATTGGATATGGTCACTTCTGCTCTGACTCTTGGAAGAGACATGAAAAGCCACCAAGGAAAGCTGCCAGAGAACAAAAGCCCCCCAAAACTGGTTCTCACTGAGCCTATCCCCCCCACAGGGGGCAGGGCAACTTTGCCCAAACAGGGTTGCATAAGTAACAGCACCACAGGCCCCTTACCCCAGAAGACAGGCTGAAAGAACAAGAGGCCAACAACCCTAAGGTCCCTATAAAATGGGGTGCATCTTGCTTGGGTTGTGGTCCATGATTTGGACTCTGTACATCCTCTCAACCACCTCTCACCAGAATGACTAGGAAGACGACCCCCCAACAGAGGAATAAATTCAGAGACCGACCTCTGCCACAAAACTAATGGATATGGACATAAGCAAGATGTTGGAAATGGACTTCAGGGCAATGGTTATGTAGACAATAGCTAGGTTGGAGAAAACCGTTAATGGCAACATAGATTCTCTAAGGGAATAAGTGAGAGCTGATCTGGCAGAACTTAAAAATGTTATCAGTGAGATCCAATATAATCTAGATACTCTAACAGCTAGGCTAAATGAAGCAGAAGAATGAATTAGTGATCTAGGAGACAAACTGATAGTAGAGAAGGATCAGGAGGAGGCCTGGAACAAACAGCTTAGAGTCCATGGAAACAGAATTAGAGAAGTAATGACACCATGAAATGTTCCAATCTCAGAATTATTGGGATCCGTGAGGGGGTGGAGAGAGAGAGAGAAAGAGAGAGAGGACTAGAAGATATAGTTGAGCAAATCCTAGCTGAAAATTTACCTCATCTACAGAATGAAACAAGTGTTCATGTCCTAGAGGCAGAGGGAACACCCCCCAAGATCCAGAAGGGCAGACTGACCCCCCCCCCCCCCCCGCCCGTATGTGATAGTGAAACTCACCAATCTTAAAACCAGGGAAAACATCTTAGGGCAGCTAAGGGGAAAAAGATTTCTTATGTACAGAGGGAGGAACATCAGAATAATGTCAGACCGGTCCACAGAAACCTGGCAAGTCAGAAAGGGCTGGCAAAACATATTCAGGGTACTAAATGAGAAGAACATGTTGCCAACAATACTTTATCTGGCAAGGCTGTCACTCAGAGCGGATGGAGAGAGGAAGAGCTTCCAGGACTGGCAAAAACTGAAAGAATATATGACTACTAAGCTGGCCTGGCAACAAGTATTAAGGGGTTTCTATAAAAGAAGAAAGACCCCTCAGAGTGATACTGAGCAGAAATTTACAGAGACAATCTATAGAAACAAGGATGTCACAGACAACATGATGAAAATAAAAATGTATCTTTCAATAATCACTATCAACATGAACGGCCTAAATGCTCCCATAAAACAGCACGGGGTTGCGGATCAGATAAAAAGACAGGACCCATCCATATGTTGTCTACAAGAGACTCATTTTGAACCTAAAGATAGATCCAGACTGAAAGTGAAGGGTTGGAGAACCATCTTTCATGCCAGCGGACCTCAAAAGAAAGCTGGGGTAGCAATTATCATATCAAACAAATTAGATTTTAAGCTAAAGACTGTGGTCAGAGATGCAGAAGGACACTACATCATTCTTAAAGGGTCTATCCAACAAGAAGATCTAATAATTATAAATATCTATGCCCCCTCCATGGAAACAGTCAACTACATAAGCCAACTGTTAATCAAAATAGAGACATATTGATAATAATACATTAATTATAGGGGATCTTAACACTTCACTCTCTGCAACAGGCAGATTATCTGAACAGAAAATCACAAAGAAACAAGAGCTTTGATGACACTCTGGACCAGATGGACCTCATAGATGTATACAGAACATTCTACCCTAAAACAATAAATACTCATTTTTCTCGAGTGCACGTGGAACTTTTCTTCAGAATAGACCACGTACTGGGTCACAATTCAGGTCGCAATCGAAACCAAAAGATTGAGATTATTCCCTGCATTGTCTCAGACCACAGTGCTTTGAAACTAGAACTTAATCACAAGAAAAAGTTTGGAAGAAATTCAAACACTTGGAAGCTAAAGACCATCCTGCTCAAGAATGTTAAGGTCAATCAGGAAGTCAAAGAAGAACTTAAACAATTCATGGAAACCAGTGAGAACAGAAACATAACAGTCCAAAACCTATGGGATATGGCAAAGGCAGTCCTAAGGGGGAAGTACATGGCCATCCAAGACTCAATCAAAAAAATAGAAAAATCCTGAATACACAAACTCTTATTACACCTTAAAGAACTGAAGAATGAACAACAAATTAAGCCTAACCCATGCACAAGAAGGGATATAATTAAGATTAGAGCAGAGATCACTGAATTAGAACCCAGAGATACAGTAGAATACATCAAAGAAACTAGAAGCTGGTTCTTTGAAAGAATTAATAAGATTGATAAACCACTGACCAGACTAATCCAAAAGAAGAGAGAAAGGACCCAAATTAATAAAATTATGAATGAAAGGGGAGACATCATGATTAACACCAAAGAAATAGAAACAATCAACAGAAATTACCAACAGCTATATGCCAATAAGTTAAGCAACCTAGAAGAAATGGATGCATTCCTGGAAACCTATAAACTTCCAAGACTGAAACAGGAAGAAATTGACAACCTGAATAGACCAATAACTAGTGACGAGATTAAAGTAGTGATCAAAAACCTCCAAAAGATAAGCGTCCAGGACCTGATAGATTCCCTGGAGAAGTCTACCAAACATTCAAAGAAGAAATAATACCTATTCTGAAGTTCTTTCAAAAAAAAAAAAAAAAAAAAAAGCAAAACTTCCAGACTCTTTCTGTGACACCAGCCTTACCTTGATCCCCAAACCAGACAAAACCCTATCATAAAGGAGAATTTCAGACTAATATCCCTGATGAATATGGATGCCCAAATTCTCAACTAGATCCTAGCCAATAGGATCCAACACTATGTTAAAGAGATTATCCATTACGACCAGGTGGGATTTATCCCTGGGATGCGAGGGTGGTTCAACATTCACAAATCAATCAGTGTGATAGAACAAATTAATAAGAAAAGAGAGAAGAACCACATGGTCCTCTTAGTTGATGTAGAAAAAACATTTGACAAAATGCAGAGTCCTTTCCTGATTAAAACTCTTCAAGGTATAGGGATAGAGGAAACATTCCTCAACTTCATAAAATCCATCTATGAAAAACCCACAGCAAATATCCTTCTCATTGGGGAAAAGCTGAGAGCCTTTCCCTTAAGATCACAAACACGACAAGGATGCCCACCTCTCACCACTGTTGTTAACATAGTACCAGAAGTCCTAGCAAGAGCAATCAGACAACAAAAAGAAAAAGTACTCAGATTGATAAAGAAGAAGTCAAACTCTCTCTCTCTCATCTCTTTGCAGATGACATGATACTTTATGGGGAAAACCCAAAAACTCCACCCCAAAATTGCTAGAACTCATACAGCAATTCAGTAATGTGGCAGGTACAAAATCAGTGTGCAGAAATCAGTTGCTTTCTTATACACTAACAATGAAAATGTAGAAAGGGAAATTAGAGAATCAATTCCATTTAGGTAGCACCAAAAACCATAGGATACCTTGGAATAAACCTAACTAAAGAAGTAAAGGATCTATACTTGAGTAACTACAGAACACTCATGAAAGAAATTGAAGAAGACACAAAAAGATGGAAAAGCATTCCATGCTCATGGATCAGAGGAATAAACATTGTTAAACTGTCAATGCTAACTAGAGCAATCTATACTTTCAATGCCATCCTGATCAAAATACCATTGGCAGTTTTCAACATACTGGAACAAACAATCCTAAAATTTTGTATGGAACCAGAAAAGACCCTGAATCTCCCAGAAAATGTTGAAAAAGAAAAACAAAGCTGGGGGGAATCACATTGCCTGATTTCAAGCTATATTACAAGGGTGCGATCACCAAAACAGCATGGTACTGGCACAAAAACAGACACATAGATCAATGGAACAGAGTAGAAAGCCCAGATAGGGACCCTCAACTCTATGGTAAATTAATCTTCGACAAAGCAGGAAAAAATATCCAATGGAAGAAAAGACAGTCTCTTCAATAAATGGTGCTGGGAAAACCGGACAGCTATATACAGATGAATTAAACTGGACCATTCTTTTACACCATACACAAAGATAAACTCTAAAGATGAATGACCTCAATGTAAGACAGGAATCCATCAAAATCCTAGAGGAGAACATAGGCAGTAATCTCCTTGACATCAGCCACAGCAACTTCTTTCAAGACACATCTCCAAAGGCAAGGGAAACAAATGCGAAAATGAACTATTGGGACTCCATCAAGATAAAAAGCTTCTGCACAGCAAAGGAAACAGTCAACAAAACAAAGAGGCGACCCACAGAATGGGAAAAGATATTTGCAAATGACAGTACAAAGGGCTGATATCTAAGGTCTATAAAGAACTCAAACTCAACACCCAAAAAACAAATAATCAAGTCAAAAAATGGGCAGAAGACATGAGCAGACACTTCTCCAGTGAAGACATACAAATGGCTAACAGACACATGAAATAGTGTTCATCATTAGCCATCAGGGAAATTCAAATCAAAACCACATTAAGATACCACCCCACACCAGTTACAATGGCAAAAATTAGCAAGGCAAGAAACAAATGTTGGAGAGGATGTGTAGAAAGGGGAACCTCTTACCCTGCTGGTGGAAATGCAAGTTGGTGCAGCCACTCTGGAAACAAATGTGGAGGTTCCTCAAAAAATTAAAAATAGAGCTACCCTATGACCCAGCAATTGCACTACTATTTACCCCAGAGATAGATTTAGTGAAAAGAAGGGCCGTTATGCACCCCAGTGTTCGTAGCAGCAATGTCCACAATAGCCAAACTGTGGAAAGAGCCAAGATGCCCTTCAACAGATGAATGGATAAAGAAGATGTGCTCCATATGTACAATGGAATATTACTCAGCCTTCAGAAAGGATGAATACCCAACTTTTGCATCAACATGGATGAGACTGGAGGAGATTATGCTGAGTGAAAAAGTAAAGCAGAGAAAGTCAATTATCATATGGTTTCACTTACTTGTGTAACATAAGGAATAGCATGGAGGACATTTGGAGAAGGAAAGGAAAAAAGAAGGGGGTGGAATTAAAGGGGGAGATGAACCATGAGAGACTGTGGAATCTGAGAAACAAACTGAGGGTTTTAGAGGGGAGGGGTTTGGGGGAATGGCTTGGCCCAGTGATGGGTATTAAGGAGGAAATGTATTGCATGGAACACTGGGTGTTATATGTAAACAATGAACCTTGGAACACGGTATCAAAAACTAATGACATACTGTATGGTGACTAACATAACCTAATAAAAATCATAATTTTTAAAAAAGGAAGAAAAAATTCAAGATTCTTAGTTGTATAGTTCTGTGCATTTTGGGAAACACACAGTCATGCTAGAAAATATTTATGTTTATCCCCAAAAGTTTCGTCATGCCTGTTCCTAGTCAGTTCTGTCTTCCCACATCCAGACCTGGCAAGTGCTGATCTGTTCCAATAGTTTTGCTTTTTCTAGGATGTCATATAAAATTGTACAATATGTAGCCATTTCGAATCTAACTTCTTTCATGTAGCATAATGCCTTTGAGATTTTTCCATGTAGAACTGTGTCACTATTCCATTGCTTTTAATAAGTAGTACTCCAGGTGTGGAATATCACATTCATTTATCTACTTGCCTTATAAACTCTTTCACTGTTAATAATTATGTTATTATTATTAAAATTTAGCTATTATTTAAAAGTACTTACTATGTGCCAGGTACTCTGGTAGACTTTTTACATAGCTTTTATAATTTAGTGCTATAAATCATAACATAGTACTGTAGGTCATAACATAGTACATCTTTGAAATCTAGTTTATGTGTGTGTATGTATATATGCAACTACTATAGAGGTTAATAGTCCTGACTCTAGAGCAAGACTGCCTGGGTTCTGATCCCACTTTAGCCATTTATAATGATCAACAGGAACTTTTAAACACTGGTAATGGGAGTAGAAATTAAAGTCTTTGAGAAATAATTTTAGATGTTATTTTGTTTTTTAAAAAAAGAGTTGAACATTAACATACAATATGACCGCAAGTCCAAATCCTAGGTATGTTACCAAATAGAAATTCTAGTATATGTGCTTTAAAAATTTTATATAAGAATGTTCATAGCAGTGTTGTTTGTGTTTTATATGTATGTATATAAAAATATATAAATATATAGTATATACATATATATAGATAGAATTATATATATTGTGTTATATCACATTATAGACCAGTCAAAATTAATGAGATGGATGAATCATAGTTACTTAATGTTGAATAAAAGAAGTCACAGAAGGCTAGCCATACTATGAATCCCTAAAATCTCAAAAGTGAAGCAGCATTTAAACAAGGTGTTGTTTAGAAATATGCATACAGGTAATAAATTGCTCTTTTTAAGGCAAAGGATTGATTAACAAACAATACAGGTAGGTTATACCACTATGGGGAGGCAAGAGAATGTTGGAGAATGGAACATATTGAGTGTAACCATATTGGTAATTTTATATTCCTAAATAGTGGCAATGCAGGAGTTTGGTTAATTATTATACCTTATAACATATGAATTTACATGTTATATGTATGTTGTATGTATCAAACATTACATAAAACTTTGAATTATTGAAAGAAAACATTTTGAGGCTGAAGAGAAATAACAAATCAACCTAGCATGACATTTTTGTCCATGTAGTCAAACAGTAAATAAAAGAAAATCCTGAGGCTGCATCATTAAAATACTACTCAGCATTACGTCCCTAGAGCTGAAGTTATTTGAGAATACTTAAAACTGTTTCTACCTCCGCAAAAACAACAACAAAGCTGTGTTTCTACCTCAGCCTTAAAGTACAGCAAGGATAGCTGGATACCGTACTCTAGACACCTTTCATGCTGTGTGCCCTCCTGGTGTAGTTTCCTCACCAAAGTGTTCCATAGAAATAAACTTTGGTGTGCTGATTTTCTTTGTTTTACAGTCTCTTTGAAGCAGAAAACTGAACTTCTTTTGAAAGGCTTTGGTCCTAACTAGAGAGTTGCATTGCTGTTTGTCAGGCAGTGCTCTGACACATGAAGAAAAACAAGCAAATCAAATCTGTAAATAGGTAGACAGCTTTATGAAACACAGACCAGTGACCCTTGGATCTCAGAGCATCAATGTTGTAAAACATTGATGCTTTGTGACAAGTTTTGCATGGGCTTTGTTTATCTACAATGAATCCATATTGAATTAACATCAAACTATATGCAAAAGAAAGCACTGGTGATACTTCAGTGCTTGGCACACATTCAAGGTATTATAAATGAATATTTACCCTATTAATTAGCTAGGAGTTGTGTGGTCACTAAATATTTTATTTTCTGTTGGGGTAAACTCCTTTGAAGAGGGGAGGGTATAATGTAAACTTTATTGACATAGTCTCTGTTAGTAAGAGGCAGCAGTGGACCTCTGTCCCAAGACATTTGACTGAACACACACAGTATCACTTACCTCGCCTCACTTACAAGCACAGCAAAGCAAGAGCAGCAGAGTATCTATTTGAAGATCTCACAGTACCCATTTTCGTATTTTCCACTAGTTCAGGATGGACAGTACCATATGGCTTCCACATTAGTGGACCTGTTACTAATAAACGAGGGCTGATGTGTAATTACGTTTTCAGTGATTCATCTGTGAAACACCCTGGGTTATTTTACATGGAAGCATCTGGTTCACATGTGTACAGTGGTTATTTTGTGGTGATTGACATCTGTATTCTTCTAATGAAGTCCTCGTTACGCAGATGTGAGCTATTGCTTTATTTTTTACGTAGACAAAACCTGCATTTAAAAAATCCTTACCTTGACCCCAAATATGAACATTTCAGTGTCCTGCATGCACACACACACACACACACACACACACACACACCCTCGTACTGTGGCACTGTGACTGGAACATAATATAAATATTTCATGTGTGCAGTGTATGTCAGTTGTTGAGCAGATGCGTGTAGGTACCTTTATCTCTTTTTATGTTTGTTTACACTGGGACATCTGTTTTAGATTGTAAGCTCAAAGAGGGTAGTGACCATGGCAATTTAATATTATTCAGACAGTGCCCAGTAAAGCATAAGTCCCTTTCAAATGCTTGCTAAGTACTTGTCAGTCAAGATGGTGACGTTAATGACTTTAAGGAAAAATAGAACTTATAATCTGACTATAAACACCTTTTGTACTTTAAGAAATATTTACTGGAAATGGCTCTGCTTTCAACTTCACACATTATAATTAGGCAGGTAACACAAAAAACTGTGTTGCTTTGAGCAGAATTAGTTTGCCTTGTTAGAATGATTCTCTAGTGGTATGTGAGAAGAGGTTTTAAAAAGGCTGACTTCAAGGCAGGTTTCATGAAGCTTGCAACATGTTGGCTGAGCCTTCTACTGTAGGTAGAATTTGGGCACATAGTAGTGAAGAAGACATTTGAGGCAAAGGGAAAGAGGTGTTGGTTAAGAGCATGGAGGAGGCCAGCAGATCTGGGTTCAAGTCCTGCCTTAGCCATTTATAAATTGTGAGAACTTAGGCAAGTGGGTCATATATGTAAGGTTTTGGTTTCTCATTTGGAAAATAGAGACCATAACAAGACATAGGCTTATTGTGACAACTGCATGAATAAGGAACTTAACACAGCACCTGGTTTAAGGAGAACATTTAATAAATGTTAACTGTTAGTCTTGGTGACAGATGAGCAACTTTGAATAGACTTTCAAAAGAATTTTGCATGTTGAATTAAAAAGAGAAAGCCTTGGAGGACAGATCCGGGTTATATGTGAAGCTTTGAAACTTCTAGTTAGAATTTTTATTTGCATCCAGAAAGGTCAAGGTCCTCTTTTAAAAAGTCATCTTTATACCTCTTAAATTATTCTCTTCAATTACATGTGTGGCAGAATGACATCAGAGTATAATTACATATACTTGGATTAAAATATTGGTATCACAAGAAATAAGACACTTTTCAATACATATGTTATCTTTATCTTTTAATCCTTTTGCTTTGTCTTTGCATACTAAGTTTAAAAACATTGTCAGATCTGACTCTTCCTGAATCCCATGGAAAATCTCTCTTTGCCTTATTTCCAAATTAATAATAACCATTTAGTTAATGTATAAGAGAGCGAGTTTAGCCCACACCTAAACAACAGACGTAAAACATTCCTGTAATCAGTCATATGGCCATATCCAATTTCCCTAAGAAAAACGAACAAAAAATAGTGTGTATAGTATGTATGAAGTCTATGTCTGATGTGTAATATCAAAACTTTATGATTGGAAACCAAGGAGTAAGGTAGTCTTTAAGGAGAAACCTAAGGAGTGTCTGATCTTTTTCAGGAATATCTGATCTTTTTCTGTTTGGTAATATACAAGTATTTTAATGAATACTCCGTTCACTTCCCAAGGTTTTAATCGTTTTATTTCCTGGGTTTATATTGATAGTTACTGTGGTCGTTGCTCCCATTAACATTTTTATCTCTATGTAGTATTTTGTCTATGGCAAAAATCACATTATTTCAAAATGGAACTTTCATTAAAAAATAATTTAATTTTTAGGTAGTTAAAAAGCATATATGCTACTCTCTTGGTTGTAAGCTTTACTTCCCCCTTTAGCATTCTTAAGAGTAAGAACTAAGAGGAACTGCAGTGTTATAATAAACCATTTTCAATTAGAAGTAAATAGAACTGTTACCTGAAGAGCTAATGCTTCTAGGTAGTCCTAGAAGGAGTATTCAAGGATGTTCATTGAAATTTGACTTGTAATAGGAATTTAAATTGTTTATAATTTTTTACTGTGAATGGGGAGTCAGTTATGGTACCTCGCTGTAGTGGAATATACTGTGAGACCATTAAAAATGATTATGTAGGGCCATAATTACTGACAAGGAAAGATAATCCCTAGCAAATTAAGAGAAATGAGATATAAAGTATTTTTCATAGTATAATTATTTTTAAAAGACTGTATTTTATATGTATATATGTATAAGGTGTGTGTATATAAATCCAAAAATGATATACACTAAAATATTAACAGGTGAATGGACAGAGGACAAATTTTATTTTTATTCTATTTCTCTGAAGTTTTTGAAGTGTTTGTAATATGCATATACTTTATATACCAAAAAGTAAATATTTTGTTGCTGTTGCTTGCACCCACTGGGATTGATACAGGAATCAGAATCTCTGAATTTGAAAACCAAGTCATCTTAAGAAGTGATTTGGGAAATTCATAATTTCTTCTTACCAAATGTTTATTTCAAGTAGTAACTCTTTCACTGTAAGGAATATTTATTTGATTCAACATCCAAAATAAATTAAGAGGAGGGGAGTAATACAGAAATTTTTTATTCATGTCTTTGGATAAAACCTAAAAGTTACACTAAAGTCTTCTGTCCTGGTATAATACTTAGATTTTGGACCTAAAAACATTCAGATGTTGAAGTAGCCTTTTAAACTCCCCTTTCCCCCAACCTAAATGTTGGATATTCAGATTCGGTTTGTCTAGGTACCTAATAGTGTTTAGTATTATTTTAATAAAATTCCTATGAATATGATTAGTGTTTCCCTTAAATAGTCAGTATTCTGATACAGCATTCAATTCCATTTCTTTATGAAAAATGTTGCTTAATGAAAGAGAACAGTTTTGACTGTTATGAATAAGAATTACTTTTAATCATTAGCAGCCAAGTATAGCTTTAAGAGTTATTGGAAATTACCATGCAGTAAACATCAAACAGCATTTTATGTGTAACATGTTAATTTTTATGTATATAACTGGAATTACAAATAAGCCTTTTGTAAGGAAAGATATGTTCCTGACATCTGGATTCGAAACTTAAAATATTTTCTAATCTTCTAAATCAGTTTTTTATGTGCTTCATCACAGCATAGTATACTTAATTCTTTAAATTTTTTGTTCACTAGAGATTTTCAGAGTTTGGAGTTATGGTTTCCTGATTCACCTCAGAGGCTAGTACAGTGCCTTACATTAAGAAAATACTGGTTGAAGTGAAAAAAGTGTGAAAAACAGGTTTTTATAGTTGTGTTGACTATTTTTGTCATTATTACTTTCTAATAGTTTGTTCCTCATAGGTTAAGTAGTTTTAATGGAAGGACCTGAGGAAATCTGTTATTTCTAACAGTTCTAAAAATTGTGTCCTGAGTTTTAGTTAAAAATAAACTTTTTCAAAAAAAGATTTTATTTATTTATTTGACAGACAGAGATCATAAGTAGGCAGAGAGGCAGGCAGAGAAAGTGGGGAAAGCAGGCTCCCTGCTGAGCAGAGAGCCCGACATGGGGCTCGATCCCAGGACCCTGAGATCATGACCTGAGTCGAAGGCAGAGGCTTAACCCACTGAGCCACCCAGGTGCCCTAAGAACAAACTTTTAAAAGAGAATAACTCTTTCCTTAGTTTCAGATGTCCTGTATGTGTTAAACTATACCTAGACAACCATGATTCCTGCCTTCTAGAAACTTATAATCTTACAAATAGGATTTTTATTGCCCCTTTTAGTCACTTCCAGAGTTCTTGGAGAAAAACGTCCACTGATAAAACAGGAAATATCAAACATCCTTTTTCTTTTATAGTATGACAGACGAGCCTCTTTTTACCAAGACAATAAAAGAATACACTGTGAAAGCAGTTTAAATGAATTAATTTTAAATATTCTCTGTTTACCCATCCATAACATTTTGAGGGGAATTTGGAGGTTATATATATTTTAAGGGAAATTATGATCAGACTTTAGAATCTAGATGAATGTTTTTTCATGCATGTTTGTAGCCTGTTCAGTTTTCATGCTTATATTTTGGGACTGCTTGTGAATTTATGGATGACAGCTTTCCTAATTCCAAACAAGTGTTAGAATTTCTTGGTTCAACATTTTAATTTCTCGTTATGGTTTCTGATATTTGAAATCTGATTCTCCTTCTTCATTGCTCATTGATAGTAAGATTGATGGTGATAACTCCCTGTTGCTAACAGGGGTTGCATTTTCTTCTCAGAATAGAAGGTGAATAGAGCTGAAGATTTTATTTTACCTTTGACTTCTAGTTGCATTTTTAAGGAAAGTAATGATTGCTTATTTTTCCTAGTCATTTCTCAATAGCCAGATAGAAGAGGTTTAGAGGTACTAACATTCCTAAAGCTTAAATAATAATAATAACAACAGCAACAACTCAATGAAACTTAAGTTACTAGAAAATTCCACTAATGAAAGTCTTCCAGTAGTTAGTTGTTATATAGTTCTGAGTATGTGTTTACCTAGAACATGGCCAGCATTTGCTAGTGAGGCTTTTAGCCATGAGGATTGAAACATCGTTAATTTAACCACAACTTTTCCTTCCCAAACATTCCAGTAAAGTGGAGTATAACTAAACTAATGGTATTAGTTATGAACTTGTAAGCATAGAAATTTATAAACAGCCAAAATTACTTGGAAAAAATAAATAAATTTCTTCATAATGGAAAGTGAGCTAGCTACTAGCCAGCAGTAGTTGTCAGAAATTAAAATTTCTTTGTGGAACCTATAAATAAGGTTTAAATTTATTTTATGTGAGGGGATTTCCAAAAACTGTATTATTGCTATTCTCATCTGGAATGGTTTTTATTCTGTGTAAATTATATTAAAAAGTAGCTGTAGCTTTTTTCACACTCAACTCTTAAGAGAAAAAAGGCAAATGCCTTTGACAAGACACTTTTTAGTCAGTTTCAACATACTTAGTTCTTTATTCTAGGAACTGCATCAAATTCTGAATGAAACAATTATTCTAAATCATAGTTCCTATTCTCCAGTTGCTTACAGTATAAGTGACAAAAATGTACAGAACTAAAAGCTGTGGTTGATACTCCTGTTGAGAGGTTGTTTCTGTGTCTCCTCCCCTTCAGTGCGGGTGGGCTTTTGACTCATTTGTAACAGCACAATGCAAGAAAAGCTGTGCTGTGTGATTCCCAGAGAGGAGGTCAAAAAAGGCAACCTTGTGCTTAGAGTCCCTAAGCTTTTATATAAGAAGTCTGAGTACTCTAGGCTTCCATGCTATAAGGAAGCCAAGCCACTGAAGACTCTCCAGTAGCCAGTTCCAATCTTTGATAGCTCACAGTCCACACACCAGATAGGACTGAATTAAGCTCTCACCAGATAGGACTCAATTAGCTCTTAGAGAATCCCAGCTCCCAGCCATTATGTCACCCTAGTTTTCCAGTATTCCCAGTTAATGCTCTGATGCCATGGCACAAAGACAAGCCATCCTCCACTGTGCCTTGTTCAAATTCCTGACTGACAGAAAGTACGAGCATAATACAGAGGTCATTGTTTGGTGCTGCTAAAGGTTGGTTTATTACACAGCAATGACCTACTTGATTTAGGATATACTGTGGTAGAATAGGAGATAATTAATTTCTCTGCCTAGGAAATACAGAAGGCTTCCCAAGGTCAGTGATGTCTGAATTTGCCCCCCCTTCTTTTTTTTTTTAATTAATTTATTTTTTTTAAATAAACATATAATGTATTTTTATCCCCAGGGGTACAGGTCTGTGAATCGCCAGGTTTACACACTTCACAACACTCACCATAGCACATACCCTACCCAATGTCCATAACCCCACCCCTGTCCCCC